>NC_069132.1:23206991-23554491 GCF_026914265.1 Mya arenaria | reverse complement strand
CAGATGTACCGGCATACATCCGAGGTTGTTTTTGAAAAAAATGGCCGAGGAGCTCCGAATGCACTACATTACTACAAATTTTCATTCGGAACTCCTCGGCCATTTTACTGTATCGATAAAATTAAATCCGTAAATGTTTCGAACTGAAGTACATTGTTGTTAAACATAATTAATTCAATACTTTGAACTATCGAAATATTTTAAAATATATATCATACTGTAGACTCTTTTAGTAGAATCATCAAAATATGATGTGTTAATGGCATGACCCAAAATGACCC
Organism: Mya arenaria; assembly: GCF_026914265.1. Lineage (NCBI taxonomy): Eukaryota > Metazoa > Mollusca > Bivalvia > Myida > Myidae > Mya > Mya arenaria. The sequence continues at coordinate 23,554,210 of NC_069132.1, read as the reverse complement.
GGTTTATCCAAGATGGCGGATGAATCAACACATGTCCGTGGAATTTCCGATGTCAAATCGGATTTAAGGCATCACACTCGAGTTTTACAATGGATTGTTAGTGCTAAAAAGGAGAATTAAAAATAATTAATTGAATAAGCTGTGCGCTGGTGTAAGATCATTACACAGGACTAGCCAATTGCATGTAATTGCCCATATACCGTTGTATACAATCATGGACAGGTGCGATAGCGGTAACGATCGCCGTCACTTGTGCGAGCTAGAGCCGATGACAGTATCTCCATGTACAGAGGTCAAAGTCCCGGTCTCCTCACGATCACAGATCGATACATCGATTGCTGATACTCATCAAGAGACTACAAACCCCTTTCAGTGGTCCAATATCGCTCCACCCTTCGCAGACCCCGACAACACTTTGTATGACTCTTTGTTAGTTGGATGTGGAGCGGCAGAAGATCTCGCGGAAATCTCCCGTCTTCAGCAAATGCTGAGGGACTTTCCATCAGATATGTTTATAAATCAAGTGCTAATAGAATACTCTAACTCGGAGCCATACATAGAAACACTCCGCAAAATGCTCTATGAAATTGTAAAGGAACTCGATGGTTATCCTTTTGACCGAGAAAGTGACTTGAAAAGACGCGTTGCCACTAGAAATGGCGACACAGTTAATGTGAAGCTGGCGAGGGACATCAAAATTCTACTTTCTGTTATGGAAGGGGAGGATTTCTCGCCAGTTAAGGAACTAATAAGCACCACCCGTCGCTCTCAGCGGCGTAAATCAATACGGATCCTTCCTTCTACTCCCAACACAGCGGATCATTCCAAGTGCCAAGCCGAGTTCAACCAACTGAAGGCGTCCATCGCAGCACTACAGGCCGACGTCCTCCTGATGAAACAGAGCTTAGCGCTATCAGAATCGACTACAAAAAATGCTTTGAAAAGTGTCAATGACTCATTGGAGTGTATCGATAATAAAGTGAACGATGCTCAAATATCATCAAAGGGCATACTTTCACGCGTGACTGACGTGGAATCGAATGTAAAAAAGGACATACTAACATGTAAGTCATATTGCTGTCAAAATCAAGGATCACTTCAATACGTTCAAGAGTCTTTGATTGGTCTGTCATTTAAATGTGCTCATTTAGAATCATGTGTGAACCATAGCGGCATTATATCAAAGACGTGCCCTCCTGACACAGAGACTGATCCTACCATCATCCCCGCACCTGTCCATCCCATGCGGAAGGATACTGTCTCTGCCTCGGAAAGGGCCGCCTTATACCACTCGCCCGCCCCACCTCAACCAACAAATGTTTCCCCATCTCGCACTAGGAAAGACACCAAACAGCAACATAATCGCATCCCAATCATAATCACTACCCGCGATAAGCCAGTTTTAAAACGGCAAAAGCAGTGGAACTCTCGCCCGAACGAGATCGCCCCTCGGTTTGCTGCACAAAATATGAACTTCTATCATGATCATGTAGAGCACCCCTTTCAAAATGAATCTCATCATGATCCACTTGACGAAACTCATGATGATTTTAGTCAATATGTACGCAAGCGTACAAAACGCTTTTACGTCGGAGGATTTAGGCCCAATATTACCGAAAACAAAATTGCATCTTTCGTAAGAACGAAGGGCCCCAAACCCACAAAGGTTACAATATTCCGAAATAAACAAAGGCGAACCACTGTGGTTCGAGTTAACGTCGAGGACGACGGAAATGCCAATATGCTGATAGAGGATCCATATTTTTGGCCCCGCGGTATATCCTGCCGTCCATGGATGTCTAATGGTAGCTTTAGAAACCGTAAAGCAGACCATAATTTAAACTCACAGGACAAACCATCTGAAACGGACACACGTCCGATCAGACGGTTAAGGTCCGATCCTGGGTATAGTAATTATGGTAATCAAAGCGGTTACGATAATGACGAGGACTATAATCCGTTTACCGTCCTCGACTCCGAAGTTGACTAGGTCAACACGCTCATGAACAATCATTCACGGTCATTCCTAGAGTATTGAATTTAGCCACTTGGAATGCCAGTGGAATCATGTCAAGCGCAAGTTATTTAAGCCACTTGCTGGAAACGAATAACATTCAAGTGTGTGGCCTTTCAGAGCACTGGCTATACAGAGCAAATTTGTCATTTCTCGATTCTATAAATAACAAGTATATGAGTTATGCCTTTTCCGATCCCGACCTAGATATTATGTCCCGAAGGAAGGTGGGAAAAGGCGGTCTTGCTTTTCTCTGGAAAAAAGACATAAACCACATAATATCGCCTTTGGAACTTAATTCGGAAAGGATTATTGGTATACAAATTATGACAGCCCCAGATGCATATATCTTTGTCATACAGGTCTATGTACCATGTAAAAACCATCCAATGTCTGTGTATAATGGCTATCTTGAAGAGCTAGAAAACATTGCATGTAAATATAATGATAAGGGAACACTGATTATTTTAGGAGACTTTAACACTGAACTCCCTTCAGAGAGATGTATAAACACAATATTAGGATCAAGGGGAGCACAACTGTTAGATATAGCAAACCGACATAATCTTAAATCTTTAAATACAATGTCATTTTGTCAGGGTTCGAAGTTTAGCAATGTACCTTTTAATACTAACAGAGAAACGCTTATTGACCATATTTTTGTATCAAAAATGGCACTAGATTGTTTTACATATTGTGAAATTTTAGAGGATCATACAACAAATGTTTCTACCCATAGGCCAATAATTTGTAAACTTAGCATTCCAAGTAACGAGGGCTCTCTTCCTACTAAACTTGGGGGCGTTATCAACTGGCACAACGTCAAACCAAACAATATAGATAACAAGTACAAAAGTTGCTGCAAGATGCAGCAATTGGATGTTAGCGCGGGCAAACTATTTATTATGCATGTATATATGTAGGGTCGAACGAAATAAATAAAGTAAGGGCTAACATTGATTGTAGATGTCAGTGAAATGAAGCTACTTAAAACATGACAGTATCGGGCTGTTGTTTTGAAAAGAAAAAAAAAACAATTGTACAACTGATGGTATAACTATGACAGAATCCATAATTGTATCAAATAACTTTATTCATGTATTCAAAAAACACACATTTATAAAATACAACATGGCCACAGTGGTGGTTTTCTTTTGGAGTGGCTGATATGATAGCTGAAATGTTAAATATGCCAAAATGATCTGTGGCGCAGATGATTTATAGGCATGCATGATGGAACAAGAAAGCTGCTTTAAGAAATGTGCGAAGTGTACATGGTACACAGGTATAAAAATCTGTGATTTGATGTTTTGTCAGTAATCTTAAATCATTTGTTTGCGGATATTTACACAAAATTTGCGCTTTCCAAGACAAACAATAAAAACAGTTGTAAAAATGGTAAATCTGTGAGAGTGCAGCTTTAAGCAAAATAGGTAGTAAAGAAGGGTGACATGGCAAAATGACACAGTTATATAAATACAAGTATTTCTTGTAAATTAACATTTTGTAACTGTTTAAGTAAGATGTTGAATAACAGAACATTGTTAAATATATGTACATATAAGAAATTAATTTAAACATTATTTGGAATGTCAACATCAGTGTTCAGATGGACAAAACCTTGAGTGAGAAGTCTTATAATACTGTCAAATGTCTCTGATTTTAGGAACATGTTTTGGAAATAATTATTGAAATTGCAGAACATTAAAACAATAGGAAGATAAGTAATCATTATGATGAGGTTATTAAATAATGTAACGATTCTGTAAAGTCATATATGGTGACTGTAAAATATTGGCAAAACTGTAACTGAACATATTGACATAATGGTAAAACACAACAATGGCAAAAATGGAAGTACACTGTTTTATAAATATCAAATCCCCCGCCACAGAGTAGAGAGGGGATTATTGGCGGATTATAGAAACACTTGGTCAGTCTGTCTGTCTGTCTGGCTGTAACATTTCATGTCCGTGCTATAACTTACTTATGCATTGATGGATTACCATAATACTTGGTCCTCATACTCGTGTCCGCGCTATAAACTCTTCCTACATATTTCAAGTTTGGTCACAGTATGTCAGCCTTAACTGTTAGCCTTAACTGAAAGAGTAATATATTTTTAGTAACAGTGACCTCGACCCTAAAAAGCATCCATTAAAGCTCTGCATAAACTTGTCCCATAAACCAAGTTACCATGTCAACCCTTACTTGAGTTATTCAGTACTTACCATATTTCTATTTTGACCTTGACCATAACTCTCGGGGTCAAAAACACAATCTCAGGAAAGGTCTCTATAAACTCTTCCTATATACCAAATTTGGTATCAGTATGAAGAACCTTACCTAAGTTATTCAAAACCAACCCTTTTTCTATTAATAGCAACCTTGACCTTGATCATAGGGGCCTCAAACGCATTCCCCAAAAAAGGTCTCCTTAAACTCTTTGCATATATACCAAGTTTTGTCTCTTTATGTCAAACCTAGCTAAATTATTCGATACATAAGGTGACTTTGACACGCTGCCCTAACACCAGCCCGCCCGAACAATAACACAGGTCATTCAAATAACTTGTTTTCCCTTTATGAAAATGTGGTTAGGAATATAAGAATGTGCCTTTGAAAAGGGATTAAAAGAAGAGTTAAAAAGAAAAAAAACACATTCAAGGTCAATGATTTGTATTTAGGGCTAACATGAAGTTATGTTCCTTGTTGTAAGATGGTTGCCAATAATTCTGCGAAGTATTAAGTGCATTGAATGAAGATATAGAAGTGTTTATTAAAATCCCAACTTGCCCTTTAACTTGCCCTAAAACGTTGACCTAAGTCAATCAGGGGCCATAAGTTGTATTAAGGATAATATGGAGTTATGTAACCTCATTGTGTGATGGTCCTGAACAATTGTGTGAAGTATTAAGTTAATTCAATGAAGGGTATAGATGTTATCAATAAATATCCCAACCTGCCCTAAAACTTTAACCTAAGTTCCAAAGTCAAACAGGGGCCATTATTTGTATAAAATATGATATGGAAATATCTTACCTCATTATGTGATGGAACTGAACAACTGTGTAAAGTATTAAGTCAATTGAATGAAGGGTATTGAACTTATAAGTGAAAATCCCAACTTGTTCTAAAACTTTAACTTGAACTAAACCGTTAACCTAAGGCAATCAGGGGCTATCACTTGTATTAAAGATAATACAGAGTTATGTAACCTCATTGTGAGATGGGCCTGAACAAATGTGTTAAGTATTAAGTTAAATGAACGAATGGTATAGAAGTTATTAATAAATATCCCAACCTGCCCTAAAACGTTTACCTAAGTTTGATAGTCAATCAGGGGCCATAACTTGTATAAAAGAGTTATCTATTCCCATTATATGATTGCCCTGAACAACTGTGTGACGTATTAAGTCAATAGAATGAAGGGTATTGGACTGATAAGTGAAAATCCCAACTTGCCCTAAAACTTTAACCGGACGCCGATGCCAGGGCGAATAGTATAGCCCACCTCATTCTTCAAATAGTTGAGCTAAAAAAAACAAATGTGATAATAAATTTATAACATGTGTTTTCTCTTCAAAAACAGTAAAACAATGTTATGACATCACCACAAAATATATGTATCACTTTATCGCAAATACTTAAGGCTTGCTATTTCATCGATGTTATGAATCAAGAGTCATTTTCCTTCTTTTTTTTAGCCAAAATAACCTTGACATTGATCTCACCTACATACACTACACACAATATGAATAGCTTTAACAAATACCCTTTTATTATATGTTCAAATATTCAAGAATATTTTAGGTAACTGATCAAACAACTTGTATTTCTATATTCCCACTCTTGACCAGTGGTTGTGTACAATTTTGATCAGATTCAACATACCGGTCAGGTTGCGAGAAAAACAAATTGCCTTGTGTTGATTTGATGTAGTGTCAGCAAAAGCATTGAGGCAGGTTGTTTCGTTAAGAACCAATTGGTCTTTTCACGCTTGCAATGACAAGTTTTCCATTTTCAAACTTTCCTCTAGCGTTTACAGGGAGGAGCTCTGTGAGGTAGAAGTGAAGCGCAGGATCGTCACCGATTGTTTTCAGTTCAGGAATTGTGATGAGTAGTAACTCAACTGTTGAAGATCAAGTTGGAACAGTTTCCGCATTTCATACCTACAGCTGCGTTTGATAACAACCTCAGCTGTGCAATAGTAGGCCACTTGTGTAAGGGACTGGCTCTAACATAGAGGACAATTGTCAAGGTCCATTTACTTGTTGCCTCACTCTAAAAAGATATGAAAGGAATTTGTTATGATATCATGATAAGTGAATGTAGCACTGAAGACCTGATAACATGAAACATAAGAAATACAATAACTCTAAACATTAAACTGAGGTGAAGTTGTTAGGTTTCAAGGTTGATTTCATAAGGTTGATTTCATAAGCTTCATAAGCTTTATTCGAAATGTGAATTGACAGGTAATTTGCAATTTGATGTCAATTCTGAATCAGATTATACAAATCAAAGATTGATGCATGAATTGCAGAATAATAATAAAGATTAAGTATTTATATACAAGTAATGATTTTATTCATTTATTCAGCCAGCCATTGAGTTAAGCAATTTTGTTAGAAAAAGTGAAAAAAATGTTATTAATTTTTAGGAAGGCTTGTTTATAGGTCATGTTTTTTGTCAAAAAATATCAAAATGATGTCTAAAAAAAAAATTATATTGTGAAATAATGTAAGCCTGTAGAGTTAATTTATTTTAAACATTATATTAAATTGTGAATAATTGTAAATACATTCCATTATTTATTGAAATGCATCGAAACATCCATGTTTTCGTTTAATTAAAGGTTGAATGTTAATACCAAAAGCAATGCTATTTAAAGTTGCAGTTAAAAACTTAGCAAAAGATTTGCCTAGCTTTAGTTGTGTTACATAACAACACAAAATGCAGAATGTTTTGGATTTCATGTTCAATATGAATGCTGGCTATTGTTCGGAAACCATAAAGTTAACAGGAAACTAAGAAAGAGAACAAACCTGGTTTTGGGCAGCGGGGCAGCACCGATATTTGTGGGCTGAAGAATACTCATTTCTTGGAACTCCTCAGTCCTGGCCCATCATTGTTGGTGCTGTTTTTTGTCATCTTGAAGATGAAGCCCTATCTGTTCAATATATAACAACTCTTGTGGTAGAAACTTGAATGTAGGATGATAAATATAAATATACATTGTATTTAGACAGAATCCCGTAAAACATGTTTATTATTTTAAACTAATGCACCAGTCAATTGTAACCACGGCCCCCAAGGTCCGGGGGAATACCGGGGAAAGCCAGGGAAATGGACCATGTTTTTAACTTTCAGGTGGCCCTGCAGTGCCAGGTGAATGGGATGGTTATGTCTTCGATCTAAATATACCGGGGAATGGGCCTAACCTAGAGTCCCTGGGATGCGGGGGCATTTGGCGAGATTTAACCATCTGTTCATCCCCGCAGGACGGGATTTTAGCCAGGGTTGGCTGGACCTATGGTCAGGGTCCTCGCTAATCCCCGGACCGGGGGGTCGTGGTTTCAATTGACTGATGCATTAGTCTAAAATAATATCTGGTGCATAATTAAAACGATGCAAAAGTTTAATGACTACGAACAAATCACCTTAAACTCGTTACATACAGACTGACATGCAAACTTTGCGCATGCATTACAAAGAAGAGCTTGAAATATCATCCCTACCATTGTGACTCATTGAGTTAGACGCGTAATTTACGCCGTAAATGTCCAAATCGAACGTTTTTTGTTGCGGTATTTCACTTCAAATTACCCTCCCGCAATTTTGACCTTGACCGCACACTCGCCAATGTCTGAAATGCAAGAAGCGTTTTCATTGGACGGCTATCATCCCTGGGGTTTTAATGACGCAATCTGGAAAAGCCTTCAAATATTGTCCAAAATGAAAGTAGAAATACCGGAAAAAAACGTGCTACTGTTTAAATCGAAAGACACGAAACCTGCTTGTAAAATGATAATTATAAAAAACAATGGTTTTTCAGTTCACTATGAAAAAAAAGAAAATAATAATACCTTTCTCAAACCGCCAGCGTGTTGACCTCGATATCCTTAGTCTACTGGACGCTTGCATCTGACCCGTGTCATAACCGGGTAATCAGATAATAGACTGGTTCACCGATTTTCTAAGATTATTGTAAGATACATTCTGCCCATTCGTGGTTTGTTCTTTTATATAAAAATATTTTTAAAAAAAAGAGAAGTTTTCTCAACAACCGTGCATTTATGATATTTTTTCTCTAAAACAGTTATTTAAAAAATTCTCTGGTTTTAATTTCCATTTATTTTCAAAGCTTCACATATTAGAAGATTACCAATCTTTATCTTCTATTGCAAACTCGAACAGGAACTAGTCTAATGGCGAACTGCTTCGGAATTATCCGAGAGCGGACTGTAAGAAACGGCGCATGCGCGATCAAAACAATTAAAACGCCGCATGCGCAAGCCCATTGCACCAGAGACACTTCTAAAACCATCAATATATGCGCCGGGCGCCGATGCGCCCGCGCAATTATAGGAATTTTTTAGAAAACAGCGAGGTCCTACGTCTTGCGCTAGAACTACCCATCGTTTCCACATCAGATATTGACAATCTCTATTCGGGTATCGCTGTGATAATAAATCTAGCCACCGACTTGTTTATCCCTAGAGTAAAATTTAAACCGCATATAAAACCATATTGGAATGTAAGTCTAAAAACACTTCACAAAAAGATGGAAGTTGCGCGGGCAGCTTGGGTTACCGATGGACAGCCCCGCGACGTCACTTCCGGAAGCTACATACATTACAAACAATTAAAAGCAATATTTCGTCGAACTCACCGCCATGAAGTTCTCGCATTTATTGAAAAAGAAGAAAACCGGTTTGATAGTGCCGCTGATCTTGATAACAATGAATTCTGGAAATTAGTTAACAAACACAAAACAAAAAAGAACTTTACACCCGGCTTTGAAATGAATTTTGATGGCAATAAAGTCTCAGACCCCGAACGTATTAACCATGGCTGGAAAACATATTTTTCAAAGTTATACTCAGTGAACGGAGACAAATCTTTTGACACCGAATACAAAACGTATGTTGAAAGGGAACTGAACGACTTAACAAATAATACACGTCAAGGGTGCATACAGTTTCCAAGAATATCTATCGATATGGTTACAACAGCGCTAAAATCATGCAAAAAAAGAAAAGCTTGTGGATACGACAATTTGTTTTATGAAAACTACATCCACGGCGGAAATCACTTAATTAAATGCATAACGAAATTGTTTAATCATATGATACAATTATCGCACACTCCAACAGAGATGAAGAAGGGCGTGATTACAGTTCTGTTCAAGGGAGGCAACAAAATAAGATCTGACCCGTCAAGTTATAGAGCTATCTCCCTTTGTTCTACTATGTTAAAACTTTTCGAAAAGATAGTTTTAAACCTTCTTGAAAAAGACGGTTCTATAGAGTTAAACCCCTCTCAAGGTGGCTTTCAAAAGAACGTAAATTGTACTATGACGTCATTTATGTTACGTGAATGCATTTACTATGCCAAAGAAAATAACTCGAAACTATATACATGTTTTCTTGACGCCAAACAGGCCTTCGATCATACTTGGCTATCTTCGCTTCTTCTGAAGTTGTACAGAACCGGAGTTGATATTTCTCTATTTAGTATATTAAAATCGTTCTTTGAAAATAGTTTCAGTTGTGTCAAAACCAACGGATTTTCGTCTGAATTTTTCCCGATCCTACAAGGCACTCGCCAAGGCCAATGCTGTAGCCCGCAATTTTATATCCTCTTTATTGATGAATTACTACATAAGATTGACGCCTGCAACAGCAGCTTTAAGATACATAACATGGTCTGCGCATGTCCTACATCAGCAGACGATATGGTCATTATCTCTAATGTAAAAAGGGGTCTCGACGATCTCCTAGATGTCTGCTTTCACCATGCCGGAAAGGAAAGGTATTACTATAATCCATCAAAATGTAAAGTTTTAGTATTTAATGAAAATAAAAAGAGCCCTAGGATATGGAAACTTGGTGATTATTTAATTGATGAATCCGATTCATATAACCACCTTGGAATACTTTGTAATAAACAATTAAATATCAATGAAAACATATCAGAAAGCTGCCATAAGCTTCGAAAAACGTTTTTCAGTGTGACAAACTGTGGAATCGGTAAAAACGGGCTAAACCCAATCACTTCAATACGCATCTACGAAACGAAAGTTCTCTCAGCCGCTCTATACGGGAGCGAACTCTGGAGCGGTGTCACTTCGAACCAGTTGCTCCCCTTGGAAAGAATCCACCGGCAATGCATTAAGTGGATCCAAGGGGTCCCAAAAGAATCACGCACAGACATTGCACTCAGTTGTCTTGGAATCCAACCAATTCAAAATTTCATTGATTCGAAAAAATTAGCATTCTTATGTTAATTATGTCACGCTGATCCAAATATGAAAATTAAAAAAGTCTTTGTCAACAGACTTTTATCGTTTATATCACAACCTATAAAAGCTCAGGGATTTATCCCTGATATATATAGTATTCTAGGTAAATACGAACTCACATCATACTTAACAGAATTTTCTAAGTCTTCCGTGTTTCCAAACAAATTCGTTTGGAAAAGAATTTGCAAATCAGCCATTGATGAACATGTGACAAAATCGTGGAAAAGTAGAGTACACGATGACGAAAACCTCAAACTATTCTCCCTTTTTCACTCCAATTATGAATTTTGTCTGATATGGCGATTTCTAAAAAGCTTCCCAGTCTATAAAAAGCAATGTTTCTCAATGTTCGGTTTATTATGTAAATTTTTTGCACGGAAGTATTTCATTACATGCTATCATTGTAATGCAGTAACAAATGAAATTGTTCTGCATAAGGTGTTCTTTTGTCCATATTTTGAAAATGAACGATGCCGGCTATGGTCCAAACTTATAAACCTCTTAGGTGAAGAACAATTTAGACGCTTGATTTTATTAAATCTGAACCATCAACTTGTTGAGATGTTAAGAGGATTCACCAATCTTGACATTACTGATGAATGTCGAATCCAGTGCTTTATTGTAGTGTCAAATTTTGCAAAAAATATAAATTGACAATAAATGCCATTGTAACCACAACACAATTGTAAACGGACTTTATTTCAATCAAACGATAAGCGTCAGTTCCTGTCAAATGACATAGGCAATGTATTATTTGTATATATTGTAAATAACCTTATGCTTTATATGTGTCCATAACGTTTGTGTGTTTGTTTGTTTTTTGTTGTTATTTTTCTATGTCCATACTTTGTATTGTATTGTATATATTTGTGTATGTGTATATAAACTATACTTCTCTTCACATTTGGAGGATAAACAGAATAAACTAAACTAAACTAAACTAATCATCACCTTGTGGTCAAATTGGCTGAATTTAACGCAATACAATTAATGACTGAAATACATCTGGTGAAAGGTCACCCACCACTAAAAGTAAGTTGCAGTAAAACACGGAAATACAAACTAAGTGAAAATCCAAAAAACAATGACGTCGTTTTGCTTCGTGCCATTACTAGCATTAGTAGATGTTAATAATTGTTGCAAATATTGATGTGAAAAATAATGATTATATAAATAACTCGAAACAATTTGCATCTGCGTCACAGTTGTCATCTTTCTGCATAGTTCAGTAGGGTATTTCAGATTTTCTTTAAAATTGTGATATTAATGCACCAGTCAATTGTAACCACGGCCACCCCAGGTCCGGGGATATACGGGGAATAGCCGGTGAAATGGGTCGTGTTTATGCTTTTCAGGTGGCCCCACATTGCCGGGTAAATGCGGTGGTTTTGTCTGTTTTAAATACAGCGGGTAATTGGCCTTGCCTAGAGTCCCCGGGGTGCAGGGACTTTGGTGGGGATTTTACCAACTGTTCGTCTCCGCATGGTATGGAATTTAGCCGGTTTTGGCTGTACTGAAAGTCCAAGTCCCTGCTATTCCCAAGATCTGTGGGTGGGGGGGGGGGGCGTGGTTACAATTGACTGACCAGTGCATAATTTGGTTGCCTTTATGCCATGTTGATCTGATTCATACCATAGTAAAATATTTTCTTCAACTGTAACAACACTTCAATATTAAAGATTGCATTGCAAAACAGGAACATGAAAGTTTCACATAATTTATCTTGAGCCAATATCATTGTTTAATCACACAAGTGTGTATAATTACACAAGTGTTTCATTAAACATTTAAATTCCGATCAGCTTCTGTCAACATAGCATTGCCATTTTGGACCTATCTGGCTGATGCGTGTCATCTTGAAGCTCAATATGCATCAAGTCGAAAATTATAGATGTGTTCACTATGTGATGTGCCATATCAAAAATGGTAAAAAATCATTCAATGTACAATTATTTGAACTAAATAAACTTAGTGCTTGAAATGTCATTCTTGGCTAGGAGAAAAAGTTGGATGTGGACATGAAGACTCGCCAAAACAAAACTTGTCCAAGACTCTGAAGTTGCTGTTTATTTGGACTAGTCAAGTATTAAACTTTTCAACAAGATAAAGTTACTATAAATGATCCTGGCATTAGGACACGGAGCTAGCCTGTCTGTATTATCTGGATGGTGCTAAGCCCCTGGTGAGCCTTAAATGCCTTGATTTGAAATCTGCCACTTATTATTCTCTATCATTTACTACACTTTTTTCAGGTAAGTGTAAATTACAGTATTTTCTTGTATGTTAAAATTAACAATGGTAAAAGATAATGCATAACTTAATTGTGCATGCTGGGGATATCAATATTGTATACATGCATATAGCTTTACGGATATTTACAGTGTTTAAATAGCTCAAAAGGGTCTTACTCAATGAAAAAAATAAAATCAAAATACTAGAATGTAGACAGGATTTTGACATTTTTTGGCAATTAATTAAATTCAAGGGCGTAGCCAGGCTGTACTAAATGTGAGAGGCTATGGGATGGGGAATTCCTGTAACCGTAGGAGGTTAAGGGGGGGGGGGGGGGGCTGCTCCCCACGGAAAAAAATTAAGTGATTTTTAAGGCTGTGTTAGATATCTAGCACAGAGGAACAATGCTTTCTATAGCTGATCTTCCCTTTAAGGTTTTATTATGATGTCAAAACATAACCCTCGACTTTGATGCCATGTTTGGCCATTTTTTCGTTTTTCAAATTGATGTTACGCATGTGCGTAAGTGTGTAACGCTGGCTATGCCCTTGAAATTGTTCTGTTGCAATTTTGGGCAAATCATTCTCATTGGTATGCCTATCAAGCATCAAACATGTATGTCTAAAAAAGATCAATAAAAACAAGCCATATTACTGAAATGTTCAAGGCCAACAGATCCCTTCAGAAATCATGCATAACCCTTGTATATACATATACATGTATTCTTCCTCCAAACAGAGACCTGGTATGTTAATTTGCATATTTAATCCAGGACATCCACATACTATGAATGCACTTCCCCCTTTGGCAGAATGTTACATTACCCTTATTCGTTATTTCAATTTATTTCTGAAGACAGCATGAACTTTTATAGAAAAGGAGTGTCAGTTATTTAGTCTGACAGCCTGTGATTTTTTTTCAATCAGAAGGAAATTTTGCAATTTTAACATGGCCATGTTTTGACATGCTTGCACATTGTTTGAATTGTGATCAAAATTGTGCTTGGTTTATTTTGTGCTAATGCGTATATCTTGGACTTGACATATTTCTTAGTTACCACATGGCTTGTTCCAAAGGGTAAAGCATTTGGAAATATCAGTTCAAACCTGATAAATATGAAATTCTTTTCCTTAATTCAATTTTGATATTTTCAAAACACCCTCTTTTTTAAAAACTTGTTTTAATAGATGTTTATGGGTAAGAAGACTCTTAATTTGAACATCAACTTGTTTAGACTAAGAAATAATGAGCCCTTAAAGCTGCACTCCCACAGATTGACTATTTTAACAGCTTCTTTTATTTTTTGTTTTGGAAAGAGCAAATTATTGCGTAAATATATATGTGCAAACCAATAATAAGATATCTGACAAAATATCAGATCTTAGATTTTCATATATATGTTCAAAAATCGATGCTTAATGGCTTAAACTGATACTAACGGTTAAAGAAAAAATGCATAAAACATCAATTTTTGAACTTAAGTATAAGAATCTATGATCTGATTTTTGTCAGCAGTCTTATATTACTGGTTTCCATGGATTTTCGCAAAAAAATGGCTCGTTCGAAGACAAAAAATAAAGAAGTTGTCAATACTTTCAATCTGTGTGAGTGCAGCTTTAACAACAAAAATAGAATAAACCTACAATTAAGCAAATGAAATTTCAGATAGGCATAAATGAAGTGCTATCCTTAATCATTAACAATTTCATTCTTCAAGTTTGGTTTTTCCTCAGCCTACTGTCACTCACCTGATGCACAATCCCTGCATAAGATTTTACGTCGACAATGAATTAGACAATGAGGTTGTTTTCTAAGTCAATTGAATGACCTAAAGTAACTAGCTTAATGATTAAGAAGGGCTCATTATCATCGATCACTCCACCCATTCTGAATAATGTTTATTCATAAAGATTTTTTTTTCGTGTTTTTTTTATTTACTTTATCTATTTCAATTGGTCAAAAAAATATAACAACTCCAATATTTATGAAACACCGCTGTTGGTCAAGGACAGGTCACGCGGTGACACCACATTTTTCCATTTTCCAAATTTAAATTACACCAAAATGGCATCTTTATTCGGATTTGATGAATATTTCAATGAATAAATAAAACATTTAAACAGGGTAAGAGGTTGTCAACGTTATACTTACATTACAGGGTTAGTAGGTGACATAGTATTGGAAATATGGGGGGCAAGAATCCATATTTAGGTTCGAGCTTCACTCCACCGCAATATGGTTTCCTTTACATTGAATATCCCATATCGCGGGCTACCTACTGACCATGGAACTTATAGTATCCTTCCACATGTTTTTAAACAAATTCATAGACAAGAATGTTTTTTTCAAATGACAATTTGTCATTTTGTATTCATTGTGATGAAAAAATGTCAAATTAAATTTCCAATCAATTCTTAAGAGGAAAATGTGATATTTATCTTATCTCATGATAAAAACTTTCAATCACGTTGGGTACTGAATGGGGTACTATATTGGTTTAAATAGGAAATGACGTCATGAACACATAGTAATCTATGACTTCATCTTACCGGTGACCATTATGATGTCACAATTAAAAAAAGTTTAGTTTTTTGTTTTTATTCCTTTCTGCTGTACTTGATATCACCTTTATATGTATTCTTCTTACAAACAGTGTGAGAATGATCGCATGATTTTTTGGTTTGAAATTTTTACTAATACAAATTTTTGCAATGCATGCTTGTAGTGCAGAGAATAGCATCGCTTTAATGGTACATGTATCCTGTTTTTAGCTCGACTATTCGAAGAATATGGAGAGCTATACTACTCACCCAAGCGTCGACGTCACACCTTGGTTAAGGTTTTGCATGTAAGCACCTTTAATTATCATTGTCATTATCTCAGCAAATACATCATGTATTGCATTGAAACTTTAGATATGTATTCCCAACTATCTAACCTACTAAATTAATGAAGTTAGATAACACTTATTTGAATTTAATGCAAAAAATGGGCCTTTATTATTTGACTTTGAAATTCTGGTTAAGGTTTTGCATGTAAGCACACATAGGTTGATATCTCAGCAACTACTTGATGTAATGTATTAAGATTTTATACAATGGTACTCAACCATCCAACCTTCCTAATTAACCAAGTAAGATAACTCTAGTTTGCATTTAATGCAAATAATGACCCTTTCAAAAATTTAAGTGTTCCGACGGAATACCGGACTTCGAAGTTCAGGTGTCCCTCCTGAAAAATTGGTGTCCTCGGGATCCCGGGACCCCGTTAGTGTCGAACACTGCTTTATTATTCGACTTAAAAATTCTGGTTAAGGTTTTGCTTTATTATTTGACATATAAATTCAAATACATCATGTATTGCATTGAAACTTTATACACAGGGTCCCAACTATTCAACCTTCTTAAATAATCAGGAAAGATAACTCTATCTTTTATATTTTATCATTTTTGCCCCTTTATTATGCAACTTAGAAATACTGGTTAAAGTTTCAAGCATTGGACTTAAAATTTTCCATGTAACCACATTCATGTTAATATCTCAACAAATACATAATGTATTGCATTGAAATTTAATCTAATTTTACAGTGATCCATGTTTCGACAAAACTTTTTAATCCTTACACTGAACAGCGGCGTAATAGTCGAGCACGCAGTCTCTGTGACAGCTCTTGTTTACTAAAGAAGTAAAACAGGTAAGTTGTTTTTGCTGTTTTTACTTAAAGAATATTTTGATAAAAAGATACTAAGACTCGTCATCATATAATAGACTGTATTGTACAACTCGTCAAGGAAATATGTTAGTATGATCGACAAAGGCTAGGTTATTTACACATTTCCTGAAGTTGTTGAATATGTTTTTTAAAGCTTCATCAATGAAAACTTGACATTTGTACTGTTTTGAAAACAAACATATATTTATATATGTCGTTCTCGGATGACCCTGACTGGGACCTTTTTGACCTAATTATTTTTTAGAGCTATAGCATTTTAGACAGTTTTGAAAACAATATTTAATGTTGTCTTTTGATGACCTAGATTATGGCCTTTTGACACACATTAAAATTTGAAGCTTCAGCCATGAAATTAAGACCATTGATTCGAAATCAAAAATCAAAATTGTGCTTTGATAACGTTGTCCTTTCGACATACTTTCCTATTTTTAAGCTACTTCAATGAAAGTTTTTAGTACAGTTTTCAAAACAAAAAGCAATGTTGTGCTTTGATGACATAGAATATGATTTTTGACATACATTCTATTTTTGAAGCAACAGCAAAGAAATTTAGTCCATGTGTATAACTTTTAAAACAAATAGCAATATTATTGTACTTGGATAACCTTTATAATTACCGTTTGACCATCTTTTCTATTCTAAGGTACTGCAACGAAAGTTCAGTAAGTTTTGCAAAACAATTATCAATATTGTCCTCAGATCTTCTTTACTGTGACCTTTTGACCCTCTTTCATAAAATGTACTGCTTTAAGAATAATACCATGATTGTGACATTTTCACTTACTTTTTTATTTTTGTGGCCTCTGCAATAAAATGTTGCTATGTTTGGAAAACAATTCATCATTGTTGTTCTCGTGTTACTTTAAAGGGACTGTACACCAGATTGGCACCAATTTTTTTTTCCTGTAACGCAACTCAGGACAATTATTTAATAGAATGTGTTATGCTTTGAATCATAATTATAGAGAAAGGACCAAAATGTAAAAAAATAGCAGTCCAGTGTTGTATCCACTGTGCTACAAAGGCTTACTCCAAACTGGTGGTATATTTAAGCTATATACCTTCGTAGACATACTCAGAATTATTTTTAATGGAAAAATACAAAATCACTGCTTAGCTAAAATAAATTGTAAACTATGTGGTACTTCAGTTAGTAAGATTCAATGCATTCTACACATTAATACCAAGTTTATGTCAGTTTTCGACAATTGTTTTTCTTGCAAATTGATCATCTTGTGCACAGTTGCTTCAGCTAAGGCCTACGTTTTTAATTTTGAGTACAACATTGAACTTTGGACCATGTATACTGTTTTAAAAAACATGTTAATGTTATGCTTCAGTTATCTTGATTGTGTCCTTTTGGCGTATTTGTTATGCAACTGGAATGAAATTTTGACTATGAAGTAGTTCTGCAAACAAACATTAACGATGATATTGCCAGCTGACATTTTCATCAACTTTTCAAAGCTACAGCATTAAGATGAATAATTATGTTTGGAAAATAAATATCAAGCTCAGATATTTGGTTTGAAGCATTGTCTAATTGTCCTCACTTAAAAGTGTTCAAATTATGCTTCTTTATTCAAGATAAGGTTCCGATGATTTTCTGTGTTTATAAGAGGAAGGACTTAGTTCTGCAAACCGAACAATGTCACCGTCCATCAGCACTTTCAGTGCTTTGATTTGTTTTGTTTTTGTCTATGTTTCTTTTAAGAGTATGCGGTTAGTTTAAGATCTTATCTAAACATTCTGCAATGACTTCATTGCGTGATATATCGCTTATTCGCATTGAAGACTTTACTCATGTTCTTGTTTATGATCGTTCATTTACATCTCATTCTCGTTCACTAGAGTGATGCTGCTATGCGTAATACAGATTAGATTTATCGTTATAAAAACCTCCGAAGACTGAGAATGTTTCATTCTAAGGTACAGTCGAACCCCGTTCGCTCAAACTCCCAGGGACCGGTGAAAATACACGGAGTCCGGAAATTTCGAGCCAAGCTGGTATGCTTACCTTTAGTGTAAAGAAATTGGTCCTTTACATCCACTTCGAGCAAACGAGAAATTCGTCATATGTCTAAATTACAACCGCAAGGTCTGATTCAATAAAGGCCTTCGTCGTAAAGATCTTAGTTCTAAAGATCTGAGTCGTAAAGATCTTAATTGTAAAGATCTTAGTCGCAAAGATCTTTGTCATAAAGATCTTATTTGTAAATAATTTAGTCGTAAACATCTTACTTGTAAAGATTTTAGTTGTAAAGATCTTAGTTGTAAATAATTTAGTCGTAAACATCTTAGTTATAAAGATTTCAGTTGTAAAGATCTTAGTTGTAAATAATTTAGTCGTAAACATCTTAGTTGTAAATAATTTAGTCGTAAACATCTTAGTTGTAAAGATTTTAGTCGTTAAGATCTTAGTTGTAAATAATTTAGTCGTAAACATCTTAGTTGTAAAGATTTTAGTTGTAAAGATCTTAGTTGTAAATAATTTAGTCGTAAACATCTTAGTTGTAAATAATTTAGTCGTAAACATCTTAGTTGTAAATAATTTAGTCGTAAACATCTTAATTGTAAATAATTTAGTCGTAAACATCTTAGTTGTAAAGATTTTTGTCGTAAAGATCTTAGTTGTAAAGATTTTAGTCGTAAACATCTTATTTGTAAATAATTTAGTCGTAAACATCTTAGTTGTAAAGATTTTAGTCGTAAAGATCTTAGTTGTAAATAATTTAGTCGTAAACATCTTAGTTGTAAAGATTTTAGTCGTAAAGATCTTACTTGTAAATAATTTAGTCGTAAACATCTTAGTTGTAAATAATTTAGTCGTAAACATCTTAGTTGTAAAGATTTTAGTTGTAAAGATCTGAGTTGTAAATAATTTAGTCGTAAACATCTGAGTTGTAAAGATTTCAGTTGTTAAGATCTTAGTTGTAAATAATTTAGTCGTAAACATCTTAGTTGTAAAGATTTTAGTTGTAAAGATCTTAGTTGTAAATAATTTAGTCGTAAACATCTTAGTTGTAAAGATTTTAGTTGTAAAGATCTTACTTGTAAATAATTTAGTCGTAAACATCTTAGTTGTAAATAATTTAGTCGTAAACATCTTAGTTGTAAAGATTTTAGTTGTAAAGATCTTACTTGTAAATAATTTAGTCGTAAACATCTTAGTTGTAAATAATTTAGTCGTAAACATCTTAGTTGTAAAGATTTTAGTTGTAAAGATCTTAGTTGTAAATAATTTAGTCGTAAACATCTTAGTTGTAAATAATTTCGTCGTAAACATCTTAGTTGTAAAGATTTTAGTTGTAAAGATCTTACTTGTAAATAATTTAGTCGTAAACATCTTAGTTGTAAATAATTTAGTCGTAAACATCTTAGTTGTAAATAATTTAGTCGTAAACATCTTAGTTGTAAAGATTTTTGTCGTAAAGATCTTAGTTGTAAAGATTTTAGTCGTAAACATCTTATTTGTAAATAATTTAGTCGTAAACATCTTAGTTGTAAAGATTTTAGTCGTAAAGATCTTAGTTGTAAATAATTTAGTCGTAAACATCTTAGTTGTAAAGATTTTAGTCGTAAAGATCTTACTTGTAAATAATTTAGTCGTAAACATCTTAGTTGTAAATAATTTAGTCGTAAACATCTTAGTTGTAAAGATTTTAGTTGTAAAGATCTGAGTTGTAAATAATTTAGTCGTAAACATCTGAGTTGTAAAGATTTCAGTTGTAAAGATCTTAGTTGTAAATAATTTAGTCGTAAACATCTTAGTTGTAAAGATTTTAGTTGTAAAGATCTTAGTTGTAAATAATTTAGTCGTAAACATCTTAGTTGTAAAGATTTTAGTTGTAAAGATCTTACTTGTAAATAATTTAGTCGTAAACATCTTAGTTGTAAAGATTTTAGTTGTAAAGATCTTACTTGTAAATAATTTAGTCGTAAACATCTTAGTTGTAAATAATTTAGTCGTAAAGATCTTAGTTGTAAAGATTTTGGTTGTAAAGATCTGAGTTGTAAATAATTTAGTCGTAAACATCTGAGTTGTAAAGATTTCAGTTGTAAAGATCTTAGTTGTAAATAATTTAGTCGTAAACATCTTAGTTGTAAAGATTTTAGTTGTAAAGATCTTAGTTGTAAATAATTTAGTCGTAAACATCTTAGTTGTAAAGATTTTAGTTGTAAAGATCTTACTTGTAAATAATTTAGTAGTAAACATCTTAGTTGTAAATAATTTAGTCGTAAACATCTTAGTTGTAAAGATTTTAGTTGTAAAGATCTTACTTGTAAATAATTTAGTCGTAAACATCTTAGTTGTAAATAATTTAGTCGTAAAGATCTTAGTTGTAAAGATTTTAGTTGTAAAGATCTTAGTTGTAAATAATTTAGTCGTAAACATCTTAGTTGTAAAGATTTTAGTTGTAAAGATCTTAGTTGTAAATAATTTAGTCGTAAACATCTTAGTTGTAAAGATTTTAGTTGTAAAGATCTTAGTTGTAAATAATTTAGTCGTAAACTAAACATCTTAGTTGTAAATAATTTAGTCGTAAACATCTTAGTTGTAAAGATTTTAGTTGTAAAGATCTTAGTTGTAAATAATTTAGTCGTAAACATCTTAGTTCTAAATAATTTAGTCGTAAAGATCTTACTTGTAAATAATTTAGTCGTAAACATCTTAGTTCTAAATAATTTAGTCGTAAACATCTTAGTTCTAAATAATTTAGTCGTAAACATCTTAGTTCTAAATAATTTAGTCGTAAAGATTTTAGTTGTAAAGCAAAACTTTCGAAACAGGTTTCCAAACCGCGGAAACCCTTGAAACCAAAACTGAAACTAGTTTGGTATCAACAATAACGCCCTAAATTATGTATACAGTACAGGTAAACCGGCCATAATGTATTTTATTGTTTAAGAATACTCGCTGCATTGGGTGAAGCGTCTTATTATACTATCTAGTAGAAATTCGGTATGAATCAATTGTCAATAAAAGAAATAATAAGGAAAAAAATGTTCTGAAATTATGAGATTCAATGCATTAAAATGGATTTAAAGTTGTGCAGGGAAGATTGATTTACCTTATTGAAATGTTCAAAACTATATCAAGACTTGGTAAATATCGTTCAGTTCAGGAAATAAGAAAACTGCAACTTACATGAAGAATTTACGACAAAAAATAATTTTTGAAGGTGTATCAATATATGAAGAAATTTTACATATCTTTTAAATTACCTTTTAGCAGTGTTTTTCAACAACTGTTTATATAATGTTATATCATACATTAAAACATACCATAAATAGAAGCATTTACAATCAATTAGAAAAACACGATTATCTCGTGCAATTTCATCAAACGACAGATAACTTCAGCAGACGACTTAATCCTCATTTTTGAAACAGAAATAATTAAAAACATATGAAATGTAATGTCATAAAAACATTTTATCATGCAACCAGCAAAAACAGTTCTTTGCAGTCAGATATACCAATTGTCCCATGGCCTTATTTTCTGTCTTGGCTTTTTATTTTAAGCTTATGTCTCCGCCAATGCGATCGCCGGAGCGCTTTACAATTAATCATTTAGTTTAGTTTGTGAAGAAATTATGCTAACTAATACTAAGTCACTCTTGTTGGCAGGATTTTGCGCGAGGGTGTGGTCTTGTCTTGTGGGGAAAAACCGGAGTACCCGGAGAAAACCCACTTGTCCGGCTTGGCGACCACTAACCAAACGCACATACGCCCAGGCCGGGAATCGAACCCGGGTCCGCTTGGTGAGAAGCGAGTGCGTTAACCACTGCGCTAACCGGACAAATTTAATCATTAATAAAAGCTCTGAAAACCAGAAACCCATTAAGCACTTTACAACCGCCAAATATCCATTTAGTAACGAAAACAACCGCCAAATTTCTGTATAGTCATTAATTGGTATATTTAATAAATTACTTACAAGCTCGCGCGTTGGCATATAAAGAGGCTTCGTGATCACTTTAACATATTATATTTTGGTATTCCTAACGTGTACTTTGTTTTCAACATTTTTAAATCTTAACGATTGTATATCTTATAAAATCTAAAAAAATATTTTTGACTTTAAAAACAGCTTCTTCATTTTGGTAACACTTTCAGAAAGGAAGACAAAAGTAAATTATCACAACTATCATCATAAACGATACACTCGCAAATTGTTATAGTTAAAATATAAATAACAAAAAAATCTTACCTGTAAAGCTAACTAAACATGATATGACAATTACGGCCGACTTCATCGCTTTTCTGAATGCGTTTGACATGACAATTCCTGTTTATGTTTAAATCGTAACGATTTAGAAAACAATTTACCCGATACAGTTTCTGTTTTTACTGAATGCGCATAGACGAAGGGAATGACGTATTTAATCGGGTGTGTAAGTCACGTCATGTGACCGACGAGACTTAACGATAGTTTGCACTTCCGGAAAAAACAATGTTTTAGAAACTGTCAATATGGCACTGTCAATTATATTCTTGGCCGACTATGTCGATAAACTCACAGAACTAAATCGCAAAAGCAAAGCTAAAAATTCAGTGGAGTGGCAGGGTACTATGTTTTATGTTAGACGAACTGTGCAGGCACCAATGAAAGACACCTCGGGCACGTCCTTGTTCAGGTAAATTTCACATTTATATCCGTCATTTAGAATTTTATTGAAAAGAAAGTGGTTTATTTATCAAACATTCTATTTAATAATTCCCGTTACTGCAAGTCGTCACTTTATCATATAAACATGCTACTTGTAAAGTGTCACCGTTGTTTTCTTTAAAGATGTGTAGTCACAATTATTTCGGACAAGACTCATTTCGGACAAAACATGTGAAACCGTGATACTGAAATGTATTCAACACTGTTGGCAATTCATATATAAATAGTGTTGTGTATTTACTTTTTGCATAAATAAAATTAAAATAATGTCTGATGGAACTTATTTGATCGCAATATTACTTTAAAGAGTATCATATACACTAGTGTATGCAGCTTGAGAACTGAGTTAGAGATTTAGACAGTTAGCCATGCTTATTAGCTCTGTAACAGTAACATATGTCAATTGTTTTAAGTTTATTTCTTGAGGTATTCCTTAAGTTAGAAGACAATGATCAGGTGAAGTCTCTTTTTGTCAGTGTCATATGAGTTAATATAAATGTCACCATGTAGCAGCTTCATTGTTGTTTGGGTAATTTTGGAAACGTATATTTTTATTTAATAGTAGTAATTGACATCATTAAAATCCTCAGTCAAACAATACATTTAGCAATTTTTATGCACTTTGGTTGGCAGCATTTTGCAATACATCATGTGATAAAGACTTGAAGCAATAAAAATAAATCGACCATAGTTGGAACGTTCTCAATACTCATTTTGATTTGTTTTCTTTTATTATTTTTATTATACCGCTAGTGCTTATACAAAAACATTAAAAAATGTTATAAGTTCACAGTATAACAATCTTTAGTTTAATGACAAATATATGTATGAATTTGACAAGTAGTCTGTTATTAAGAAATATTTGGTTTGTATCAATTCAGGTACAAAAGAGCAAGAAACACTGATGTAAAGTATAGCTGGCTAAAACATCCTAAATCTGCACCACCAACGACCACAGTGACGGTGGGGGTAATTATATCCCCTAAACAACATGAATACTGGTTTGACTGCCAAAATGTGATTCAAGATCTTGAATTTATTAAAGCGGTTTGCAAATAGTAACTATATAGTTCTTTGTCTGAAGCTATTACACTTGGATTTTTTTTTCAACAAGAACCTTTTTAATAGCCATGTGCAAATAAAAGCACTAACATATTTTGCTAACAAATTAACTGATTTATTTATAACTTTTCACAAATCAATATCAAAAAGAGTTAGTTTTATTTTCTAGAAGATAAATTAGAGGCCAACCTTACATATTAACTTTCAAATAAAGTAAGTTTTCTATCTATCAAATTTACAAAGATCACAGGAGTAACAGTACAGAGTTCAGTGATTAAAAAGTGACTCTAAATTTTAAGAGCAAATATTTTTCAAATATTCAGCGTATGTGATTATATGACAAATTTAAATTATAATGCTGTAATCTAGCAGTGCTCAATTAACCCTAAACTTTTGATTAAATAAAATTTTGCACAGAAGTATTTCCTTCGTGTGTGTGTGTGTGCGTGCGTGCGTGCGTGCGTGCGTGTGTGTGTGTCAATATTTTATTTAAATAAAACATAAACACAAATCATCCATTAAAGTATAAAGGTAATGATACTGTTGTTATTTTTTCAGCAGTGTCTACAGACTGAAGGGATCACATGATTACTGGCACCAGGATCAGGGACATCTAGACCTTAAAGGAACTCAGTGTTTTGATCTAGTTGTTTGGTCAACACGAGACTTACAGGTTATTAGGATACTGAAAGATAACTTCAACTTCAAACCACAGTTTAACAATGCTTGATATTGACTTCACATAGTGTTTTACCACACTAAAGTGTAAGAATTGAAAACAGTGAAGTGACAACTATACAGAGCTCGGAAGCCAAATTTAACTTCAAAAACACTGGTCAAAATAGATTTATGAAATAAAATATAGAAGCCTGTCATTTCAATGGTTTTAATATTTAGGAATGCTAATCAAATCATAGCTACATGTATCCTCATATATTCACATGACAAGACACGTTCTACAGCATAATTGTAAACAATAACTGTATTATTATAAACAATACAAATACAATACTTCGTTTCTCTCAAATGATGATCGAACCATCACATCCACCTGTTTTATTGAATAATACACCGCTCAAGGAAGTTAACTAGCATACGTACTGTGGTGTCACAGTGTCACAGTTTCAAGTTCCTGCTTCTGAATACGTTCAGTCTGTCAAACAAAAGACCTGGAAGATAATACATATAATGAGGTCTCACAAATTCCTCTTCGATCAAACACCATTAGAAATATTCATACAACCTTTATCAGACCCTTAATCGAGTACGTTGATGACGCCTGGGACAATATCTCGAAGTGGAAGAAGAACTGGAGAAAATTCAACACGAGGCCGCTATAATTATTTCCGGTGTAACACGTCTTGTTTCCCTAAACAATAATTACATTGAAACTGCCCTAGAACCATTCAAAGACAAAAGACTCAAACACAAGCTCACCCTATTTTACAACACGTTTAATTAAATGACTGCCCCTTGATAGTTTATTACTTTCACGTGTTGCAGATACAACCACTTAGGTACCATCTTCGTAACTAGTGAACGCAATCTGAACAAAACCAACAAAACTCTTCATCAGTTTTATAACGATGGAGATCGGAAGTCGAATGTACACCACGCAAGGCTACGCATGCATTGCAGCTCTCTTAACGAACACTTGTATTCTAAAACATTGTAAATAGTCCATGTTGCCAATGCGGGAATATTAAAGACACATACCACTTTTTTTCTCTGCCCACTTGACCGAGATTCAAGAGCAAGCTTACTTGAAAAATAACATACCGCCAGGCCGATCACATCTCAACTCCTTCTCTTCGACTATAAAGAGGCTAATGACCAAACAAACTCGACTATCTTCAAATGATTCCAAAGATTTATCAAACAGACCAACAGATATCATCCAAATAATTTGAACAGACCTGACACATACCACCTTCTTCTTGGCATGCCATTTTTCTACATTCCCAATCACTCGTACTTTTCTAATATGCTTTATTTCACACCCTGTTACACGTTTTTTCTATGTTTTTTACTCATATCCATACCTCATACGATTCTTAATAATTTATCAAAAATTGTAACTACTAAACACTGCAATAAACGTAAATTACATCTATCATTTTTTTTTTAGAAGCAGCTTGTTAGAACTACAGAAACGAGACATTGTAAAAGCGTTAAGCTTTCTTCTCAATTCTGCCTCTACTTTTGACCAACGGTATGCATTCTTCATGTACGTTAGCGTATACTTAGTTTATTTTGCTTAACGTTTGTATAATTTGTCTTGTGTTGTTTATTTAGAAAATACTGTTTAAACCAAACAATGCAAATGTTCAAATGTTCCATACGCTTCTTAGCAGAACTTTGGTATTTTCATTATAAAACAAAGCAAAAAAACATGTTTATTTTGAACAAATTGCTATTTATTTGCAATTTCCTTTAACAATGGTGCCTGAGGATTGACAAAACAACAAGACAACTGATTTTTGTAGTCTGTACTGGGCTGGTATGTGATTTAGTAATCTCTTCTTTTCTTTTCCTCTCTCAACATGAATTCTGCTTCTTCCAAACATAAAATAAAGTTTTGCCTCCATTTTGTAAACTCTCTTTTGCTGGATAGCAAAGATTGTCAGTGTTTCAAATTTTATAGTTTCTAAAAAACTATATAAAGTCCGAAGGAACATCTTGAACAACGTCTGTAGCATTTGTAACAGAACTTAAGTGTAATTTTTTGGGGGCAAAAATGCCTTTTTGATGGCTAGGAATTCCAACAACTTTAAACACTCCTTCACACACAATTTCATGCAGCACAGACACAATGGTGTTCCATTACATTTGACATCTGCACGTATTGAATCTTACAGCTAAATTCAAGTTCTTGCGGTTTAAGCGTAGCTTCATACGAGTCATTAGCAGTTGATCCTCAGTGCTAAACAGGTGACTGTCCAACCAGAATATTAGTTATAGGGTGACATCCTCTGAAGCATGCTGGCAAGTATTTGTAATACATCTTCTGTCAATTATGTGTACAACAGCATCTGTAATAAAACATAATATATAAATGAGGGTTTCAGGAAATATGTTAGTTACTTTCAGGTTGAAAAAAAAGACTGAAATATGACAGGTTATGACATTTTAACGGAGATGATGTCAAGTCAAGGTATTGGGAATACATGGATTGTAACAAAGGCGTGTAATTTGGAACCGTGCTGTACTTTTTACAGATAATTTATTCTCCCACCTCAGATAAGTAGATCCATAAATTTAACCATGCTAGAAATTCTTATCTTGCCCACGGGCGAAGATAAAATGCCCGTATGGAACTTCTTTTAATGGTCACCACATTGTAATTACCTCCCTTGTTGAAGACTGTCGTCTGTCGCGCATCATGGAAACCTTGTCTGGTGGCAATATTTAGAAGGCTAGTTAATTATTTCTCGCTTCAAATGTCACCAGAAAACCTCGTTTCCGCAAAACACCCTACGCTCAGGTCGGAATGGACCTATCTTACACTTTCGGCCATGGAAGATACTTATATTCTTATCATTGACACTTGTGATGGACCTCAAATTCACCAGACATCCCCACAGACCCAAAGGAAAGGAAAGCATGTGTCAAAAGCTGCAGATATGCCGATAATCTGATATGAATAAATGTCAGAATGTCACCGTTTTTTCAAAGTTGCTCCACTTTCGGTCATCTTTCAACATTAGACACTGCAAGAATAACCATAATCCTATCAGATTACTTAATTATTAATATATAATTGTCGAAAATGGAATGTACGTGAAGTTAGCGGCCTATCGGCGTGAAGTTAGCGGCCTAGCGGCGTGAAGTTAGCGGCCTAGCGGCGTGAAGTTAGTGGCCTAGCGGCGTGAAGTTAGCGGCCTAGCGGCGTGAAGTAAGCGGCCTGGCGGCCTAGCGGCGTGATGTTGGCGGCCTAATTATTTTTTTTCTATTTCCAAGCAATTGTTAATGCGGTTTTTTTAAAACAATGATAAATCGAAGTTTTTTATTTTAAATAATCATTTAGTATATTAGCATATTCTTCAGCATATAAATCTTGTATCAAACCTTTGAATGTAAAAGCGTTAACGAAATTGTGGGTTACGATGCAATGTGTTATACTAAACATGCTGATTTTGTCTACAATTGTACGCATGTTCTCGGCAAATATGGCATTTATGTGCACGTTGTGCAGAAAAAATACCCTTATTTTGCTTACTTAACATTTAAATTGTAATTTATGTTAAGGCGGTCGCACAAAGAGCTAGTAGAGCCCTTAGTTTGCTTATTGCTAGATCATAAGTATCTTCCATGGGCGAGAGTGTAAGATAGGTTCATTCCGACCCTGCGCGAGGGTCGGGATGAACCTATCTTACACGAGCGGCTATGGTAGATGCTTTTTCTCCCACCTCAGTTGAACAAAATTAAGTAAAAATGTATTTTTTTGTTGGAACTCTTTTGTTCTTAGTGAAAATAATTGCGAATGGATATGCGACAATTCGTGGTTGTCAAGGATATGCGCGCAGTGATTCAGATTATGTTATTAGTCAAATCGGTCTTTAAATAGTTCTGAGGAGAGTGAAACATTATTTCTGCGTAGTTTTCTGGTGACAGTTGAAGCGAGAAATAATTAATAAGGGTTCTAAATATTGCCACAAGACAAGGTTTCCATGATGCTACACGACAGGCTTCAATAAGGGAGGTAATTACAATGTGGTGGCCATTCAAAAGGAGTTCCATACGGGAATTTATCTTCGCCCGTGGGCAAGATAAGAATTTATAGCACGGTTAAATTATTGGATCTACTTATCTGAGGTTGGAGAAAAAAGAGTATGAGTTGTATGTCCTTATCTGTGTTAAGTAAAATGTAACTCTACGGTGTGGCCACACATTTCTTGCGTCTGTCTGGGGCGTCAAGTCTTAAGCTTGTATACATGCAGTAGAGAGTAGAGATCTTCGCTTCTTTTAGGGTGTTAGAAAAGCTGCAAGACATATTGGAACTATCAGATTAATAATATATTATCAGTTTAAATATGAATATTGAAAAATGATTTTGCCACACAAACCGTCTTTTGCATAATTAAGATGTGGGGTTGCTCCTTTTAAAGTTGAAATTGGGTGGTACTCAATTTTGCCAGTTGAGAACCAAGTCTGTCCGTATTGGACCGACTGTGTTGAAACTGAAACTCATGACATTCTTTAGTGCTCATAGCAATAAGATGTCAGGTCCACACTACACGAAAAATGCCAAAGTATTTAGTATTTTTTACACAATGTCAGATGACCAGAAAATGGTTGTTTTGTTCTTTAACAGCTCGCTAGATAATAGTTCTACCAAACCCTGCTACAATATGTTGTTCAGTAGAAACGTTTGTATAAAAAAGATGAGGCAATGTACAGGTTCACAAGATCCGAAAAATGCACGAGATTCGAAATCGACATTCTAGATCAAAACACAGAATTAACTATTTTATTACATACATTATTGTCAATTCGCTCTTTGATCAACGTTAAAGTATTTATACTATGCATGTGGTTTTAAACAAAAGTAAATAGTATGAAGGATTGGTGGTAAACAAACGTCACGAAGTTTACAATCTGCCAGCATGCACATGATTTATAAATGTAATATATTTAAAAGTCATGAAATGCATTTGAAACATTTTAGCGTTTACAACCGTTCATTTATCTTTAAAGGTGCACTCTTACTCCCAAATAAGATTTACCACAATTACTAATATTGTTTTAATATTCCATAAAGGATGAATAAATGTCGATAACAATGGTTCTTATGAAGGATAAGTTTAATTTGAAAGAAATGAGCATAAAACACGGTATTTCTAACTTATGGGAATATACTAGACAACAGTAGATCTTTTAGCATTTACCAATCATTTAATAGTTTCGTGCTTTCTGCTTTTAAATACACGGTCTCTTTATCAGGATTTGATATTTTCCAAAAAATACATTATTTAGTAAGTAGTTAAAGTTTTATCAGTCAAAATTGATGTGTGTTATACATGTGTATGTATTGATTTTGAATAAGAGTGTCACTTTAAGGTTACCAGAATGTAAAAGTTTCGCTTCACGATCACGAACACCGAAGCACGGAGTTTGGCAAATCAATGTAGAGTCATTTATCTTCTATTCATAAATTTCTTGAACCGGCACTCCTTCACCCTTTAATAAATATTTACTACTTAACGCAATTTAGCAGGAGAAAATGTGTTGTTGTTTTTGGTAATAATAACGTGGTATTTTAAGCAGGCTAAACAAGCATAAACTTGCTTATATTTTCATCAGCAGTGTACGCATCAATAATTGTTGAATGACGTTGTTTTCATGTGAATCCGCATAAAAAAGTTTATGTTTACAAATTATAAAATGTCGAAAACTTATTTTATGTAATGATGTTCGATTTTTAAACAATTAGACAAATAAGACACCCTTTGTTGCTAAAATGACATGTACACGACCGATATTGAAGTTTCCCAAATACATGTATTTTGATCGTGTTGCGGACGACTATATTTTCGAAAATAGAATCATGGTACCTGCATGTCTATTGTAAACACGTGACGTCAACTGTATCATATACTATATTCAGACATCGGCCGAAATTCAACAGCAGCCATGTTGGATATAACGGACAAGCATTTAACAAAAAAATGACTACAAGCCCAGAAGAATAAATAAAAATTTAAATATAAATCGATTAAATAATGCAATATAACAACGGTCAATTAAGTGTTCAATTAAAAAATATGAACAGTAAGTGCAATAACCAAAGCTTTTAAAAATTGGGCCAAAACATGAAGTCTATACAAGTTCAAGAATGAAGTGAAGTTATTCAGCAATATCACTTACAAGAACAATCGGTCAAAAAACGCGGACACTGACATGGTATTGATAATTATTGTTCTACAAACGAGACCAAGCGGCCGAAATACGCGGACACTGATATGGTAGTGATAAGATATGTTCTGCCAACCAGACCAAGCGGTCACGATACGTGGACACTGACATGGTATTAATAATAAGTGTTCTACCAACGAGACCAAGCGGTCAAGATACGTGGACAGACATGATATTGATAATAAGTGTTCTACCAACGAGACCAAGCGGTCAAGATACGTGGCACAGACATGATATTGATAATAAGTGTTCTACCAACGAGACAAAGCGGTCAAGATACGTGGACACAAACATGATATTGATAATAAGTGTTCTACCAACGAGACCAAGCGGTCAAGTTACGTGGACACTGACATGGCAGTGATAAGAAGAGTTCTACCAACGAGACCAAGCGATCATGTTACGCGGACACTGACATTGCAGTGATAAGAAGATTTCTTTCAACGAGACCAAGCGGTCAAGATACGTGGACACTGACAAGGTAGTGATAAGCTTGAAGCCGTTTTGTAAATATTTACATCAATGCCATAATGTTTTAGTAATTGAACAACTGAGTTGCGACTCAATACCACGATTTAGACATTTACGCTCATAGCTTTGTCTTGGATTTTATTGATATATTCCGGGATATGTGTTCGCCCTTGGACGTGTGTGAGGTTCGACCTTGGACATGTGTGAGGTTCGCCCTCGGACATGTGTGAGGTTCGCCCTTGGACATGTGTGAGGTTCGCTCTCGGACATGTGTGAGGTTCGCCCTTGGACATGTGTGAGGTTCGCCCTCGGACATGTGTGAGGTTCACCCTTGGATGTGTGTGAGGTTCGCCCTTAGACATGTGTGAGGTTCGCCATTGGATATGTGTGAGGTTCGCCCTCGGACATGTGTGAGGTTCGCCCTTGGACGTGAGGTTCGCCCTCGGACATGTGTGAGGTTCGCCCTTGGACGTGTGTGAGGTTCGCCCTCGGACATGTGTGAGGTTCGCCCTTGGACATGTGTGAGGTTCGCCCTTGGACATGTGTGAGGTTCGCCCTTGGACATGTATGATGTTTGCCCTTGGACATGTGTGAGGTTCGCCCTTACACATGTATGAGGTTCGCCCTTGGACATGTGTGAGGTTCGCCCTTGGAGATTTGTGAGGATCGCTCTTGGACAAGTGTGAGGTTCGCCCTTGACCGTGTGGGAGTAATGCCCCCGGACGTGTGTGAGGTTCGTCCTCGGACATGTGTGAGGTTCGCCCCTTGGACTGTGTGAGGTTCGCCCATGGACATATGTGAGATTCAAGGGCAAACCTAGTTCATGTGTGAGGTTTTGAGGTTAGCCATTGGACATGTGTTAGGTTCGCTCTCGGACATGTGCTAGGTTCGCTTTCGACATGTGTGAGGTTCGCCCTTGGACAAGTATAAGGCTAGCTCTCGACATGTGTGAGGTTCGCCCTTGGGCACGTGCTAGGTTATTTCTCGACATGTGTAAGATTCGCCCTTGGACAAGTGTTAGGCTAGCTCTCGACATGTGTGAAGTTCCCCCTTGGACATGTGCTAGGTTATTTCTCGACACGTGTGAGGTTCGCCCTTGGACATGTATTAGGTTGGCTCTCGACATGTGTGAAGTTCCCCCTTCCGCAAGTGTGAGAATCGTCCTTGGAAAAGAGCGTCATTTAACGTTAAGATCTACGTCGCTGTTTGTCTTCTGACCTGTCCTGTCCTCGAAGTTTCTGTTGAACCATTTAAAAGTGAACTTTATATTGTGCATTACAAGCTTGTACATAAACGTTCCATGCGTCATCAATTTCACTTAAAAAATTGCATTATTATGCCCCCTTCGAAGAAGAGGGGTATATTGCTTTGCACAGGCATGTCGGTATGTCGGTCGGTCGGTCGGTCGGTCCGTCGGTAGACCAAAGCTTATCCGAGTGATAACTAAACAATTCCTGGACGTATGGTCATCAAACTTCACATGAAGGTTGGGCCTGATCAATAGATGACCCTTATTGATTTAAGGGCTCATCGGGTCAAAGGTCAAGGTCATAGTGACCTTGAACGAAAAAAGCTTGTCTGTGTGATAACTTGTCAATGCCTGCACCCATGGCCCTCAAACTTGACATTTAGATTTTTGGTGACCAGTTGATGATAAAATAATTTTAAAGCTTGTCCGAGTGATAACTCAACAATGCCTGCACCCATGGCCCTCAAACTTGACTTGGAGGTTGGGCCTGACCAGTAGATGACCCCTATTGATTTTAGGGGTCAAGGTCACAGTGACCTTGAAAGCAAACTTGACACTTCCTGGACCTATTGTCATCAAACTTGACATGAAGGGTTGGGCCTGACCAGTAGATGACCCCTCTTGACTTTGGGGGTCATAGGGTCAAGGTCACAGTAACCTTTAACACAAAAAAGTTAGCAAATCTTCTACTAGTAATATCTCAACAATGCCTGAACCTATGATCATCAACCTAGACATGGAAGTTGGGTCTGACCAGGAGATGACACTTAATGATTTTAGGAGTCATTGGGTCAAAGGTCAAGTTCACAGTGACCTTGAATGGGAAAATGTTTCAAGTGATAATTCGACAATGCCTGCACCCATGTCCCTCAAACTTGACTTGGTGATATGTCTGACCTGTAGATGACCCCTTATGATTTTAGTGGTCATCGGGTCAAAGGTCAAGGTTACAGTGACCTTGAACGAAAAAAGCTTGTCTGTGTGATAACTTGTCAATGCCTGCACCCATGGCCCTCAAACTTGACATTTAGATTTTTGGTGACCAGTTGATGACTCCTATGGATTTTGAGGTCATAGAGTCAAAGGTCATGGTCACAACACACTCTATCCTCAAACTTTGAATGGTCATAAACTTAAAACTGCCTCAACTGCATCCAATGTCAGTGACAAATCAGCTGTCATTTCGGTCCATGCATATTTCATTCAATTGTCTATATAATCCTGACATGGCACTCAGGGGGGGGGGGGGGGGGGGGGGGGGCAGGGGGCATTATGTTTGACAAACATCTCTTGTTCTCTTTTCTTTTTGAGACCTCACTGAAATACCTTTCATTTAAACACAAAACATTAATGATTGCATACATACACACTGACTTAGAGCGCACAATGATAATACTTCTAGCCACAGCAAGAAAAAAAGTTTAGGCATATTGCGATACATAGAGATAAGTTGAGAAAATTGGTATTATTTACCCTAATCAAAACAAATATCGCATTTATGGTACATGACCACGTTCCTCCGAAATATATGAATGTCGGCCGGTATGAATCGTCAATGACTGTATTTTAACGAGGTGTATTTTTTTTTTAATCCCGTTGTTTGATGATTTACAGCGCCACCTAGCGGACACGTGCTATTTGGCGCAAACGTTGATAAAGCCGTAAAAATATAATTTTACGGCTTTTTATAAAAAAAAATCGGAATATAGTTTATTGTATGCTGAATAAATAATCCTATGATTTTAGTACTAGTATTTATGACGAAAAGCCTTTTATAAGGAATCGCCAAAAACAGTTTCCCATCGGTGAATGTGACATAATTATTTCGAAAACGAACTTGGGTAGGGTATGTTTTTTATTATTTTATTACCCGGATGTACATTGAGCATGCATTTTGGTGCATTGAAATGTTGATATTGATACGATCCTGAACGTGATCCTTAGTTGTTGTGCATTGCATCAATTTTGCCTGTTTAACTTTTAAGATATAACGGAGTATCTTCGGGAAGGTTTCGAACTTAATGAAGAAATCTACAACTACCAGGAGTTCATGCCCAGATGCAAGACAGCTGATATTAAAAGGGATCACATCCTAGAACTCTTGGATAAATTACTGCTTAAGGACAATGTCGCCTTTGACATCGGATACATAATTTGATGAGGTTGCCCTCAGTGTTTAATCTGTTCCTTTTACAATTACAGTCTTTATACATTGTAAATGCAAGTCGCAGAATACAGTACACTGCTGTTAATTATTGTTTCTTTATAAATTATGTTCTATTGTAATTATCATGTTCTTTGCCTCCAATAAATGATGGCTGCCATCACAATAAAGTAATGGTCAATGTCACAAGTGTGGTCAGTGGTCTGGATTTCTTGTATTTCGGCTTGTCGGATTGGGATCATGTAATAAAAAACTTCTAATAAAGGATGTTGTTTAAAAAGCTCTAGATTTTTTTTATCAAAGATCATGAAGTGTGAACTTGACATTCACCCTAAATAGTGGGACATGGTTCCTTCACTCGAACGCCTACTTTTCTCATGTTGAACATTTGTTCCAGGTTATTTCAAAATAAAACAATACATCTGAATGAACAGACGCTTGGAAGCACATACACTGAACCGCTACTGATAAATATTGCAATCTGTTAATCACATACGAAGCTAGAGCAATTGTGTCTTTATATGGAACTTCTCACCGATAAAAAATATCTATATATATATGTGAAGTCAATACATCCAAGATTTTTGTAGTTTGCCAGGAACAAAAATAAGTAAGAAAATTAACAAATGGAATTAACTCTAAACAGTTCAACCAAAGTCTTAGTTCCTGTAGTTAGAAAAACTCATATACGCTTTTAACCTATATATGAAGATTAAGGTGTATTTTGGTGGAGTAACCGTTATGGTATAATAAGCAGTCTCTTGACATCGTTATACTAGAGCTATCACTGAATGTGATTGATATCCCCACCACAACACCGTCTTGTAATAAGAAGTATCGATGGGAGTGATAAACATGCATTTTTTTAAATGACTGCAGCGAACTATTTGAGCATTCAAATAAAGGTGTTTTATTTAACGGCAAGATAATAAGTCACCTATTTTATGCGGATGATTTAGTGTTAATTGCCGAAAATGAAAATGAACTTCAATATTTGCTAGACATACTATCGCGATGGTGTTGCACAAACGACGTGACCGTTAATATTGAGAAGAGGAAGGTTATGCACTTAATAAATCCGTCTAGACAGAAAACACAGTTTAAGTTCAATTGTAGTAATAATGAATTCGAATGCGTAGAAATATATCGTTACCTAGGACTATTACTAAACGACAGTCTCGATTATAACATCACTGCAAAATACGTTGCCCAGTCAGCAACACGAGCCCTTGGACTTATTATATCAAAATTTAAAGCCATGGGAGGCATGCCATTTAACGTATTTACGAAACTTTACGACACAGTAGTCTGGCCAACCATCAGCTTCGGTGCTGCGATATGGAGAACACGGGAATACGCCTGCATTAATGCCGTCCAGCACAGAGCCTGTCGCTTCTTCCTTGGAGTAGGAAAATATACACCAAACGCCGCTGTGAATGGTGACATTGGATGGACCCCACCTCTTGTTAAACAAGTTGTCATTTCCCATTGGGTCCGATTAGCTAATATGGACAGTAATCGACTGAATAACTTTGTATTTAAGCAATATCTGGTTATAAGAAGTGTTGGACTCGTACTGTAATGAATAAAGTGAAACATATAGCTGACTATAACTTGGATATACACGATAAAATTCGTAGATCTGAACACTTTAGATTAATAGATAAGTGCCATACAACTATGCTTGACCAAATTCACCATCAATGGCGTAATGTTATAAATGTAAATATAAGCATTCGACAGATTAATGGAGGCAACAAACTGCGGCTATACAGAACTTTTAAGCAAACATAAAAGAGAATACTATGTTCAGAGCCCATCTATTACCCGCCTTTACAGAAGTGCGTTAGCTAAATTTAGATGTGGAGTGGCGCCATTAAAACTCTTAACGGGCCGCTATGAATCACTCAATGTTGAACTAAGAACCTGTTTTAACTGTCTTAACATAGTAGAAGATGAATGTCATGTTTTCAGTCCCAAGTATTTGCCCCCAAAACTGCTCAATTTGATAAAGGCTATCCAGGGGTCAGTGTTTATCAACACCTCACTGATAATGATCTAAGGAAAGCCACAAAGTCATAAATACTGCTTCTCCGTATCAAATTCCCAACACTTGTTTCTGAGAACAGATTTTTAGCAACAAAATCAGGCTGTACTTGCATTTATTCTTGTCTTTACTGTTCACAGCATTTCATCTGATTTTGTATACTCTTGAAAATTCAAGTTGAATAATTAATTCCATTATATTTCAAAATAGTTTTATAAACTAAGTTAAGAATAAAATTCTTTTTGTGAGATTTATAAAATAATCATAATAACTAACAAAGTTTTGTGTATCTATAACATAAACATATCATTGTTTGCATTGGATTACAAAGAATATAAACATTAACAGAAGCTTTTGAACACTCATAGCGAATACAGATTCTTTAATTATGTTATGATACTGTCATATATATGTATATTCCATCCTTAGCCAAAAACAGAACAGAAACAAAACAGAACACAATTTATTTCGTTTTAAACAATTCATACACATATAGTCAATGAAATAGGTAAAAAATGAACAAGTATAACAAAACATTTGCTCTAACTGTGTATTTCTTTTTCTTAATTCAAAAGCCTTATACACAAAAATAGTTGTATTTTGTAACTGAAAACAAGAAAGAATATAAAAAAACATTGTGATTTCATACAATAAAATATCACAAATTATGCAATCATGCAGACCATAAGCAAATTATCACTTTATGAACAATAGTGTTGTGCAAATTTCGAGATACACAATTTAATTAAAATGAATAATAACAATATTTACAAGGAAAGATAAAGGGTTATTTTACACACTTAATCAATACGAATGGTTT
Organism: Mya arenaria; assembly: GCF_026914265.1. Lineage (NCBI taxonomy): Eukaryota > Metazoa > Mollusca > Bivalvia > Myida > Myidae > Mya > Mya arenaria. The sequence goes on along the minus strand of NC_069132.1, from coordinate 23,516,303 downwards.
TCAACAGAATGCGTACAAATACTGACACTATTTGTTTTTTTACACGAGATGGCTACTTTTGAATACATACAGTTTGAAGTTAAAATCCAAACCAAACTTCGTTATCTACGCATTCAATATGAAAGATTGTCTTGTCAGTGAGGACACTTGCTGCATCTTTTTAGGTCTTCTTAAATATGGACCTTCTGAAATAAGTGAAAGTTTCATTTCAGTACAAAATGGTTAAAATACAAAAATGTTTGATTCAAGAGCAAACATTTTATAGTCTTTTTGTTCTTGTAGCACATTATTTCGGGTTATTACCAAAAGCTAAACTTGCCGATTTCAATTTTTGATCAATATGACATTAGGTTTAAAAAATGTGTAAGATTTTTGTTCATACATAATAAAAGATTAAACATTTAATTTAATTATATTGACCGTACCGTGGTGATGACGTAGCTTTAGGTTTGAGCTTTCGCCGTGCACCCTTCTGTGGTGTCGTCTCAATTGCTTCCGTTTTCTAATTTGCCGAACTCTTTTGAGCAGCTCCTCATGGTTTATAGCGAAAGCATCCCTTATATCTGATACATATGGGTTTGGCCTAAGATCGTACTCTATATTTCCATCAGGTAATCTTTTCAAGCAGCCATTTGCTTGGAAATCTGGCAAGCGAGCCTCATGTTGCCCTGCTGTTGAATAGTAGTCAATCAGACATTGTACATTTTTACCACGTTGTTCGATGGCCGTTTCGGGTGGCATCCAGCTTTGAGGACTTCTGTATTCGTAAACAGAAGCGGCGCCATTTGGTAGAATGGAAAGTTGTCTGATTTCATCAAATTAAAACTTCCCTATATCAACATTCTTCGGTGTGTACAATGTCTTGATCATCTCCTTGTATATGCTCACATTGATTGTAACTGAAAGGTCAAATGTAAATAGGTTTTCTCTGAAATTTTTCTGGTTTAGGAATGTTTCAACTGTTTTCATGTGAGAGATACCATGGAATTTGGGTAAGAAGTCATTTCCACCCATTCTCAGGACCAGTGCTAACTTTTGTCCCATAAAGTGATCATGATAAGACATTTCAATAAATGACAAAACTTGATGCGTGATGGCAGTGCCATGAACAATCAACACAATGTACATGTTCAATGACAGATTTATCAAAGAATGAGTCGGCAATGTCTAGTTCTATGAAAAGTGAACTGTGTCTGCCCACCACACAAATCTGATCATCGAAACCTGCTACCTCTTTGCGTTTCAGTCTTTTTGTAATTTCAATTTTTGACTGCTTAAGAAGCTCGCAGGCAACAGTTTGGATTTGTTTCAAGTTTTCATAATATAATGCGTTTTTAGCAATTAAACTTTCGTACGCTTCTGTTCCCACATCTATATCATTTACACGCATGAAATGATGTTCACAAAAAACACACTTTTGCCCAGTCTTCCTCACTAAATTGTCCCTTATAATGTGTGTACAGCGTTTCCAAATCATTTTCATTAATTTCTAATGTTTTCATGTCATTCCTATCAAAAACGTTTTCAGATGCCACTTGCTTGTATATCTGAAACACAGATGTCACTCCACATTGAACTTTGCTTGTGATGCGTTGACTGTAGAGTTCCTTTGACAATTGTCTACATACTTCAGACTGTGTTGAATGGGCAAAGAAGAAATGCACAACATTTTGAGCTTTAAACACAGCTTTTCATGTATTTCTTTCACAATGTGTTCCTTTCCTTTCAGCCACCGAAAAACATTGCCCTTTACAAAATGAGTCTCGTTGGGAAGTTTTCTTCTTTTCAAAAAATCTATGAGTTGTTGGAAAGCAACATATTATATTCCAGTATCATCAGTTACAATGGAAAGTTCTTTCAACCCTAGGGTTTTAAATTCCACCATTTCGATGCAAAATTGTACCTGAAATAAATAGGTTTCAATGATTTTGATGATATAATTGCCTATTCTTTTCGAATGCTAAAGACAAAGGCAATTCATACTGATATTCATATTGATATTGTATATGTAAATCTTAGTAAAGAATTGTCCTTTAATTGCGAATAACATTTAAACCATCTCTTGTTATTTTAATAGTGCTCTACTTTTTAACAAAAGAAAACACAAAAACAGTAAATTAAAAATACTTAACGCAAACATATGTTTATGTATAAAACATAATTCAACATTATATGTCATAAATGTGAAATGGGCATCAAAGTATTAAAAGACAACATACCTTTTCTGTATTGGTAGATATTCATTTTTAACCTAAACACAAGACACACTCAATTCCAGAATATTTAGTTCACATACTGCAATAACGGTCAAGGAACATCTGTTGGATACACACAGTAAACAGCCAAACAGGGTGGCACGCTAAGTGGTGATTAACTGACTGGTTCAATTTCATGGTGATTTCATGGACTGATAAGCCCTTTTCTCAAATTGAGGAGTTTTGGAGGCAACTTCCCTACGACATTTACTGTTGTTAAAAGTTATTGATATTAATGATAATTTCAATTCATTATCGGATAACGAAAAACTTTCATTCCTTCTCTCAAATGAAACTATTGTTAAACACAGTGCCAAAACCTGTCATGATATCCTAAAACTCCGACGTCAGTATCTGTATAACAAGTAATTAGTGTTTATATGTTTTATTGCATGTTTTGTTCAATAATGATTATTCTCACCTTATCTTTATTACTGAATATTTTAAGTTATATTGCATATTTTAAAGTTGATATATTTTATTGTTTTTTATTGAGCAAATAGTCTCTCATAACGCCATAAGGAGTGGTTTTATACATTATTATTGCATGTCTTATCTGTCTTTTTCCCATGAATGTATAAAAGTAAGACTTGAATAAATTTTATGTCTGTCTGTCTGTCTGTCTGTCTGTCTGTATGTTCGTTCAATGTCGGGGAGAAGGCACCAATTATTAAGTTAATGATCTACTGCATGCACTACGCTTTCCGAATTGCTCATGTACGTTACAGCCTTTGGTCGGTTCTAAATCAGGTGAACAACACTTTTTTAAGTTGATTTCATTTATTGAAAAAAAACAATAGAACTGGATGCGTCAAAATTACTAATCTGTGAGAGTATGGTGTCAAGGTTAAACTCGTTTTAGTACCTTGTAAACCAAACGTAAAGCCTCTACCACAGCATAATGTATTGTAACATAAAGCAGAATTGTTGTACAACACCGAGCTACATTTTTAAACCACTGTATATTAAATATAAGCTCGACAGAAATAATTGTATCTTAAATATCTGATTTAATTATTATGAGAAGCATCAAGTCAATTCATAATACGTCAATCAAGAGCCAAAAATTGCACAATTACGTAGATTGATCAAAATTTCATGTTTAAAGGTTGCAGAAAATAAGAGTAATGAATATATTATTTTTTTCTAAACGTATATCAAGTGTTGTATCTTCATAACACTCAATCAAGAGCCAAAAGTTGTAATATACAATTTAAATACATAGATATATCAAAATGAACTGTGTGAGGTAACAAATAGTATTTTACAACAGTTAAAGTCCCAACTTGCCGTAAACAGTCTGTGTAAACCACGTGATAAATAACGTTCATATATGCTACGTCGAAAGGCATGATTTTGCATAAAATATAGACTTGAATCAAAGATAACTTTTCTTTTACTACACCAAATTAAATAAAACAAAGGGCAGTCTATGCCACTTAAAGAGCCCCGCCTTCGTTTTATTACCGAAGTTTGATTAGGTGATTAGTTTCCTCAAACACTTCAACAAACCTGTTTCAAATATAATGTTTTGACAGTGCTCCGTCAGACGGCCGTATTGTAAAAAGGGTTTTCGAAGTGTTTTAAGAAACTTAACTCTCAATCAAACTATGGTGAAAGACCAAAGGCGTAGACTGCGCTATGTTTCATTTAAAATGATGAAGAAAAAGTAAAGTTATCTTTGTTTAAAGTCTTCATTCGAAGTAAAATATTGCCTTCCGACGTAGCATTTATGACGCAATTAATCACGTGATACACACTCTGATTAGAGGAAAGATAACACATAGGAGAAAATATCACTTTGTTCTGGAATGAGGCCAATACTCTGAAATAGTTCGTATATACTAATATTCTTGACGTAAACCAAACATATGAAAGTGTTCCCAATTAATAACATCTGATAACGAAAATCAATTTAAATTTTTTAGTATAAATGTTTATAATGCAGATCAGTATGCGTCGTAGTTATTGCATGTGTAGTATGGTATATGCGTTTATCATGTAACGTTTGTATTGTAAATTTAGTTACGAATATAAAATTGACTTGTTTTACAAACATGTATGATGAACCTTTCACATAAAACTACTGTTACATAAGAATGTGTCCAGCTTTAATCATTATGTAAAACTAATTCGGAATGATAGTTTCTTAATAGTGTATGCAAATACTTCTGGTGTAGTAACTCTTACCTGAATCAAAACAAGTACGCTTTTAAAAGAATGGATGGTTGCTTAAATCTATAAGTAAGTATCAAATCTAACATTTCACTTCGACACATACATCCTGTCTGTATTGTTACCAGACTTAATATTTACACAAAGTTTTCATGTACAATGCTTTTCTGTAGTATGTTGCCTTAACAGGTTTAAACTTATCTTACCTTAATCAGATAAGTCGATAACAAAAGTATATTGTAAAGTTTTGGTGATTTCCCTAAGGGTCCCTGTAGTTCCGTTTTGTATAAGGCGTACGATATAGGGAGTTACAGATATTTGTATAAGGTGTACGATATAGGGAGTTACAGATATTTGCATACATAACTCTCATCATGTATGTGTTTATTCTTTATTACCACTCATCAGTGATTATACATAAAAAAAGTAATTGACATGTTAATTTAATTAATAGATTACATTATGAAATAGTTTAATTCACTAAACTTATGAAGTTGATGTATAAGCTTATTCCATATATAATTTTATTTTGAATTTTGAATCTATTTTGTCATTTCCATTTCAAATAGGTTTGCCATATTTAGTTTTTGCTTTAACATACTATTATGTAAACGGTTTATATAACTTAATGGAGACTTGTAGATTGGAAATTGGTTAAGTATGAGATGTTAACAAACTTGAGCTTTACTCCATTCGTGAGAGATTATAAGTTTTATTTCTAAGTGTGTATACTTGATGTTAACCTAAGACTTAAGATAAAGTGACTCCTTATTACACACTTAACATTTATTTTAATGTTGAAATCTCAACGTCTACAATACTCGAGACCAACCATTATTCACCAACGTATCAACGTCTACAATACTCGAGACCAACCATTATTCACCAACGTATCAACGTCTACAATACTCGAGACCAACCATTATTCACCAACGTATCAACGTCTACAATACTCGAGACCAACCATTATTCACCAACGTATCAACGTCTACAATACTCGAGACCAACCATTATTCACCAACGTATCAACGTCTACAATACTCGAGACCAACCATTATTCACCAACGTATCAACGTCTACAATACTCGAGACCAACCATTATTCACCAACGTATCAACGTCTACAATACTCGAGACCAACCATTATTCACCAACGTATCAACGTCTACAATACTCGAGACCAACCATTATTCACCAACGTATCAACGTCTACACTACTCGAGACCAACCATTATTCACCAACGTATCAACGTCTACAATACTCGAGACCAACCATTATTCACCAACTTATCAACGTCTACACTACTCGAGACCAACCATTATTCACCAACGTATCAACGTCTACAATACTCGAGACCAACCATTATTCACCAACGTATCAACGTTGAAGAATGGCTATCAACCTTCAGCCTGCTGGATCATTTATAAAATTATTAATATCGACCCGGTTGGCTCAGTTTCTTACACAGTCAAAAATGGAGCTATTATCGAAATTTTGAACTCCTGGTGTGGCCATTTGATCCAATGCCATGCAATAGGTATCAAGATTTTTTTGTTTCAAGACAATTTTTTATTTTATTAATTTTCGCCCACAAACCATCGATATAATCAAGGCATTGAAGCCTTCAGCACTCTCAGTGCATATCTGCTCTCAAACCACAAAGCCAAGGCTTTTTAATATTGGTAAGTAGCTTCATGTAGTACTTCGTAGCTTACTACATCCATAGCAACCAATGACTTTCTAAGCAACCAGTGACTTCCTTAGTGATTGATGATTTCCTTATCAATCACTTACTTAAAAAACATCATATGGTTTATTTAGTAAACAATGATTTCCCTAGAAACCACTTGTTTCTTCAGAAACCAGCGACAATCCTTAGGCATAGAAGTCTTCAGCACTCTCAGTGCTTTGAATGATATTGTTGGTTAAAAAAGACTCGAATATTTTAATAATTTATGTAACAAAATCTTGAGGTGTCTTTAAAAACTATCCATAATATACACACACGCGATTCAATTTCCAAGAGAACACACAAAAAATACACATAAACAAAACCAAGATAATAACAAACTGCAAAAGTTGACGTTGAGCGGATTGAATCGAACACAATCAAGGGTAAAACTGAGATCCAACTTTAAATTATTTATTCACAAACCCGTCTAAAAGTACTCGCACGTCTTTGTTATCAATAGTTTGAATGTCGTCTTCCGTGATCCACGAAAAGTCATGCCAGTCAAAGCCAGGCCCCATGGCCTCCCCTAGGAGACTGTAGTCACAAGTATCACTAGTCAGCATTTGTCCACACTTCCACCAGCCCCCTGGACAAACCACTTGTAGCCTCTGTCCAGCGCCGAAATCCGGACCCAATGTTTCACGACGAAGGGTGTGCGTGGTTGGGTCGTAAAGGTTAAACTGAAAGGCATTTCCGCAATGGTAATAGCTGACATTATCTGACAGGTTCTTTGCCAATTTCATATATCGGTGACTGTCGGTTTGCATCCAAATGATCGAAGTTATGCAGTTCCGTCGAGCGTCGCCATCAGGATGGCGCTCCTGGCGGCCTGGTACTATCGTCAACGACTCATACGACTCACTTCCGGTTGTGTTGAGATCGACCCTTCCTGTGACCGGCAGTTTTAACGACGACTGCACATTGACGTCTGTGTATCCGGATGTCTCAGCTGAACTGCCAGAACGGTGAGTCTCCAGGATGAAACCACCCTCGGGATGTTCCCGTAGACCTAGTTCCCTTATGATAGATTCTGCACTTGACATTTTCCATACAACAAATATCAGTTTGAGTAAAACAGCCAAGTTTACTTCAGTTGCTAGAACTTATGAAAGCAATTACAGCTATTGATCCTTTCTTTAAATAATAAAATTAACCATCATGCTTGAGCAGTTTTTGTGCGTAGGATTATCTAAGCACAACTGACGCAGAATAAAATACTCACTTCCACGATGCACGATAAGATAGTTTTTATGTAATGAATCATGAATAGTTCAAATTCTTAGCTGCTACTAAATTAACAGCAATTGCTTAAATGGACTTGCTAATCGTTTGTAAACTGCACTTTTAAATTACAAAATAAAAGTATGGCAAATCATAGAAGTGTTTAAACAAAGCTGTAACTTCAGCAAATGTTTATATTTACTCTAATATCGTCTTTGAAGACCACGATGTTCATTACCGTTAGTAATTAATTACTGATGTATAGTTGCGTGATTTGTTGATTGACATTATCACGAGCTGTTATCAATGTATCCTTAACAGGTCAACATGTCCATCACTTTTGTTAAAATCCCAGTGGCCGCGGGGACTAACCGGTTCTTTTCTAATTTTTTCTTGACTTTATCGACGGGGGTTCGAACACCACCAAAACAAAAATTCTTTTTGATGCTTGAACTGTATTTCTTTCTGCAATTTCTATATCATAGAGTAAAATAATGATAAATAAGATGCATTACCGGGAAAAATAAATTTTGGTCTAAAAACATGAGCGAGTCACTTTATCCGATACTATCAAAGTTAGTTTGCGTCTCTAAAGCATCGTTAACAAACTATTTAATGTAAAATTTGAATGAAAACTCGTTAAAAACTGTCGTGTTATGGGTTTAACCTGTATTTTATAAGTTCAGGCTGTTTCAATAAAGACCTTAGTATATATTAGTCGTAGATAAAAAATAAATTTGTCATATTTCTTCATTTTTGTAATTATTGTTCTTTATAATTATGTATTTAAATTGAACTTCGAACAGTAAATTGTTGAAATGAGAAAAGTAAATAATTAATGGTTGGGTTACTGATTTACTTAAAGTAGATGAAAAGTTTTCTGATATGCATGAGCCAAGTAAATGAAAATTGTACTGAAATATAGTAGTCTGATATTAATGAGCTTTGGAAATCTTATCAAACTCCTTACATGATTTCATGGAATAACAATGTTTTGGTATCGGGACTAGTCACTGTTAATTTTAAAATATTGCAATAATTTTAAAAAGAAATATTTGTAAAATAGTCAATGACAACCGTTGATAAACAAAAATTGAGGATTTGTCGAAATTTATTTTTGCGGATAAGGGTTGTAACAATCAGTTTCAAACGTTTTGCACGTAAATTGCCGTTATTTCAAAATTCATATTTGCGGGAAAATGGTTAAAACTGATTTTTTCAGTGACTACCTTAGGAACCAGATACTTCCCTAGCATCCACTAACTTCCGTTGTAACCAACGACTTCGTTGACCACGCAAGACTTCCTTAACAACCTAAGACGTCGTTAGCAACAAATGATTAACTTAGCACCAATGACTTAGCATCCCCTTACTTTCTTTGTAATCAATGACTTCCTTAGCAAGTAATGAATTTCTTGAAAATCAATGATCTATACGCATCCAATAACTTCTTATCAACAAAATACGTTCATAGCAACCAAATACTTCCTTAGCAACATGTTTCTTCCTCAGTGACCAAAAGTTTTTTCAGCAACCAGTAACCTATTTAGCAACCATGAACTTCCTTGGCAACCAATGACTTTATTGCTAACTACCGTCATGCATAGCAACCAATGGCAACCTAAGTAACTATTTCATCTACATCAACCAATGACTTCCTTTTCTTCTTAAGCAACCAATTTCGTTTTTAGCAACTACCTACATCAGGTCTTGACTTCCCTCGAAATACCAATACCAACCATGAAGTTTTCGGCAACCACTTACTTGCTAGGCAAGCAAGCAAGCAACACCCTTAAACACCAATGACTAGTTGGTCATGTTAATTAGATGTGTGATATAGGGCCATTTTGTCGCTCTTGTTATTTTTAGTATGAAAGTTGAGGTGGCACGACAGACAACATTTCAAAATTAAAATCGAGTTTTGTAGCGATATCGAACGTTGAAACAACGTTGAAAATACTATATTTAAATACAGTTTATGTATTAATGACAAAACTGAATCAACGTGACATCACGTCTTTGTATATTTTGTATACATAGGGGATATTTTGATAGGACGCTTTTCTGGTGACCTGTATCACGTTGAATTCGGATACAAGTTTACTCAACGAACGAGACATGATGCAGGTCACCAGAAAAGCGTTTTTTCGTAATATTCCATTTATCATATACCTGCTTATTTAATTATTTCTTTTCATTTTTCGGTTTCAACTTGATTTGAATTTACCGCCATCTGTCAAATGCGCGTAAACATTTGAATGTGTTACGTAGTTTTGTGTAATGAAGTTAAGGGAGGCTACTACAGCCAAACGATGTCAGAAGTTACAGATTACACTTTATTGGGCAAAATAAGAACAAAATATTTTATTTTTTAGCAAAATTAACAATTTGCTAATACGCAAACACGCGGCCATTTTTAACAAAGTAAATATTCGTTGAATTTTTTGACGATCATAATATGCAGAATTGAGGGAAGTTCGTGAGTCAATCGTTATTTCTATCGATGACGCGAATTCGCCTTCTTCTTTGTATTGGCGAGCTGCTCATATTCAAGATAACACACATGGAAAACGCAACAATTTATGAACCTCGAAATGGCAAACAACTAGTTCACTGAAGTAGCTGTCTAGATAGTTTGGAAGTTTTTCTCTGCTTAGTGCTTATACTCATGGTTCTTTGAAGAACATGAGAACCATGTCCCTGAATATTAACATGCTTCTAAAGCGTGAGTAGATAATAGTAGTTAATTTTATTTTTTTTAAAGTTGACAGGTTTTACCAGTTTTTTTTTGTTCGTTCTAGTTTAAGCAACGCGAAAGTAGTTCCGAGATTACACGCGGTACTCGCATGATACGGAGTCATGAAACGACAGTATCATGATACGGATTTTTTAATACGGCGTGCTATGTTTTCACTGTTGGATATGGGAAAGGAATCTGAAACGCATATAATAAAACGTGATATAGCGAAGTTGTATATTTTGTATCAAACGTGACATCGCGACGTTGTACGCACATTTTGTTTTTTTCCCTTTAGATAAGTTAACAATATTCGACAAAATTTACTTAAAGCTGCACTCACACAGAACAATATTTGACAAAATTACCTCAAAGCTGCACCATCACAGATTTTTACAACTTTTTTTATTTATTGTCTTGGAATGAACAAATTTTGCGTAAATATCTGCAAACCAGTGGTAAAAGACTGCTGACAAAATATTAGATCGCAGATTTTCATATTTCAGTTAGAAAACTAATGATTTATGGCTTAAAGTGTTACTAACGGTTTAAGAAAAATAACATAAAACATCAATTGTTGGACTTATATAGAAATATCTATGACTATTTTTGTCAGCTGTCTTATATGAATGATTTTCATGCATTTTTCGCATAATTTGGATCGTTCCAAGACAAAAAATAAAAAAAGTTGTCAAAACGTTCAATCTGTGAGAGTGCAGCTTTAACAAATTTGTTTTATATTTTGACATATTCATTTCAAATGAGTTTGCAATAGTTTGTTTTTGTTTTTAACATTCTATAATAAAAAGTTAATGTAAATATATTCATAGCACTACATAATGGTTTAGTATGAGATGTTCTAAACCTTGAACTTTACTCAATTTGTGAGAGTTTATAAGTCTTATTTGCAAGTTTTCATACTTGATGTAAGCCTAAGACTAAGCCCGGTTAGGAAACTTTGAATTGCTCACTTTACAGTTGTTTTAACATTGATATCTTTACATCTACAACACTTTAGAGACCAACCATTATTCATCAAGGTTTCAGCGTTGAAAGCCATTCTTGTTGTACCTGCTGAATCATTTACAAACGTATAAAAATCGACTCAGGCTCAGTTTCCTTTCCAGTCAAAATTTCACTTTTATCGCAAATTTGAAATTCTGATGTTGCCATTTGTACTAAGGGTATTCAGGTTTAAAGCTTCAAGACAATATTATTTTTCGCTTTAAGTTAAAAAAACAACATCGAAATAATCAAGGCAATTCCACTTTTGAGCACTCTCTGCGCTTTGATGTATATTGCTGTTAATAAAATATTCGCAAATATTTTCAATCTTTTATTTTACAAAGCAAAGCTAAAAATGACCAGTGTTTTAAAATTGTCAATTAAGTACATACATGCGTTGTAATATCCAAGGGAACACGAAAATATACACACAAAGGATTCCAAGATAATAATAATAAACTACATTTGTTAGTTGAGCGGATTTACAATCAAGGGTTAAACTGAGATCCAACTGTAAAATTATATATTCACAAACCCGTCTAAAAGTACTCGCACGTCTTTGTTATCAATAGTTTGAATGTCGTCTTCCGTGATCCACGAAAAGTCATGCCAGTCAAAGCCAGGCCCCATGGCCTCCACTAGGAGACTGTAGTCACAAGTATCACTAGTCAGCATTTGTCCACACTTCCACCACCCCCTTGGACAAACCACTTGTAGCCTCTGTCCAGCGTCGAAATCCGGACCCAATGTTTCACGATGAAGGGTGTGCGTGGTTGGGTCGTAAAGGTTAAACTGAAAGGCATTTCCGCAATGATAATAGCTGACATTATCTGACAGGTTCTTTGCCAATTTCATATATCGGTGTCTGTCGGTTTGCATCCAAATGATCGAAGTAATGCAGTTCCGTCGAGCGTCGCCATCAGGATGGCGCTCCTGGCGGCCTGGTACTATCGTCAACGACTCATATGACTCACTTCCGGTTGTGTTGAGATCGATCCATCCTGTGACCAGCAGTTTTAACGACGACTGCACATTGACGTCTGTGTATCCAGATGTCACAGCTGAACTGCCAGAACGGTGAGTCTCCAGGATATAACCACCCTCGGGGTGATCCCGTAGACCTAGCTTTCTTATGATAGAGTCTGCAGTTGACATTTTCTAGACAAAAGATCAATTTGAATTAGCATAAGTAAAACGTCCAAGTCTATTTGAGTTGCTGGAATGATGACAGCGGTTTCAGCTATATATATATATATATACCACGTGATAAATTACGTCGTATATGCTACGTCAGAAGGCAAGATTTTGCTTATATTGAAGACTTAAAACAAAGATAACTTTTCTTTTACTTCACCATTTTAAATGAAACAAAGGGCAGTCTAAACCGCTTAAAGAGCCCCGCCTTCGTGTCTTTCCCGGGGTTTGATTAGTTAATCAGTTTCTTCAAACACTTCGACAAACCTATTTCAAAAATAATGTTTTGACAGTGCTCCGTGGTTTTGTGAAAAGGTTGGTCGAAGAGTTTAAAGAAACTAAACTCCCAATCAAACTTTGGTAAAAGACTGAAGGCGAGGCTCTGTAAGCGGTGTAGATTGTGCTAAGTTTCAACAGATAGTAATCTTTTTGAAAGTTTTCATTCGAAGCAAAATATTGCCATCCGCCATATCATTTATGACGTAATTTATCACGTTTTGTACACACACTGTAAAAAGTTATGTCGAAGACACTAGTTGAGTTGATTCCATGAAGACGTAAATCAACGGATCATTATAATTTCTTTATATAGGTTAGGAAAACTATTGTTCTTTAAGATAATGTTTTTGTTATGATTCTGTGTATATTCACATTTTGATATTTTTCAGTTATTTTGTTTGTCACTCAAATTTCAATGCAACAAGAAGGAGCTAAAATAGTATTTGCTTTTTTTAGTTATGTGAAAACTTCTGATCACTTACCTTCCATCAGTTCTGGATACACGACTGCTCCTTCTGCCTTGGAACCGGCAGGGATTCATTAGTGTTCTGCCTTTAAACATGCAGGGAATCAATAGTGTGCCGCCTTGGAACAGACAAGGATTCATTAGTGTGCCGCCATGGAACATAAAGGTTTCATTAGTGTGCCGCCTTGGAACAGAAAGGTTTCATTAGTGTGCAACCTTGGAACAGAAAGGTTTCATTAGTGTGCCGCCATGGAACAGAAAGGTTTCATTAGTGTGCCGCCTTGGAACAGACAGGGATTCATTAGTGTACCGCCTTAGAACAGGCAGGGAATCATTAGTGTACCGTCTTGGAACAGGCAGGGATTAATTAGAGTGCCTCCTTGGAACAGGCAGGGATTCATTAGTGTGCCTCCTTGGAACAGACAGGGATTCATTAGAGTGCCTCCTTGGAACAGACAGGGATTCATTAGTGTGCCGCCTTGGAACAGACAGGGATTCATTAGTGTGCCACCTTGGAACAGACAGGGATTCGTTAGTGTTCTGCCTTTAAACATGCAGGTAATCAGTAGTGTACCGCCTTGGAACAGACAAGAATTCATTAGTGTGCCACCTTGGAACAGACAGGGATTCGTTAGTGTTCTGCCTTTAAACATGCAGGTAATCAATAGTGTACCGCCTTGGAACAGACAAGGATTCATTAGTGTGCCACCTTGGAACAGACAGGGATTCGTTAGTGTGCCGCCTTGGAACAGGTAAGGGATTCGTGAGTGTTCTGCCTTTAAACATGCAGGTAATCAGTAGTGTACCGCCTTGGAACAGACAAGGATTCATTAGTGTGCCGCCTTGGAACAGGCAGGGATCCATTAGGGTACCGCCTTGGAACAGGCAGGGATCCATTAGTGTTCAGCCTTTAAACATGCAGGGAATCAATAGTGTACCGCCTTGGAACAGACAATGATTCATTAGTGTGCCGCCTTGGATTAGAACAGGGATTCATTAGTGTATTGCCTTTAAACATGCAGGGAATCAATAGTGTGCCGGCTTGGAACAAAAAGGATTCATTAGTGTGCCGCCTTGGAATAGACAGGGATTCATTAGTGTGCCGCCTTGGAACAGGCAGGGATTCATTAGTGTACTGCCTTTCAACATACAGGGAATCAATAGTGTACCGCCTTGGAACAGGCAAGGATCCATTAGTGTACCGCCTTGGAACAGGCAAGGATTCATTAGTGGACCGCCTTGAACAGGCAGCGATTAATTAGTGTACCGCCTTCGAACAGGCAGAGATTTATTAGTGTGACGCATTGGAACAGGTAGGGAATCATAAGTGTACAGTCTGGAACAGGCAGGGATTTATTAGTGTGACGCATTGGAACAGGTACGGAATCATTAGTGTACCGCCTTGGAACAGGCAGTGAATCATTAGTGTGACGCATTGGAACAGGTTGGGAATCATAATGTACCGTCTGGAACAGGCAGAGATTCATTAGTGTACCGCCTTGGAACAGGCAGAGATTCATTAGTGTACCGCCTTGGAAGAGGCAGAGTTTCATTAGTGTGACGCCTTAGAACAGGTAGGGAATCATACTTGTACCGTCTGACACAGGCAGGGATTTATTTGTATGACGCATTGGAAAAGGCAGGGATTTATTAGTGTGACGCATTGGAACAGGTAGGGAATCATTAGTGTACCGCCTTGGAACAGGCAGGGATTTATTAGTGTGACACATTGGAACAGGTAGGGAATCATTAGTGTACCGCCTTGGAACAGGCAGGGATTCATTAGTGTGACGCGTTGGAACAGGTAGGGAATCATAAGTGTACCGTCTGGAACAGACAGGGATTCATTAGTGTGACGCATTGGAACAGGCAGGGATTCATTAGTGTGACGCATTGAACCAGGTAGGGAATCATAAGTGTACCGTCTGGAACAGGTAGGGATTCATTAGTGTGACGCATTGGAACAGAGAAGGAATCATAAGTGTACCGCCTTGAAACAGGCAGGGAATCATTAGTGTGACACGTTGGAAAAGGTAGGGAATCATAAGTGTACCGCCTTGGAACAGGCAGGGATTCATTAGTGTGACTCATTGGAACAGGTAGGGAATCATAAGTATACCGTCTAGAACAGGCAGGGATTCATTAGTGTGACGCATTGGAACAGGCAGGGATTCATTAGTGTGACTCATTGGAACAGGTAGCGAATCATAAGTGTACCGTCTGGAACTGGCAGGGATTCATTAATGTGACGCAATGGAACAGGTAGGGAATCATTAGTGTACCGCCTTAGAACAGGCAGGGATTCATTAGTGTACCACATTGGAACATGCAGGGATTCAGAAGTGTACCGCCTTTAAACATGTAGGGAATCATAAGTGTACCGCCTTGGAACAGGCAGGGATTCATTAGTGTGACTCATTGGAACAGGTAGGGAATCATAAGTATACCGTCTAGAACAGGCAGGGATTCATTAGTGTGACGCATTGGAACAGGCAGGGATTCATTAGTGTGACTCATTGGAACAGGTAGCGAATCATAAGTGTACCGTCTGGAACTGGCAGGGATTCATTAATGTGACGCAATGGAACAGGTAGGGAATCATTAGTGTACCGCCTTAGAACAGGCAGGGATTCATTAGTGTACCACATTGGAACATGCAGGGATTCAGAAGTGTACCGCCTTTAAAAATGCAGGGATTCATTAGTGTGACGCATTGGGACAGGCAGGGATTCATTAGTGAACCGCCTTGGAACAGGCAGGGATTCATTAGTGTACCGCCATTGAACATACAGGGGCTAATTAGTGTACCGCCGTTGGAACAGGCAGGGATTTATAAGTGTGACGCATTTGAACAGGTAGGGATTCATTAGAGTGCCTCATTGGAACAGGCAGGGATTCATTAGTGTACCGCCTTGGAACAGGCAGAGATTCATTAGTGTACCGCCTTGGAACAGGCAGGGAATTATTAGTGTGATGCATTTAAACAGGCAGGGAATCATTAGTGTGACGCCTTGAAACAGACAGGGATTCATTAGTGTACTGCCTTGAAACAGGCAGGGTATCAATAGTGTACCGCCTTGGAACAGCAGGGAATCATTGGTATGACGCCTTGAAACAGGCAGGGTATCAATAATGTTCCGTCTTTGAACAGGCAGGGAATCATTAGTGTGATGCCTTGAAAGAGGCAGGCAGAGTATCATTAGTGTACCGCCTTGAAACAGGCAGGGTATCAATAGTGTACCGCCTTGGAACAGGCAGGGAATCATTGGTGTGACGCCTTGAAACAGGCAGAGTATCATTAGTGTATCGCCTTGAAACAGGCAGGGAATCATTGGTGTGACGCCATGGAACATGCAGGGATTCATTAGTGAACCCCCTTGGAACAGGCAGTGATTCATTAGTGTACTGCCTTGAAACAGGCAGGGTATCAATAGTGTACCGCCTTGAAAAAGGCAAGGAATCAACGGTGTGACGCCTTGAAACAGGCAGGGAATCATTATGTGTACTGCCTTGAAACAGGCAGGAAAGCATTGGTGTGACGCCTTGAAACAGGCAGGGAATCATTAGTGTACCGCCTTGGAACAGGCAAGGAATCATTGGTGTGACGCCTTGAAACAGGCAGGGATTCATTAGTGTACCGCCTTGAAACAGGCAGGGTATCAATAGTGAACCGCCTTGAAGCAGGCAAGGAATCATCGGTGCGACGCCTTGAAACAGGCAGAGTATCATTAGTGTACTGCCTTGAAACAGGCAAGGAATCATCGGTGTGACGCCTTGAAACGGGCAGAGTATCATTAGTGTACTGCCTTGAAACAGTCAGGGTATCAATAGTGTACCGCCTTGGAACAGGCAGGGAATCATTGGTGTGACGCCTTGAAACAGGCAGGGTATCAATAGTGTTCCGCCTTGGAAATGGCATGGAATCATTGGTGTGAAGCCTTGAAACAGGCAGAGTATCATTAGTGTACTGCCTTGAAACAGTCAAGGTATCAATAGTGTACCGCCTTGGAACAGGCAGGGAATCATTGGTGTGACGCCTTGGAACAGGCAGGATATCAATAGTGTTCCGCCTTGGAACAGGCAGGGAATCATTGATGTGACGCCTTGAAACAGGCAGAGTATCATTAGTGTACCGCCTTGAAACAGGCAGTGAATCATTGGTGTGACGCCATGGAACATGCAGGGATTCATTAGTGAACCCCCTTGGAACAGGCAGGGATTCATTAGTGTACTGCCTTGAAACAGGCAGGGTATCAATAGTGTACCGCCTTGAAACAGGCAAGGAATCATCGGTGTGACGCCTTGAAACAGGCAGGGAATCATTATGTGTACTGCCTTGAAACAGGCAGGAAAGCATTGGTGTGACGCCTTGAAACAGGTAGGGAATCATTAGTGTACCGCCTTGAAACAGGCAGGGTATCAATAGTGAACCGCCTTGAAGCAGGCAAGGAATCATCGGTGTGACGCCTTGAAACAGGCAGAGTATCATTAGTGTACTGCCTTGAAACAGGCAGGGTATCAATAGTGTACCGCCTTGAAACAGGCAAGGAATCATCGGTGTGACGCCTTGAAACAGGCAGAGTATCATTAGTGTACTGCCTTGAAACAGTCAGGGTATCAACAGTGTACCGCCTTGGAACAGGCAGTGAATCATTGGTGTGACGCCTTGAAACAGGCAGAGTATCATTAGTGTACTGCCTTGAAACAGGCAGGGTATCAATAGTGTTCCGCCTTGGAACAGGCAGGGAATCATTGGTGTGACGCCTTGAAACAGGCAGGGAATCAATAGTGTTCCTCCTTGGAACAGGCAGGGAATCATTGGTGTGACGCCTTGAAACAGGCAGAGTATCATTAGTGAACCGCCTTGAAACAGACAGGGTATCAATAGTGTACCGCCTTGGAACAGGCAGGGAATCATTGGTGTGACGCCTTGAAACAGGCAGAGTATCATTAGTGTACCGCCTTGAGACAGGCAGGGAATCATTGAAGTGACGCCATGGAACATGCAGGGATTCATTAGTGAACCGCCTTGGAACAGGCAGGGATTCATTAGTGTACCGCCTTGAAACTGGCAGGGTATCATTGGTGTGACGCATTGGAACAGGTAGGGAATCATTAGTGTACCGCCTTGGAACAGGCAGGGATTTATTAGTGTGACACATTGGAACAGGTAGGGAATCATTAGTGTACCGCCTTGGAACAGGCAGGGATTCATTAGTGTGACGCGTTGGAACAGGTAGGGAATCATTAGTGTACAGCCTTGGAACAGGCAGGGATTCATTAGTGTGACGCATTGGAACATACAAGGATTCATAATTGAACCGCCTTGGAACAGGCAGTCAATCATTAGTGAACCGCCTTGGAACAGGCAGGGATTCATTAGTGAACCGCCTTGGAACAAGCAGGGATTCATTCGTGAACCGCCTTGGAACAGGCATGGCATTCATTAGTATACCGCCTTGAAACAGACAGGGAATCTTTAGTGTGACGCCTTGAAACAGGCAGGGAATCATTAGTGTGACGCCTTGAAACAGGCAGGGATTCATTAGTGTACTGCCTTGAAACAGGCAGGGTATCAATAGTGTACCGCCTTGGAACAGGCAGGGAATCATTGGTGTGACGCCTTGAAACAGGCAGGGTATCAATAATGTTCCGCCTTGGAACAGGCAGGTAATCATTGGTGTGACGCCTTTAAACAGGCAGAGTATCATTAGTGTACCGCCTTGAAACAGGCAGGGTATCAATAGTGTACCGCCTTGAAACAGGCAAGGAATCATCGGTGTGACGCCTTGAAACAGGCAGGGTATCAATAGTGTTCCGCCTTGAAACAGGCAAGGAATTATCGATGTGACGCCTTGAAACAGGCAGAGTATCATTAGTGTACTGCCTTGAAACAGGCAGAGTATCAATAGTGTACCGCCTTGAAACAGGCAAGGAATCATCGGTGTGACGCCTTGAAACAGGCAGGGTATCAATAGTGTTCCGTCTTGGAACAGGCAGGGAATCATTGGTGTGATGCCTTGAAACAGGCAGAGTATCATTAGAGTACTGCCTTGAAACAGGCAGGGTATCAATAGTGTTCCGCCTTGGAACAGGCAGGGAATCATTGGTGTGACGCCTTGAAACAGGCAGGGTATCAATAGTGTTCCGCCTTTGAACAGGCAGGGAATCATTGGTGTGACGCCTTGAAACAGGCAGAGTATCATTAGTGTACCGCCTTGAAACAGGCAGGGTATCAATAGTGTTCCGCCTTGAAACAGGCAGGGAATCATTGGTGTGACGCCTTGAAACAGGCAGAGTATCATTTGTGTACCGCCTTGAGACAGGCAGGGAATCATTGATGTGACGCCATGGAACATGCAGGGATTCATTAGTGAACCGCCTTGGAACAGGCAGGGATTCATTAGTGTACCGCCTTGAAACAGGCAGGGTATCATTGGTGTGACGCATTGGAACAGGCAGGGAATCATTGGTGTGACGCATTGAAACAGACAGGGTATCATTAGTGTACCGCCTTGAAACAGGCAGGGAATCATTGGTGTGACGCTTTTGAAAAGGCAGGGAATCATTAGTGTATCGCATGATAAGTTTAGTCTTGAAACAAGCAGTGAATATATTGGGATACCGCCTTGAAATTGGCAGTGAAAACATATGTTAAACTCATCTTTTATTACTTATTATTTATTTCGCGACCTCATCATTTTATGTTAGTACCAATCAATTATTTTGAGTACTGATCATTTTCTTCGAGTTATTATGATTTATTTCGAGTACTCCTGATTACTTTGTTCAGCACTTATCTTTATGAATAATTTTTTATTTTCGAACACTCATCATTTATTTGGAATGCTCATAATTTATTTTGACATCTGCAAATAAAGGCATACATCAACTGATAAGCCTGATCGATTGAGTGGAGTGTACATCAGGCTTCGATCATTCTGCGTTTAAACGGAACTTTCACTGCTCGGCTCGCTCCTCTATTTTCAATGGATTATTTATAAATATTTTTTTTGTTTAAACTCAATTTCCTTAACTGAAAAAATGAATCAATCTAAAGCTGCACTCTCACAGACTTACCGTTTTTACAACTTGATTAGTTTTTGTCTTGGAATGAGCACTTTATTACGTAAATATCTGCAAATCAGTGATAAAAGACTGCTGACAAAATATAAGATCGCAGATTTTCATATTTCAGTTCGATGGCTTAAAGCGTTACTAACGGTTTAAAGCTGCACTCTCACATATTTACCGATGTTCATATTTCAATTTCAAATATAATGTTTTATGTCTTAAACCGTTACTTACGGTTTAAGAAAAAATGCATAAAACATCAATTTTGGGACGGAAATATGTAAAGCTGCGATCTGATATTTTGTCAGCAGTCTTTTATCACTTGTTTGCAGATATTTACGCAAAACATTTGCTCGTTCCAAGACAAATAAAAAAGTTGTCAAAACGTTCAATCTGTGAGAGTGCAGCTTTAAGAAAAATGCATAAAACATCAATTTTTGAACTTAACTGGAAAAATATGTTGTTGTTTTCCGTCAGCAGTCCTATATGAATGGTTTATATGCAATATCGCACAAATTGGCTTGTTCCAAGACAAAAAATAAAAACAGTTGTCAAAACGTTCAATCTAAGAGAGTGCAGATTTAAAGCCAACGGCTATTGTATGTCTCAAGCACGTTTGCAAACAAGTAAGGGGATGTCAACATCCAAATAAAAAAGAGTATTAAAACGCGTAAAGAAATATATTGCTTTTAACTCCATACTTGTAGTACACTCCAAATTCAGCCAGTTTCGTTGTTTGCATGCCATAAATCTCTGTTGTCAATAGTTTTGGTAAATCAGAAGTACCTTTCGATGATGTCACTTTGACTCATTTACTCTCTTTTTTTCTTTTATTAACAATGGAACAGGAATATTGTGACCGAAAGCGAAACACCAAATGTGCAAAATATTTGGGAATGTCCATAAAGTATCTCAAAATAGACTCATGTTTTATGGATTCAAGGCCGAACGACAAGGCGTTTTCAGTATGCAAATTACTATACAAATACGAGGCAATTATATTTTGTGGTTTCAATCTCAAGTCAGTCTTCAAACTACCTCCATGGTATGTAGCTTTACTTTAGAGTAAACACGCCTTTTATACACTGCTGTCATCAACCAACAAACGTACGACAGCTTTTCGAAAGACCTTAATATGGTAAAGTAAGGGTCACAAATGAAATTGAACATTAAAATTTAATAAACAATGATCAAAAGGAAGAACTGCATTTTCGATATAAATATAATCACTGCTCGGAAAAAGTCATTCAAATATAATTTATACATCGAACGCTATGTGCTTTCCAAAGACGGCCACAATTTAGTGTTGTAACAGCATAGGCAGGTGCCTTGAGGTACTTCATTCCATCTAATAATTGAAATTACATTGTTTTTAAATAAATCATGATAACCACTGTGGTATGCGCATTTATATGACACTGAACTTTGTGTCATGAAAGAATAAATTGACAAGTTACGTCACTTTCATTATGTGGGTAACCACACTGCTAGGTGAATGCTAGGTGGACATGTAACGCCATTTTCATTATGTATGGGTAACCACACTGCTAGGATGACATGTAACGCCACTTTCATTATGTACGGATACCACACTGCTAGGTGAACATGTTACGCCACTTTCATTATGTATGGGTAACCACACTGCTAGGTAGACATGTAACGCCACTTTCATTATGTATAGGTAACCAAACCGCTAGGTGGTTGCTAGGTGGACATGTTACGTCACTTTTATTATGTATTGGTAACCACACTGCAAGGTGGATGCTAGGTGGACATGTTACGTCACTTTTATTATGTATTGGTTACCACACTGCTAGGTGGATGCTAGGTGGACATGTTACGTTACTTTTATTATGTATTGGTTACCACACTGCAAGGTGGATGCTAGGTGGACATGTTACGTCACTTTTATTATGTATTGGTTACCACACTGCAAGGTGGATGCTAGGTGGACATGTTACGTCACTTTTATTATGTATTGGTTACCACACTGCAAGGTGGATGCTAGGTGGACATGTTACGTCACTTTTATTATGTATTGGTTACCACACTGCAAGGTGGATGCTAGGTGGACATGTTACGTCACTTTTATTATGTATGGGTAACCACACTGCTAGGTGGACATGATACGCCACTTTCATTATGTATGGGTAACCACACTGCTAGGTGGACATGATACGCCACTTTCATTATGTATGGGTAACCACACTGCTAGGTGGACATGATACGCCACTTTCATTATGTATAGGTAACCACACAGCTAGGAGGACATGATAAGCCACTTTCATTATGTATGGGTAACCACACTGCCAGGAGGACATGATATGTCACTTTCATTATGTATGGGTAACCACACTGCCAGGAGGACATGATACGCCACTTTCATTATGTTTGGGTAACCACACAGCTAGGAGGACATGATACGCCACTTTCATTATGTATGGGTAACCACACTGCTAGGAGGACATGATACGCCACTTTCATTATGTATGGGTAACCACACTGCTAGGAGGACATGATACGCCACTTTCATTATGTATGGGTAACCACACAGCTAAGAGGACATGATACGCCACTTTCATTATGTATGGGTAACCACACAGCTAGGAGGACATGATACGCCACTTTCATTATGTATGGGTAACCACACTGCTAGGAGGACATGATACGCCACTTTCATTAAGTATGGGTAACCACACTGCCAGGAGGACATGATATGTCACTTTCATTATTAATGGGTAACCACACTGCTCGGAGGACATGATAAATCACTTTCATTATGTATGGGTAACAGTACTGCTATGAGGACATGATACGCCACTTTCATTAAGTAATGGTACCACACAGGTAATTGGGCATGATACGTCACTTTCAGTATGTATAGGTAACCACACTGGTATGAGGACATGATACGCCACTTTCATTAAGTATGGGTAACCACACTGCTATGAGGATATGATACGCCACTTTCATTATGTATGGGTAACCACACTGCTAGGAGGACATGATACGCCACTTTCATTATGTATGGGTGACCATACTGCTATGAGGACATGATACGTCACTTTCATTAAGTATGGGTAACCACACTGCTATGATGACATGATACGCCACTTTCATTAAGTAATGGTACCCCACAGGTAGGAGGACATGATACGCCACTTTCATTAAGTAATGGTACCACACAGGTAGGAGGACATGATACGTCACTTTCATTATGTATTGGTAACCACACTGCTAGGAGGACATGATATGTCACTTTCATTATGTATGGGTGACCATACTGCTATGAGGACATGATACGTCACTTTTATTAAGTATGGGTAACCACACTGCTATGATGACATGATACGCCACTTTCATTAAGTAATGGTACCCCACAGGTAGGAGGACATGATACGCCACTTTCATTAGGTAATGTTACCACACAGGTAGGAGGACATGATACGCCACTTTCATTAAGTAATGGTACCACACAGGTAGGAGGACATGATACGTCACTTTCATTATGTATTGGTAACCACACTGCTAGGAGGACATGATACGTCACTTTCATTATGTATGGGTGACCATACTGCTATGAGGACATGATACGTCACTTTCATTAAGTATGGGTAACCACACTGCTATGATGACATGATACGCCACTTTCATTAAGTAATGGTACCCCACAGGTAGGAGGACATGATACGCCACTTTCATTAAGTAATGGTACCCCACAGGTAGGAGGACATGATACGCCACTTTCATTAAGTAATGGTACCACACAGGAAGGAGGACATGATACGTCACTTTCAGTATGTATAGGTAACCACACTGCTAGGAGGACATGATACGTCACTTTCATTATGTATGGGTGACCATACTGCTATGAGGACATGATACGTCACTTTCATTAAGTATGGGTAACCACACTGCTATGATGACATGATACGCCACTTTCATTAAGTAATGGTACCCCACAGGTAGGAGGACATGATACGCCACTTTCATTAAGTAATGGTACCCCACAGGTAGGAGGACATGATACGCCACTTTCATTAAGTAATGGTACCACACAGGTAGGAGGACATGTTACGTCACTTTCAGTATGTATGGGTAACCACACTGCTAGGAGGACATGATACGTCACTTTCATTATGTATGGGT
Organism: Mya arenaria; assembly: GCF_026914265.1. Lineage (NCBI taxonomy): Eukaryota > Metazoa > Mollusca > Bivalvia > Myida > Myidae > Mya > Mya arenaria. The sequence goes on along the minus strand of NC_069132.1, from coordinate 23,492,016 downwards.
AACCACACTGCTATGATGACATGATGAGCCACTTTCATTAAGTAATGGTACCACACAGGTAGGAGGACATGTTACGTCACTTTCATTATGTATGGGTAACCACACTGCTATGATGACATGATGCGCCACTTTCATTAAGTAATGGTACCCCACAGGTAGGAGGACATGATACGCCACTTTCATTAAGTAATGGTACCACACAGGTAGGAGGACATGATACGTCACTTTCATTATGTATTGGTAACCACACTGCTAGGAGGACATGATATGTCACTTTCATTATGTATGGGTGACCATACTGCTATGAGGACATGATACGTCACTTTCATTAAGTATGGGTAACCACACTGCTATGATGACATGATACGCCACTTTCATTAAGTAATGGTACCCCACAGGTAGGAGGACATGATACGCCACTTTCATTAAGTAATGGTACCCCACAGGTAGGAGGACATGATACGCCACTTTCATTAAGTAATGGTACCACACAGGTAGGAGGACATGATACGTCACTTTCAGTATGTATAGGTAACCACACTGCTAGGAGGACATGATACGTCACTTTCATTATGTATGGGTGACCATACTGCTATGAGGACATGATACGTCACTTTCATTAAGTATGGGTAACCACACTGCTATGATGACATGATACGCCACTTTCATTAAGTAATGGTACCCCACAGGTAGGAGGACATGATACGCCACTTTCATTAAGTAATGGTACCCCACAGGTAGGAGGACATGATACGCCACTTTCATTAAGTAATGGTACCACACAGGTAGGAGGACATGATACGTCACTTTCAGTATGTATAGGTAACCACACTGCTAGGAGGACATGATACGTCACTTTCATTATGTATGGGTGACCATACTGCTATGAGGACATGATACGTCACTTCCATTAAGTATGGGTAACCACACTGCTATGATGACATGATACGCCACTTTCATTAAGTAATGGTACCCCACAGGTAGGAGGACATGATACGCCACTTTCATTAAGTAATGGTACCCCACAGGTAGGAGGACATGATACGCCACTTTCATTAAGTAATGGTACCACACAGGTAGGAGGACATGTTACGTCACTTTCATTATGCATGGGTAACCACACTGCTAGGAGGACATGATACGTCACTTTCATTATGTATGGGTAACCACACTGCTATGATGACATGATGGGCCACTTTCATTAAGTAATGGGACCACACAGGTAGGAGGACATGTTACGTCACTTTCATTATGTATGGGTAACCACACTGCTATGATGACATGATGCGCCACTTTCATTAAGTAATGGTAACACACAGGTAGGAGGACATGATACGTCACGTTCATTATGTATGGGTAACCACACTGCTATGATGACATGATGGGCCACTTTCATTAAGTAATGGTACCACACAGGTAGGAGGACATGTTACGTCACTTTCATTATGTATGGGTAACCACACTGCTAGGAGGACATGGTACGCCACTTTCATTAAGTATGGGTAACCACACTGCTATGAGGACATGATACGCCACTTTCATTAAGTAATGGTACCACACATCTAGGAGGACAAGATACGTCACTTTCAATATGCATGTGCAACCACACTGGTAGGAGGACATGATACGTCACTTTCATTAAGTATGGGTAACCACACTGCTATGAGGACATGATACGCCCCTTTCTTTAAGTAATGGTACCACACAGGTAGGAGGACATGTTACGTCACTTTCATTATGTATGGTTAACCACACTGCTAGGAGGACATGATACGCCACTTTCATTTTGTATGGGTAACCACACTGCTAGGAGGACATGATACGCTACTTTCATTATGTATGGGTAACCACACTGCTAGGAGGACATGATACGCCACTTTCATTAAGTAATGGTACCACACAGGTAGGAGGACATGTTACGTCACTTTCATTATGTATGGTTAACCACACTGCTAGGAGGACATGATACGCCACTTTCATTTTGTATGGGTAACCACACTGCTAGGAGGACATGATACGCCACTTTCATTATGTATGGGTAACCACACTGCTAGGAGGACATGATACGCCACTTTCATTATGTATGGGTAACCACACTGCTAGGAGAACATGATACGCCACTTTCATTATGTATGGGTAACCACACTGCTAGGATGACATGATACGCCACTTTCATTATGTATGGGTAACCACACTGCTAGGAGGACATGATACGCCACTTTCATTATGTATGGGTAACCACACTGCTAAGAGGACATGATACGCCACTTTCATTATGTTTGGGTAACCACACTGCTAGGAGGACATGACACGCCACTTTCATTATGTATGGGTAACCACACTGCTAGGAGGACATGATACGCTACTTTCATTATGTATGGGTAACCACACTGCTAGGAGGACATGATACGCCACTTTCATTATGTATGGGTAACCACACAGCTAAGAGGACATGATACGCCACTTTCATTATGTATGGGTAACCACACTGCTAAGAGGACATGATACGCTACTTTCATTATGTATGGGTAACCACACAGCTAAGAGGACATGATACGCCACTTTCATTATGTATGGGTAACCACACAGCTAAGAGGACATGATACGCTACTTTCATTATGTATGGGTAACCACACAGCTAAGAGGACATGATACGCCACTTTCATTATGTATGGGTAACCACACAGCTAAGAGGACATGATACGCCACTTTCATTAAGTATGGGTAACCACACTGCTAGGAGGACATGATATGTCACTTTCATTAAGTATGGGTAACCACACTGCCAGGAGGACATGATACGCCACTTTCATTAAGTATGGGTAACCACACTGCTAGGAGGACATGATACGCCACTTTCATTAAGTATGGGTAACCACACTGCTAAGAGGACATGATACGCCACTTTCATTAAGTATGGGTAACCACACTGCTAGGAGGACATGCTATGTCACTTTCATTAAGTATGGGTAACCACACTGCCAGGAGGACATGATACGCCACTTTCATTAAGTATGGGTAACCACACTGCCAGGAGGACATGATACGCCACTTTCATTATGTATGGGTAACCACACTGCTAGGAGGACATGATACGCCACTTTCATTATGTATGGGTAACCACACTGCTAAGAGGACATGATACGCCACTTTCATTATGTATGGGTAACCACACTGCTAAGAGGACATGATACACCACTTTCATTATGTAAGGGTAACCACACTGCTAGGAGGACATGATACGTCACTTTCATTATGTATGGGTAACCACACAGCTAAGAGGACATGATACGCTACTTTCATTATGTATGGGTAACCACACTGCTAGGAGGACATGATACGCCACTTTCATTATGTATGGGTAACCACACAGCTAGGAGGACATGATACGCCACTTTCATTATGTATGGGTAACCACACTGCTAGGAGGACATGATACGCCACTTTCATTAAGTATGGGTAACCACACTGCCAGGAGGACATGATATGTCACTTTCATTATTAATGGGTAACCACACTGCTCGGAGGACATGATAAATCACTTTCATTATGTATGGGTAACAGTACTGCTATGAGGACATGATACGCCACTTTCATTAAGTAATGGTACCACACAGGTAATTGGGCATGATACGTCACTTTCAGTATGTATAGGTAACCACACTGCTATGAGGACATGATACGCCACTTTCATTAAGTATGGGTAACCACACTGCTATGAGGATATGATACGCCACTTTCATTAAGTATGGGTAACCACACTGCTAGGAGGACATGATACGCCACTTTCATTATGTATGGGTGACCATACTGCTATGAGGACATGATACGTCACTTTCATTAAGTATGGGTAACCACACTGCTATGATGACATGATACGCCACTTTCATTAAGTAATGGTACCCCACAGGTAGGAGGACATGATACGCCACTTTCATTAAGTAATGGTACCACACAGGTAGGAGGACATGATACGTCACTTTCATTATGTATTGGTAACCACACTGCTAGGAGGACATGATATGTCACTTTCATTATGTATGGGTGACCATACTGCTATGAGGACATGATACGTCACTTTTATTAAGTATGGGTAACCACACTGCTATGATGACATGATACGCCACTTTCATTAAGTAATGGTACCCCACAGGTAGGAGGACATGATACGCCACTTTCATTAGGTAATGGTACCACACAGGTAGGAGGACATGATACGCCACTTTCATTAAGTAATGGTACCACACAGGTAGGAGGACATGATACGTCACTTTCAGTATGTATAGGTAACCACACTGCTAGGAGGACATGATACGTCACTTTCATTATGTATGGGTGACCATACTGCTATGAGGACATGATACGTCACTTTCATTAAGTATGGGTAACCACACTGCTATGATGACATGATACGCCACTTTCATTAAGTAATGGTACCCCACAGGTAGGAGGACATGATACGCCACTTTCATTAAGTAATGGTACCCCACAGGTAGGAGGACATGATACGCCACTTTCATTAAGTAATGGTACCACACAGGAAGGAGGACATGATACGTCACTTTCAGTATGTATAGGTAACCACACTGCTAGGAGGACATGATACGTCACTTTCATTATGTATGGGTGACCATACTGCTATGAGGACATGATACGTCACTTTCATTAAGTATGGGTAACCACACTGCTATGATGACATGATACGCCACTTTCATTAAGTAATGGTACCCCACAGGTAGGAGGACATGATACGCCACTTTCATTAAGTAATGGTACCCCACAGGTAGGAGGACATGATACGCCACTTTCATTAAGTAATGGTACCACACAGGTAGGAGGACATGTTACGTCACTTTCAGTATGTATGGGTAACCACACTGCTAGGAGGACATGATACGTCACTTTCATTATGTATGGGTAACCACACTGCTATGATGACATGAGTGGCCACTTTCATTAAGTAATGGTACCACACAGGTAGGAGGACATGTTACGTCACTTTCATTATGTATGGGTAACCACACTGCTATGATGACATGATGCGCCACTTTCATTAAGTAATGGTACCCCACAGGTAGGAGGACATGATACGCCACTTTCATTAAGTAATGGTACCACACAGGTAGGAGGACATGATACGTCACTTTCATTATGTATTGGTAACCACACTGCTAGGAGGACATGATATGTCACTTTCATTATGTATGGGTGACCATACTGCTATGAGGACATGATACGTCACTTTCATTAAGTATGGGTAACCACACTGCTATGATGACATGATACGCCACTTTCATTAAGTAATGGTACCCCACAGGTAGGAGGACATGATACGCCACTTTCATTAAGTAATGGTACCCCACAGGTAGGAGGACATGATACGCCACTTTCATTAAGTAATGGTACCACACAGGTAGGAGGACATGATACGTCACTTTCAGTATGTATAGGTAACCACACTGCTAGGAGGACATGATACGTCACTTTCATTATGTATGGGTGACCATACTGCTATGAGGACATGATACGTCACTTTCATTAAGTATGGGTAACCACACTGCTATGATGACATGATACGCCACTTTCATTAAGTAATGGTACCCCACAGGTAGGAGGACATGATACGCCACTTTCATTAAGTAATGGTACCCCACAGGTAGGAGGATATGATACGCCACTTTCATTAAGTAATGGTACCACAGGTAGGAGGACATGTTACGTCACTTTCAGTATGTATGGGTAACCACACTGCTAGGAGGACATGATACGTCATTTTCATTATGTATGGGTGACCATACTGCTATGAGGACATGATACGTCACTTCCATTAAGTATGGGTAACCACACTGCTATGATGACATGATACGCCACTTTCATTAAGTAATGGTACCCCACAGGTAGGAGGACATGATACGCCACTTTCATTAAATAATGGTACCCCACAGGTAGGAGGACATGATACGCCACTTTCATTAAGTAATGGTACCACACAGGTAGGAGGACATGATACGCTACTTTCATTATGTATGGGTAACCACACTGCTAGGAGGACATGATACGTCACTTTCATTATGTATGGGTAACCACACTGCTATGATGACATGATGGGCCACTTTCATTAAGTAATGGTACCACACAGGTAGGAGGACATGTTACGTCACTTTCATTATGTATGGGTAACCACACTGCTATGATGACATGATGCGCCACTTTCATTAAGTAATGGTAACACACAGGTAGGAGGACATGATACGTCACGTTCATTATGTATGGGTAACCACACTGCTATGATGACATGATGGGCCACTTTCATTAAGTAATGGTACCACACAGGTAGGAGGACATGTTACGTCACTTTCATTATGTATGGGTAACCACACTGCTAGGAGGACATGATACGCCACTTTCATTAAGTATGGGTAACCACACTGCTATGAGGACATGATACGCCACTTTCATTAAGTAATGGTACCACACATCTAGGAGGACAAGATACGTCACTTTCAATATGCATGTGCAACCACACTGCTAGGAGGACATGATACGTCACTTTCATTAAGTATGGGTAACCACACTGCTATGAGGACATGATACGCCCCTTTCTTTAAGTAATGGTACCACACAGGTAGGAGGACATGTTACGTCATTTTCATTATGTATGGTTAACCACACTGCTAGGAGGACATGATACGCCACTTTCATTATGTATGGGTAACCACACTGCTAGGAGGACATGATACGCTACTTTCATTATGTATGGGTAACCACACTGCTAGGAGGACATGATACGCCACTTTCATTAAGTAATGGTACCACACAGGTAGGAGGACATGTTACGTCACTTTCATTATGTATGGTTAACCACACTGCTAGGAGGACATGATACGCCACTTTCATTTTGTATGGGTAACCACACTGCTAGGAGGACATGATACGTCACTTTCATTATGTATGGGTAACCACACTGCTAGGAGGACATGATACGCCACTTTCATTATGTATGGGTAACCACACTGCTAGGAGAACATGATACGCCACTTTCATTATGTATGGGTAACCACACTGCTAGGATGACATGATACGCAACTTTCATTATGTATGGGTAACCACACTGCTAGGAGGACATGATACGCCACTTTCATTATGTATGGGTAACCACACTGCTAAGAGGACATGATACGCCACTTTCATTATGTTTGGGTAACCACACTGCTAGGAGGACATGACACGCCACTTTCATTATGTATGGGTAACCACACTGCTAGGAGGACATGATACGCCACTTTCATTATGTATGGGTAACCACACTGCTAGGAGGACATGATACGCCACTTTCATTATGTATGGGTAACCACACAGCTAAGAGGACATGATACGCCACTTTCATTATGTATGGGTAACCACACTGCTAAGAGGACATGATACGCTACTTTCATTATGTATGGGTAACCACACAGCTAAGAGGACATGATACGCCACTTTCATTATGTATGGGTAACCACACAGCTAAGAGGACATGATACGCTACTTTCATTATGTATGGGTAACCACACTGCTAAGAGGACATGATACGCCACTTTCATTATGTATGGGTAACCACACAGCTAAGAGGACATGATACGCCACTTTCATTAAGTATGGTAACCACACTGCTAGGAGGACATGATATGTCACTTTCATTAAGTATGGGTAACCACACTGCCAGGAGGACATGATACGCCACTTTCATTAAGTATGGGTAACCACACTGCTAGGAGGACATGATATGTCACGTTCATTAAGTATGGGTAACCACACTGCCAGGAGGACAAGATACGCCACTTTCATTAAGTATGGGTAACCACACTGCTAAGAGGACATGATACGCCACTTTCATTAAGTATGGGTAACCACACTGCTAGGAGGACATGCTATGTCACTTTCATTAAGTATGGGTAACCACACTGCCAGGAGGACATGATACGCCACTTTCATTAAGTATGGGTAACCACACTGCCAGGAGGACATGATACGCCACTTTCATTATGTATGGGTAACCACACTGCTAGGAGGACATGATACGCCACTTTCATTATGTATGGGTAACCACACTGCTAAGAGGACATGATACGCCACTTTCATTATGTATGGGTAACCACACTGCTAAGAGGACATGATACGCCACTTTCATTATGTAAGGGTAACCACACTGCTAGGACGACATGATACGTCACTTTCATTATGTATGGGTAACCACACAGCTAAGAGGACATGATACGCTACTTTCATTATGTATGGGTAACCACACTGCTAGGAGGACATGATACGTCACTTTCATTATGTATGGGTAACCACACAGCTAAGAGGACATGATACGCTACTTTCATTATGTATGGGTAACCACACTGCTAGGAGGACATGATACGCTACTTTCATTATGTATGGGTAACCACACTGCTAGGAGGACATGATACGTCACTTTCATTATGTATGGGTAACCACACAGCTAAGAGGACATGATACGTCACTTTCATTATGTATGGGTAACCACACTGCTAGGAGGACATGATACGCCACTTTCATTATGTATGGGTAACCACACTGCTAGGAGGACATGATACGCCACTTTCATTATGTATGGGTAACCACACTGCTAAGAGGACATGATACGCCACTTTCATTATGTATGGGTAACCACACTGCTAGGAGCACATGATACGCCACTTTCATTATGTATGGGTAACCACACTGTTATGAGGACATGATACGCCACTTTCATTATGTATGGGTAACCACACTGCTAGGAGGACATGATACGCCACTTTCATTATGTATGGGTGACCACACTGCTAGGAGGACATGATACGCCACTTTCATTATGTATGGGTAACCACACTGCTAGGAGGACATGATGCACCACTTTAATTATGTATGGGTAACCACACTTCTAGGAGGACACTCTCATTAACGTTCTTTTTTTTCAAAATGTCAACTTCCTGCGACTACATGTAGATAATTATGAAGAAGAATAGAAGCATACAGTTTATTTGACGTAAAAATAAAAATCATAATTCATCAACATGATTTCAAATTGAAATATTTTCAATAGTCAATATCAAATTTAATCTGAAATGACGGAATACTTCTTCTGCAAACCGAGTATGTACATCCGGAGTAATCAGGGAAAAATACTCGAAAATATCGCATTTGATCAACAATTAATTGAAGTCAATACATCAATTTCCGTACATTGTTTGTTGCTGACGATGTAATTAAGAAGTGGGGCACTTGTTTTAAAGCAATCAGTCTAGGATTGGTAATGACAGGTCGACATGTGAGGTAACAATTCATATGGTAAATACTTTGTATATGAATGCATGTAAACAAACAACATTCAATATGTCTATATCAAGACATGTCAATGTAAACTACATGGCCCAGCAGCCAAACATTTAACGACGGCCCTGTTTAAAGGAACAATGACAATTACGTGTATGGCGCAGGCGTGGTATTCATTTAAACATACTCAAAAAATATAAACAGCTCTTGAATGAAGTCTCAAACGATTGATACGGTCAAACGTCAAAATATGTTTATGATAAAATTGTCATCAGACTTTCAAAAAGAACACGTTTAAAATTCGCAGGATTTCAAAGGGATTATTTCACATGAAATAGGGTCAGTAGTCGAAATTATCAATTACGTCTGAAATGTGACCGAATTGCTTGTAACAATTATAAAACGCCGTCACAAGTTCAAATGCGAGCTCTAGTGTTATGGAATATTGTTAGTAATATTAACCCTATTAGAAACGGAATGACTTTAGGCTAGAAATTACAAAACTTTGTGCAGCTGAGAATCTGCCAGGTGCTCTTTATTGTTTGTTCATAAAAAGAATGTAAAAAAAATCAATTATAACATGGTTAAAATGCAAATAATTAAAGTGAAAGTTCTTGATTAATGTTTAATTAAATAAACCAATTAACCAATCTGATCATAAATTGAACAAAAAGAAATAATATCGCGATTAAGATACATGTTATGGTGTCCCTTTAAGTGGAGCTTTAACTGTGGTTTGAGAATAATGGGTCATTAGAGCCAGATATCTATCTCTAACTTAATTCGTAAGACTGGGTGTTGCCGGGAGATACAAACATGTGCGTAACGGTCCAGGAGTACTACTTTCATTTATGACTTCCTTATGACCCTTGTTATAACTTCTAGAGCAACCTTCAGAGATCCGGCTACAGCCCATTGAAATAGTCACTTAAGTCACAGGACTTGTTTACATCATGTACATCTGACTTTTAACTTAGGTAAAGTGTTTACTCTTATGATCGCGAAGACACTGCTGTAGTCATCGAAATAAGAGGCCACTGAAAACACGAGTAGTGTACATTCATGCTACTTCCCGTTTGTAAACCAAGCTTTAATCATTTCAAAATCGATCCCATTCAATGGGTATCATTTAAAAATGTTCCTACAAATTCAACTTGGATTATATATTATTGTTTCGTTTTATTGTAAAGAGACATCAGGTAAAATCATTAATTAATTAGAATTTTATTTGAGTATTGGTTATGCTATATTTATATGTCGCTAATTCACTGTTTATTTTGTAAAATATATTAGTTTTGCTACGGTTAAATGCACTTACTGAATATAGCATTGCATTGAATAGAGCAGGTTATGCTTTGGTTTCAGTCGTTGTGTTTAACCAAAATTGCACGCCTCTGCCTACTCATATTGTAGGTGAATTAAATGACGATTTAAAGCAGCACTCTCACAGATTGAACGTTTTAACAACCTTTTTGTCTTGGAAGGAGCCAATTTATGCGAAAATGCATGGAAACTCAGACTGCTGGCAAAAAAATAGATCGCAGATTTTACAAAAAATGTTTTATGCATTTTTCTTAAACCGCTAGTATCGCTTTTAGCGATAAAACATTAATTTTCGAACAGACATATGAACATCTGCGATCTGAATTTTTGTCAGCAAAAATTTGCCCATTCCAAGACAAAACAAAATAAAGTTGTAAAAACGGTAAATCTGTGAGAGTGCAGCTATAATACTTAATAACCTGTAACATAATGATCATTTTGATTTTGAAGATAAAACATTTCAGTTAAATTGAAAGCTACACGGAAACTAAGTATAGAAGCTAGATTAACAACAAAATCTGCATTTGCTTCAAACCTTACGACTCACAACTGTGTCGAATGCATGTCATATGAACCGTGGCCGATTCTTTTCCTGGGTAACGATTGATGACACCCCCAACGAACCAATACAATTATACACTGCCAACACGTCTTCAGTCACTTTAATAACTCGACCGAGAAGTCATTAAACACTTTTATAAGCTATTTCTCTAGACTGATTCGTGGAACAATTGGTTTCGAAGTATGTACCATTTCTACCAAGAATGATAGGTTCAAAAATGGTTTGTTGGAGGTTCCCTGTTCCTGGTTTTGAGTATATAAATTACAATGGAAACTACCGAGACACGTCCAGTGTTAAACCTTAACCAACATCCTGTTTACAGACACAGTGATTGAGGCGTACCCCGTAAACCTTGAAGGTTTAATAAAATGACAAAAAGATAACATCTGTAGATATTAAGATATATTAGGCACACTTCAAAATGACATGTGAATTATATTGTACGTATATGTTAATTAACGTATTTTGAAGGGAACAGTCTGATAAGCTTTAGATGTACTGATGTAGTCCGTTACTATAAGCTCTGTGGTTGTGAAAATGATAATAATTCGTTACGTTAGAGCAATGACTCAATATCTTTATATAAAAATAGAAGCAGATATTGTATAATAGCATTAAAGGTGGCGAAGTAATGAATTGGAACGTTCAAGGACAATCCCAGTTGCCTAACTTTTATTGGATATTGTGTTATAGCACACAGATCAAACGACAGAGTCAAACAGGACATATATTTACATCAAAAGAATATCAAAAGAATGCGCCTGGCCTATTGAAACTTGCAAAAATAGTTATGTCACTTTTGCAATCGATTTAAACAGAAAAAAATCATAGCTCATTTGATCGTTTTTAAGCTCTCTGCTTATATTTTATAAATGCAGACTGCAGAATTTCAAAATACATCCGTGTAATCGTTCAAAGTAATATCTTTTCGCATAACCTTCTTATAAATCAAGACGGCTAGTGTTCAGATATACTACAGATATACTGTTGAAGGCCGCACAATATCGGAGGATTGTACGATTATTTTGCGAAGTGGCTGGTCTATCATTGTTGTTAGGCTGTTTGGCATGGACAATAAAGGGACTGGTCAGAAAGGGACTTGTCTATCAGTCTTGTTACTAGCCTTTATGGCATCAGGGCACAATAAAGGGACTGGTCAGAAAGGGACTTGTCTATCAGTCGTGTTACTAGCCTTTATGGCATCAGGACACAATAAAGGGACTGGTCAGAAAGGGACTTGTCTATCAGTCTTGTTACTAGCCTTTAGGGCATCAGGACACAATAAAGGGACTGGTCAGAAAGGGACTTGTCTATCAGTCTTGTTACTAGCCTTTATGGCATCAGGACACAATAAAGGGACTGGTCAGAAAGGGACTTGTCTATCAGTCTTGTTACTAGCCTTTATGGCATCAGGACACAATAAAGGGACTGGTCAGAAAGGGACTTGTCTATCAGTCTTGTTACTAGCCTTTATGGCATCAGGACACAATAAAGGGACTGGTCAGAAAGGGACTTGTCTATCAGTCTTGTTACTAGCCTTTATGGCATCAGGACACAATAAAGGGACTGGTCAGAAAGGGACTTGTCTATCAGTCTTGTAACTAGCCTTTATGGCATCAGGACACAATAAAGGGACTGGTCAGAAAGGGACTTGTCTATCAGTCTTGTTACTAGCCTTTAGGGCATCAGGACACAATAAAGGGACTGGTCAGAAAGGGACTTGTCTATTAGTCTTGTTACTAGCCTTTAGGGCATCAGGACACAATAAAGGGACTGGTCAGAAAGGGACTTGTCTATCAGTCTTGTTAGTAGCCTTTAGGGCATCAGGACACAATAAAGGGACTGGTCAGAAAGGGACTTGTCTATCAGTCTTGTTACTAGCCTTTATGGCATCAGGACACAATAAAGGGACTGGTCAGAAAGGGACTTGTCTATCAGTCTTGTTACTAGCCTTTATGGCATCAGGACACAATAAAGGGACTGGTCAGAAAGGGACTTGTCTATCAGTCTTGTTACTAGCCTTTATGGCATCAGGACACAATAAAGGGACTGGTCAGAAAGAGACTTGTCTATCAGTCTTGTTACTAGCCTTTATGGCATCAGGACACAATAACGGGGCTGGTCAGAAAGGGACTTGTCTATTAGTCTTGTTACTAGCCTTTATGGCATCAGGACACAATAACGGGGCTGGTCAGAAAGGGACTTGTCTATCAGTCTTGTTACTAGCCTTTAGGGCATCAGGACACAGTAAAGGGACTGGTCAGAAAGGGACTTGTCTATTAGTAGTGTTAGGCTGTGGGGCTTGGAAACAATAAGAAATAATGTCATCAGGTACAGCAACCCTGGTTCTTTAAAGCGCACCAAGGTACAACACTAACAAACGGGACCCCCGATATGACGAAAACTTATACTCACGCTATAATCGACATAATTGCACGTTGACACGGAATGGCAGGAATGATAACGAAGCCTTATAGCATTACCAATCCTTTTAGTTCACTTTCCGACCTTCTTCCATTTAAGAATCCGCTACTTGTTACTTTTGTTGGGGTCGTAGAACCATATTCACTGTGCTTTATCATGGTGATTCACGAGCATATTTTTCATCGATCATGCTTTCTTCAAAGTTGGATGGTGGGAAGGAAGTTAATGTCGTTGCAAATTATAGCATCAAGTTCTTCAGTATAAACTATCTCATAAAGATATTCTCTGGGTCGCTTCTTAACTGGCAATTTCACAATCTAAATGATCGACAGCAGATTTTGTTCCTGAAATTATATTTTTTCAGACGATCCAGTATTTTATTCAATCGATAATTTCCCTTTGTAAACATGGCTTGATACGATATGATCTGTATTAGGCTATTCTGATTGGCCAATTATGTCGTTTTAACGAGATTCGTAAGTCGTTTTACTAAGTAATAGTTTGATGGCATGAAGTCCTAAACGTTAAATTGGGCGGAGTGACCTTAGCTAACGAGCCCTTCTTTATCATTAAGAGTTTACTTCAACTCATCTTACTATGGCTAAGTAACTCGTTAAAACAAATTTAACACCCGTGCTTTTAAAAATACGCGCAACTTATTTATTAAATTAGATCATTGACAGATATTAGACTATTTTGATATATTTTGTACAATATTAATATTTGTGTAGCATTTCGGAAGTAGCATGTCAAATCTCTAGATTTTAAGTTTTATATTGCATTATTTTGTATTTTCCGGTTTGATGTATAGCTTGTGTTTAATTAACACGCTATATACTACTTGCACTCGAAATATTCCAATTTTAACAATGCACATGTGTACAAAGCAAATCGGAAACAGCCAGATTCAAATAATTGATACAATCATAAGTCTTTTTATATCATTACACGGTTTCGAATGACATTAATTTAACATAATTGGCTTCAAATTGTAAATCAATCAGTCAAGCCATTTTAGAATCACTCAAAATTAGGTGATAAAATCGCGTGTTCCGTTGTCGCCCGAAATGGTTATTCTTCAATTTACGGTGTTTTGCAGGTTCTTTGAACACGTAATGGGTATTCTCTTCGGCATTGAATCACATGCATTGGCAACAAAACGCTATTTCATTGTCTTTGTGTGTATACGGAAACCAAACCAGTATTTATATGCATGCAACAGACACAGAATGGTGTAAAAAGACCACTTATCAAAAACAATAACGCAGAAATTAAAAACAAATAAGATTCAATTATAAAAATGTATTTCTCCGTAACGTTATTTCTCCTAAACGATATCCATGTCACCGGCAGGGCATTGGTATAGATATGATAAACTGTACTCTTTTGAAAAAGTATTGCTGATTTTGGATGAAATTTCACATTTATGTGAAAAAATATCGGCTGACACGTATTCTACGTGTAATATCCAAGATCTTATGGACAATCAAAAGAAAAATATGCAAAGAATGAGTATATAAAGGTAAACATGTTATTCATGAGTTTTCGTAATACGGACAATGACAATCGTTTGTATTGATAGGTAATTAAGGATGAGAGAACTTAAAGCGTCTTCTTCTGTAACACTTATTCCTTTGTAACAGTTATAAAATTGCATATTTAGACAAAGGCAAAACTATTGATTCCAGACTAGGTGGTTTCAAACTGTTAATTACAGTAAATTACAATATGTAAAGCCACTGGCACATTGATTGAACTTTGAATGACTAAATAACTAAATTAAAGGGCCACACGTATTTATTCTACAATTTAAATAATTATGAAAATGCGATGTTGATATGTTTTGTTTAAAGAAATGAAGTACCGTCAGGTAATTTAATCAATTAATGTCACTATTCGCATAGCTTCCAGTGACTATCTAACATTATTCAAAGCTTATTCGTAGCGACCGAGGATGATAATATATTAAGCTGTATTCCAGTTTTACGTGCACATACATAGCACTTGTGTAAATTATTCGGTGGTGGTATACTTGAGTGTGAATATTCCTATGGTTTAGTTAAGTCAATGAACATTTTTGGCTCAATATTAAATTCACAATTTAATAATCGGAAATAACTATTATAAAGTAATAGTTATAATTTCATTTTAATTCACATACATCCTTTCCAAATGGCCGTATGAATTCAATAGCAGTATGATCATAGCATATTGTTTTTCATGGCAATAATATTCAGTCAATCATAGCTTGAGTATGGACTGTACTTGGACATTGCACGGTGATTGTGAATTGTAACATTTTGACCAGTATCCGTTGCCTTAAATACACCCAATGAATGTTTACATGCTACTATTTAAATATACCCAATTAATGTTTACATGCGCCTCCCTAAATACACCCAATGAATGTTTACCTGCTACTATTTAAATACACCCAATGAATGTTTACATGCTACTCTTTAAATACACCCAATGAATGTTTACATGCTACTCTTTAAATACACCCAATGAATGTTTACATGCTACTCTTTAAATACACCCAATGAATGTTTACATGCTACTCTTTAAATACACCCAATGAATGTTTACATGCTACTCTTTAAATACACCCAATGAATGTTTACATGCTACTATTTAAATACACCCAATGAATGTTTACCTGCTACTCTTTAAATACACCCAATGAATGTTTACCTGCTACTCTTTAAATACACCCAATGAATGTTTACCTGCTACTATTTAAATATACCCAATGAATGTTTACATGCTACTCTTTAAATACACCCAATGAATGTTTACATGCTACTATTTAAATATACCCAATGAATGTTTACATGCTACTCTTTAAATACACCCAATGAATGTTTACATTCTACTCTTTAAATACACCCAATGAATGTTTACATTCTACTCTTTAAATACACCCAATGAATGTTTACATGCTACTCTTTAAATACACCCAATGAATGTTTACCTGCTACTCTTTAAATACACCCAATGAATGTTTACCTGCTACTCTTTAAATACACCCAATGAATGTTTACCTGCTACTCTTTAAATACACCCAATGAATGTTTACCTGCTACTCTTTAAATACACCCAATGAATGTTTACCTGCTACTCTTTAAATACACCCAATGAATGTTTACCTGCTACTCTTTAAATACACCCAATGAATGTTTACCTGCTACTCTTTAAATACACCCAATGAATGTTTACCTGCTACTCTTTAAATACACCCAATTAATGTTTACATGCTACTCTTTAAATACACCCAATGAATGTTTACATGCTACTCTTTAAATACACCCAATGAATGTTTACCTGCTACTCTTTAAATACACCCAATGAATGTTTACATGCTACTCTTTAAATACACCCAATGAATGTTTACCTGCTACTCTTTAAATACACCCAATGAATGTTTACCTGCTACTCTTTAAATACACCCAATGAATGTTTACCTGCTACTCTTTAAATACACCCAATGAATGTTTACCTGCTACTCTTTAAATACACCCAATGAATGGTACTCTTTAATTTTGATAACGTTTGTCGGTCTTTTGAACAAAGTTATACAAATATATGATAAACATGTTGTTATGCTGATTATGTTTCTTTCAGGTTTTCTTCTTTTTTCAATTGTCTACAAAATTTGGCCTACGCGTATTGTGTATGTTTTGAGTATTGCCGTAGTTAAGCTGTCATACATAACGGATACATTTTTGCCCCCTATTAAAACCCGGAAGTCACTAGATGGAAGTTGTACTTATAATAAATAATCAACAACTAATTTTTGCCAAATAAAGAAACTTAAGGAGATCAATTCCGTGATGATAATCAGCCATGCAGTTGAATGAATCAGAGGCCCTTTTCAATAACGGACTTTGAACGCAACTACAATAATCTTAGAACTTTATAAATGGCAGAAATGGCAAAATATTTCTGTTCCTTTCCACAACTGTTTTTATTTTTAATACTGGCTTAACTTTAACCTAAAATTCAATTAACAAAAATATGAAGCAAAATCGTGAAACTTTGACACTCGGATATTTTCAATTTATGACTAAACTTGACCAGTTTCTTTATTGAAACGGCACAGCTGTACCACAATAAGTTAGATGGCGAATTGCCCATGCAAGTTTGAGAAAGCTTGATAGTAGACTCATGATGTATTGATTCTTAACCTGACATGTATCTGTGGGTTTGAGACTAAATATTAGCCAACAATTGTTCGTTACTAAAAAAAAGAAGCTGTTAAGGGAGTATGACAGTTTACGAAAAATGGGCGATGAACCAAAGCCTATTTAATCATGTTAATTGGCGGTCTTCTAAAAGATAAAGCGGACAGGTCGTGTGCATCCTGGCGCTCACTAGTCGTTTAGAAGAACAAAAATATATTCTAACTTTCTGAGTGTTCAGTGCGAAATGCCGCGCAAATGTCTTTATTTTTCCCAGTGCGCATGCGTGAGCTTCGCAATAACTCACTCAGTTAAACTAATTAATGAATTAGTGGAAATGTGTTGGGGTTTTTAGTTACAAATTTGTTTGTAATCTGCTATTGGATTTTCGGTTGTCTGAGCTCTTCGTCATGATTAAACATGTTTATCCGTCCGGCGGTCCCATTTGCGGAGGCATGAGCTTGAATATTAAGCGATTTAAGCGCATGATCAAGAACAAGGAAGAGCAAAAAAGCCAATCAAAAGAAAGCTTTACATCCAAACGTTTAATAAAACTAACCATTAATCGATTACGAAGAAGAAGGAATAAATAAGCTACATTCGGCTTCTGAATATTTGTATATATTTAAACAGAATCAATGATTTTATGATAACATAATTATAAGATGCGCTGTTGGAAACACATTTTTCTTAATTACAATAGAATATAATGTGTCGAAAATGAAGGGTTGAGCAACCAACGTTGAATATAATTGTACTTATTCAAACTGAAGAAAACAAGCGGAATGCACCAGTATTTTAAAGCATGTGATGGGTTTTAAAGATCTCTTACTTCCTCATCAACAGGCAAAAGCGTCTATCGTGATAAAGAACACGGATCAACGCTCCGCATCTCAAGCGTTTGAAATAAATTGTGTGCGATTATCGTGCTTTATAAACCGAGTGAATAGTATATCAATACAAAAATAAACACAAGCCAGGAAGTCGAAAAATCCAAAATAAACCCTATATCGAGTCACAAGGTTAAAACGACATTGAAATAGAGATACACACGTACATGTATCAATACCATACAGATATAAATGGACACCACAAACAGACCACACACATATCATATAATTCAGTATTGTGATAAAATGTAAAAAGTACTATAGAATAAAAGTCTACATATACTTGTCAATATTCAAATTTTATCAATAAAGTACTCATCATAATAACAAGTGCTTTAATAATACTAAATTACAAAAATAAAGAATAATAAATGCAAATTTCCATATTTCGAAAACAACAACATTAAAGATGCCCTCTCACAGATATACCGTTTTTACAACTTGTTTATTTTTTGTCTTGGAAAGAGCCAATCTTTGCGTAAATATCTGTAAACCAGTGATAAAAGATTGGTGACAAAAGATCAGATCGCATCTTTTCATATTTCCGCTCGAAAATTATTGTTTTATGGCTTAAACCGTTACTAACGGTTTAAGAAAAAAAGCATCAATGATAGTACTTAAATATAAAAATCGGCAATCTAATTTTTTGTCAGCAGTCTTATATAACTGATTTCCATGCATATTTACAAAAACTTGCTCGTTCCAAGATAAAAAATAAAAAGTTGTCAAAACGTTCAATCTGTGAGAGTGTAGCTTTAAGATAAAAAAAAGAAATACGATAAACACAAAAATGTCATCTTATCCACAGGTGCCCTGTACGTTAAATTTTTCGAATTATTTATTCTTGGTCATAATGAGGTACATGTATATGCAAACTGAAAATATATGAGAATGTTTATTTGAGGTAACAAGTCAAACTCTTGATTTGATTTGTGACACTCTCTCCGTATAAATCCGTACACCAAAGTGACTTCAAGTACTCATGCACTTCAAAATGTAAACATAAATCAGCTTGAAAAGGCGGGAAATAAATCATACATAGAGTGATAGATATGACCTTTAACACTGTAAGATATAACATAATGATGTATTTGCAAAACATATCAAACTGACTTGAATAATAATGAGGAATATAATAAACTTTGAATTTACAGCTTGTGTATGTAGGAACCAATTACTTTATAATAAGCTATAATTACTTTCAGGCACGCCTACAATCACCCAAAGTCCCGATCCAGTCATAGAAGGAGTGACTGTCGTGCTTCAATATGTTCATCCACTATGCCAGGCGCCAACCACTTGTACTTATAGTTGGAGCGATGGCAAGACCGGAAAAGCAATATCAGTTGCTGCGGATAGAAATATAGGGTCGTTCTCATGTACAGTGACGGTAAATGGGACAACAACGAGTTCAACAACAAGAGATATAAACGTTTGGTGTGAGTGTATTTTTTTCAAAAATCCAAACCGGAAATAGCATAACTACAAGCTCGTATTGCTCGTACTGAGTACATGTATATTGGTTACGACAGCCAATTGGTATATGTTCTCATACAGCTTTGTTGCTGGATTCTACTACAAATATGTAATTGCCATACATTGATAAATTGCATGTATCTCATGTGCAGAGATTTCACATAATAAATTATCACACAGTGTTATTGTGCAGAGTGTGACTCTATACAATGTACAGTACTATGAGTTTGTACATGAGGAAATTTTAACGCACTTCCGAATCTGTAGACCCTTACACATATATATTTTACATGTTTACATTGCTTTACAGATGGACCAAACACGAAACCGACGGTTTCGATGCCAGCTTTGGTTCAAACGGAGAATAAAGCCCTTACTTCTGGTATTAATTGCACGGCACCTTCGTGCAAGCCAAATTGCACCATCAAATGGACTAAAGGTAGCACGATCAAGAACAGTCCAGTCCTTTTTGCCAATGGAGCCCTTTTGAACCGCAGTGACGCAGGAACGTACACGTGCAATGTATCCAATTCAGTTGGTTACAACGTAGCATCCACCGTCGTTACTGTTTTGTGTAAGTGTTTCGAAACAATTATGTTACAGATTGGTTTCCTGAGTTTAAAGTAAACGCATTTTTGTAATTTACAGTTAGCTGTTTCATATCATGATGGTCTTTACTGTATTATATTGGTGATTAAGTGTTTAAAACTTCTCGGCAGTGATGTTTGATTGGTAGAACACAACTAACGTTAGTGTATGCACTTATTTGTGGACCAATGAGAATCGAGTATTATTTATATTTTCGTATGTTTTTATTCTATAGACGTCTAGGTTGATAACTATATTTTTCGATTTCGATAAGTTTCGATTTAATGATTTTGTTTTTAAATTCAAGTTTTTTTTAAAGAAGCACTAGGCTCTGGTGTGAGTCGGGCCTACAGCGCTGTGTTTTATATGATTTAAATTCTGACGCGCTAAGAATGCACACTCGCGGACTATACAATCCCCTGTGAAATGTTTTCTGCTGTACAGAATATTTTGAATAACATCTAGATTTGGTTCCACTTAACATGTGATGTATGATTTTAACGATCTACAGAAAACAAGAGACTTCATTCCCACTCTCTTTTTCAGTAATACGTAAAAATATACTCTTTTATATACGTATAAAACAAAGAAGCCTAAATACCAAATTTAAAATTATTAAATACTAGTTTTATCCAAATCAGGGTTATTCCGCTGATAAGCAGTTCTAAATTAGCAGTAGTAGCAACAGCAGCAGTAGCAGTAGAACAGTAGCAGTAGTAGGTTTAGCAGAAGTAGCAGCAGTTACAAGGGCAGTAATAGCAGTAGTAGTAACAGAAGTAGTACCAACAGACATCGTAGCAGAGCAGCCATAGCAACAGCTGTAACGTCAGTAACATCAGTGGCAGTAGTAGCAGTTGTAGTATCAGCAGCAGTAACATTAGCAGTAGTGAACGCAGCAGTTGCACGGTAGTATTGTCATGTTACCTATATGCATATATTGTGTCATGCTTTTTGTAAAAGTTCTCGTGAATATTGTCATTACATGATAATTTTCTTTATAGCAGTGTCTTGCTACATTACCATTAGCACCTAACGTATGGAACGCGAGCGGTTGAATGCATGTGTCTCTAGTATAAACACTATTTATTCAAATATAGATCGGCAATTGAGATATTCATAATATGAAAAGCGTAATGTAATATTGTCAACATGACAAATACATACCCTTCAATTATTCACGACATTGTATCTTTCCAAAAAGATGGTCCAGACAAGGTCACGATTTCTAGCACCACTGAATCAATTAAAGTAATCGAAGGTAAAGCAAATCAACTGACTTGTTCTCGGGCTGCATGCGTACAAAATTGTACACTTACGTGGAAAAAGGGTGGCAAAGAATTAAAATCCAGTCAATCCAGTACGTTGAATCTATTTGGCGCCTCAGAGAAGCTTTACAGAAACCACACTGGAAATTATGTTTGTGAAGGCACAAATGCTCGCGCTGGAATTCCTTCAGCAACGGACGCAATTCAAGTACAAATCCAATGTAAGATTCATGATGCATTGTACTAAAAACATACCTACCATAAATGTACAACAGAGCATGACTGTATTATATATTTTCTTACCTGCGAATGCGAATATAGCTGATATATCTACAGTTGGTTTTGTAGTTTCATGTTAGTTATATTAAATTGTAAGTATTTATCCATATCCGATCAGAGATCTTTTGTTAAGGCTATGATAACTGACAATATATTACACCCAATATATTTATTTAGTTGCACCTGATGACGTTGCGTTGAGTTTCAACAATAGCACAGGTGTGTTGAAATGCTCAGCAACTGGAGTTCCGAACTTCACATTCTACGCTATCACCCAAACCGTTTCTAATACCTTCGTTAGACATTTGCCACTTAATGTTTCGGACAAAACCGCAACTGTCTATGTTGGAACTCTGGACTATCAACGGACTGGCAATTACAGTTGTACAGTTCAAAATGGAATTACCAGCTACAGTAAAAACAAGATAAACCAGACAGCGGCTTTAGATGTTTCCATAAAAGGTCAGTACTGTCATGACGTCTTTGCTAGTGTTTCATTTATTTTTTAGAAAGAAATAAGTCACAAAGTGCGCAAAGTAACAAGTGGTGCATCTTATTTTTGTAAGAAAGCTTAATGGCGGTATACACTTAATATTATAATTATAAGTAGTAGTAGTAGAAGTAGTAGTAGTAGTAGTGGTATTATTATTATTATTATTATTATTATTATTATTATTATTATTATTATTATTATTCGGTACAGTTGAAGTTATTATAAAATGTATGATTTGCTTTTCAGATAAACCCATTTTTCCACAATATGAGAAAACGTACAACTTTTCAAAAGGTGATCCCATTCATATAAACCTTCCAGTATATTCCATCCCGATTTTCGACAATTTCTCTGTAGAGCCGAACAATCGATTTGATGCCACTATTTCGAACAAAATGGTTTACGGCATCATGTTCTTCGACAAAAGTATCAGTATAGCTGGACAATCACTCAGATTGGAAATAAACGAGACGCTTGAAGAATATTTTGGCAGTTACACAGTAACTTTTAGAAACAGCGCAAACTTTTCTGAACTGACATTCGAGCTTAGGCCTAAAGGTAGGTTTGTCATTGTCAGTAATAAAACACACAAATGAATAATGGATATGGTAGCTATTAAAACCGGAGCATCAAAACAAAAACACCTACTGGTGGTCACCAAGCCGGACAAGCGGGTTTTCTCCGGGTGCTCTAGACCGAACTTAGGCGCTACATAGTGCCAAGCATAACTTTCTACGAGATCGTTATAAAATGATTAATGCTTAAACAAGGCACCAGAATGAATATATGCGTATGTAAAGGAGTAAAAATACCACTGCATATAACTATTTGACATTTTATCAACACAAACACAACTTATTTCAGGAGGTTGATCTAGTACCTATTAAAAATATGTAACGGTATTAACCTTGTTGAAAACACTACTATCAGTGTGTGTATACCACGTGCTGAAATATGTCATAAATAATACGTCGGAAAATATTTTGCTTCAAATGAAGACTTTAAACAGAGTTAACTTCTTTTTATTCAACATTTTAAATGAAACATGACGCAGTCAACGCCGCTTACGGAGCCCTGCATTCGGTCTTTTACAGAGTTTGATTGAGAGTTTAGTTTCTTAAAACACATCGACAAACCTTTTCACAAAACGGTCGTCTGACGAAGCACTGTCAAAAGTGTTTTATAAAACTAGTCACCTAATCAAACTCCGGAAATAAAACGAAATCAGGGCTCTTTAAGCGACATAGACTGTTTCATTTAAAATAGTGTAGTCATCGAAAAGTTATCTTCGTTTTAAGTTTTCGTTTTAAGCAAAATGTTGCCTTCCGATGTAGCATGTTTGACGTAATTTATCACGTGGTATATACACACACTGACTATTATGATATACCTTTACCCATCTCTTTAGGTCCACCTGACGTTCCATTGAAATTCGAAGCAATATCGACATCATACGACACAGTCACGTTCAAGGTCCAATCTGGATTTTTCAACGGAGCAAGCCAAACCATCTTTTTAGAGAAAAAGGAAACCAGTCAGACCGAGTGGGAAATATCTTTGGAAAAAGATTTCGGAATTGAAAAGAACCAAGAATATGACATGCCTTCTGAAGGACTTTCACAGAACACTGAATATCAATTCAGGGTTTATTCTTCTAATGCATTCAACCGAAGTGATTATTCCGCAGTTGTAGAAATAAAAACATCCATAAGTAAGTCCACCATTATGAATTGTATCTGATTGTTTTAATCAATGATCCCCCATACTTCATAACTATACCTCACTGTATAGAAATTATGTATATTTTGGTGCTTTTCCGCTTGAATAATACTAACGGACAATCGAGGACATGGACATTAACGTTTAGTAATTTCTTTTAAAGTTGGTTAGTCATGGTATCGAAAAAAATAGAAGAAATGATATGTGATTTTCGAGGTCACAATATTTCTTTAATGAAAACTCCGATATACATATATATATGCATATTACACCAAACGTATATGCTTACATTCATGTTTAGAACTAAAGATATATATTTTCAGCATATTTTTTAGTGGTTCAATTTTTAAAATATTAAACAATTTGGTAAATTGGTATGCATTCAAAATCTCATTTTTAAATAATTTCCTAGGTAAGGTCCCCAATATCAATATATTCATTCTACTATATTTATTGTGGTTTGGTCCTGTCACGTGATATTCAAGTACATAAAAACCGGATATATTAATTTTCTGATATTGACAAATTAAAGGAACCGACAGGAAAAAAATCTTTTCGACTATCATGATGAAATGACATCATTCACAGCACAAAACGTTCACCGTTTTAAAGGTTTTAAAATGTGCATTCCATGCAAAAGTATACTCGTTAATAAAATTAAACAATACATATTTAAAAATACAGTCGAACCCCGTTGGCTCGAACTCCCAGGGACCGGAAATATACCTCGAGCCTCGGAAAATTCGAGCCAAGCGGAAGTGCTTACATTGAGTACAAAGAATTCGGTCCTTTAAATCAACTTCGAGTCAACAAGGAAATCGAGCCAAGCGAGTTCGAGCCAACGGGGTTCGACTGTACATTCTTATCTTTTCGAATTTGAACGCACATGCTCCATTATACGCGTGTATATTACGGCTCGGTTCCTCATCGTGACCTATTATACATTTTAGATGCCGGGATGGTTGCCGGTATAGTTATTGGAGGACTTGCTGCCATCATTATCGCCATCATTATCATCGTTGTTGTTGTCAAAAAGATGCGAAAAGGTAGGTTTAGAAGATTTTACCGCATATTGAACTTAGACATGTACACTCATCGGAAACCTACGATTGACACATTCCGTTACACTGCCGCGATGAATGGAGATACGAAATAGTTCGCACGTCCACACGTGCTCGGGAATCCGGCAATATTTTTTTTTCAGATTGTACTTGATCCCAGTTTGAATTACATATGATTGTATTAATGCAAATTTGTACTTATTGTTCCAATTAGGGGCGTATCGTATTTTTCAGTGAACGCCAGTATGTATAAGATAATTGTAATAAATTTGAAATTGTTGAACATCTTGATACTGTGTATCAGATACATGCACATTAAATGCTATATATTACAGTCCTTAGAACCTTTTGAAGTCTTTGTATTTAAGCTTACTGCACAAAAGTATAACATTATGACCTGTCCATAAAATTAGTTTGAATTAGTTATATGCTTTCCGTTGGTTAATAAAAAAAAAATATCAATAAAATAAAAAATATATTTTTCAAACATTCATGAACACTATAAGAAAAAAATCATACGTGTCTACAGCACTCGTGACACTTAATTACTGGTGCCCAATCGGTGAAATATATTGCGATCTTACACTGAAACTAACAATCCTTCATGTTATAACGGCCATGCGGTAGTGCGGATGGATATGGTTGTTTGAGATCGTATAAAATCGAGCTTCTACCAGTAAAGGCAATTTAGGCCGCGGCTTTTACTATGTCCCGATGTTGTTGTTTTTTATAAAAAGCCAGACATACAAACGGAAGTTCTAAAGTAAAACGTACGGAAATCGGTGATATTGTAAATATAATAATCGGAAGGAAATACACCCTAAAATACACCTTTAACATTCCAGCTAAAAACTCCACGTGGAATGCCTCCGAACCCAAATTAATATCGGCCTACACATCATTACAGCTATTATCTATATTCATCCTTACATAATATATGTTTATGTTTTTCTTTCAGATGACAAGCCACCGTAAGTTATTAGCTATATTATTGTTTAAAAGTTTAAGCCAAAACTGCCACATTTACTATTAAATACCAGCAGAATCAAACTACATGTAAATAATACGGCTTCTCAATCACTAGTCGTTGAGAATATCGCTTACATCAATGTCATATAGTGTTTTTGACCCCGATCATTTAAATGACAAGGGACTGTGTATGTCACACTTAATAATAATTTGGAAAGAATATGTATGTAAATGTTGCTGCTTGTTCGTATTTGTAAACATACTGGGGCAATATATTCAACGGGCGTGTCGTACCATTGTTTATATTTTAACCCCTTCTACTTGGATATAGCGCGATATATATTTTGAAACAAATAGGTCGGCTGTAAATGTTGCATTATGTAATTTGCAACTTAATAAATGAATTTGGTATCTGAATCTCGCCTAGTATTCAGACGAATTTCTCGGACTTAGGATATTTCACCGTCAGCTCGTTGACAAGATGGCGCCACTAAGCATTCACTGCTTCGGTCTCATTCGGAACTCCTCGTCCATTTTCTATCGAAAACAACCTCGGATGTATGCCGGTACATCAGAAGAAGTAGTTTGTAAAATTTCCAATGATATGATCAATAAAATGTAGTTTTTTAACGTGTATGTGTATATCTCAGTTTAAATTATTGCAAGTGAAGCGTATTATTGCAAATACATTAAGATTCCATAGAGTTAAGTCATTAGGTTTAACTGCTAAATTGAAAATACTACTCTATCTACTTGCAGCGTAGTTGAAGTGTACAGATTTCTGACATTGCAAACTGTCCATATACATCCGAGGTTGTTTTCGATAAAAAAAAATGGACGAGGAGTTCCAAATGCTTCGGTGTGAGAAGGATATGGATAACTGTTATGTTTGAAGAACACGGATAACATTCATTTTTAATTGTTTCAGGCCCCCAATTGTGCCTTTTACGGATATATTCAGTGCAGATAACTTAGAGAACTATGGTAGGTGAATTTCGCTTTTATCTTTTCTTCATTTAGGAGAATTACTCGCATGGTTTCTGAATCTTAAACATACCGATAATTCCGAAATTTGGGTAACCATAACGAACTGGAAAAATGTATAGGTCAGGTCCAGTATTCAATATTGATATTATCCTTATCCTTAGACATGCTATTCTCCCACCTCAGATAAGTAGATCCATTAATTTAACCATGCTAGAAATTCTTATCTTGCCCACGGGCGAAGATAAAATGCCCGTATGGAACTTCTTTTAATGGTCACCACATTGTAATTACCTCCCTTGTTGAAGACTGTCGTCTGTAGCGCATCATGGAAACCTTGTCTTGTGGCAAAATTTAGAACGCGAGTTAATTATTTCTCGCTTCACCAGAAAACAGTTTTCACGCACCTTTCAAGAAATAATGCTTCACTCTTCTTAGAACTATTAAAAGACCGATCAGACCATTTACATACTCTGAATCACTGCGCGAATATCCATGACAACCACGAATTATTGCATATCCGTACGCAATTATTTTCATTAAGTACAAAAGAGTTCCGGCAAAAAAATACATTTTTACTTAATTTTGTTTAACTGAGGTGGGAGAAATAGCATCTACCATAGCCGCTCGTGTAAGATGGGTTCATCCCGACCCTCGCGCAGGAATGAACCTATCTTACACTCTCGGCCATGGAAGATACTTATAATCTAAGTTGCTTAATGAATACGCCCCCTGGCCATATTTCAAGATAAAATCTGTTTTCGTTTTCTTTCAGAAAACACTGCTATTAGAGGGTGAGTCTTTCGCACTTGCATTAATTTTGACCACTGGGCTTGTCACTGTAGTTTTCGTTTTATTATTGAAAATATCAAAGGCCGAAAGAAGACGATGGAGAAGAGTCTTACAAGACACCAGACCCGGTTTATAAAAATGTAAAATAAAGGCTTATAAATCGTGTTGGGGGTAACCGCCATAGGGCGGTCAGCGAAAACAGGAATGATCTAGCTATTATAAATAATTACACCAGTCTTCAAGAGCTCAGCCTCACACGTATCCCGAAATTTATCAATACATGTATAAAGAAAATCAATTCAAGTTTATAACAGTATTATATATTTATTTACGTGTGATGTGTTTTTTAACATATAGCCCGACGTGTGAGTGTTTGTGTATATTTCCTGGGACTTGCCTCCTATCCATTTGACTGCGATACATGTATTAGCAACTTGAAAATTAAAAGTGAAAGTGTTCCACATGCTACAAGTACGGACATGGCATGATTGGTTGTTCTCTTTTCAGGACTCCCAATGAATACGCAGATTCGCCCACATTTACTTCAGGGAAAACTTACGAAAATGTAGAAAACATGGGAAAGCCATTCGAGGGGTAATAACAAATAAATTGTATTCAAATTCTAGTATTATTTATCGAAAATGGTTTGAAACTAGAATGAATGGCAATTATGTTCTTGCACAAGTCTGTTTGACCTTCGACAATTTAAGTGAATCTATGCAGAATTATTTATATAAATGTAATGACCTTACAGTTTGCGAAAAAAATACAGAAATAGTACTTATTTCAATATTCTGCACTAGTCTTTTACGACCATCAAACTGTGTAGTGGCTCAACCAAGGCCTTTGTCAGTGTGCATGTTCAGTGTGTGTATACCACGCGATAAATTACGTATATGCTACGTCGGAAGGCAATATTTTGCTTAAAATGAAGACTTAAAACAAAGATTACTTTTCTTTTACTACACCATTTTAAAATATACAAAGGGCAGTCTATGCCGCTTACAGAGCCCCGCCTTCGCTTTATCACGGAGTTCGATAAGGTGATTAGTTTTATCAAACACTTCGACAAACCTGTTTCGAAAATAATGTTTTGACGGCCGTTTTGAGAAAAGATTTGTCGAAGTGTTTAAAGAAACTATCAATCAACCTCTGGTGAAATACCGAAGGCGGGGCTCCGTAAGCGGGGAAGAAAAAGTGAAATTATCTTTGTTTAAAGTCTTCACTCGAAGCAAAATGTTGCCTTCCGACGTAGCATTTATGACGCAATTTGTCACGTGGTATACACACACTGTGATTGGTTATCACTTACAGGCCACATTAGTTTGCTTACTCACAAGGGGCAAATTTCAACCGCGTAATTTTCGATGAGAAGGTCGGTGAACTAAAAACAACCAATATTCATGAATTGCCTAATAATATGAAACTTAACTCTGTTTTTTTTCAAGAGCACTTTCACAAGACAGTAAAGGTTACATAACGCTAGAAAATGCTGGGGTGCAACAAGCAGCACCTAACGACTATTACAACACCTCATTCGATAAGGGTTTATACGCTAACACTAACCTTGTGCAAGATGTTGCAACCGCGGGCAACTTTACGCCAGCTGCTGAAAAGAAAATGAAAGGTGAAGAGGGTTATTTGACTGCTGATAAACTAAAACAGGATGCGGAGATAAAGAAGGAGCCTGCAGCATACATGAACTTCAGTAGTCAGATACAGGCACGACTAGCAAAAGAGTAAGACATAGCTGTACTTCGGTATTTGTTCCCAATATTTATTTAAATACGTTTCAGTTAATGACACAAACTTTAAGACAACGCTTAAAGCTGCACTCTCACAGATTTAACGATTTGACAACTTATTTTTTTGTCTTGGAATTAGCCAGTATTTGCGTAAATATATGCAAGCCAGTGATATAAGACTGGTGACAAAAAGTCAGATCGCAAATTTTCATATTTCCGCCCAAAAATTAATGTTTATGGCAAAAAGAGTTAATTACGGTGTAAGAAAAACGCATAAAACATCGATTTTCGAGCTAAAGTATACAAACCTGCGATCTATTTTTGGCCAGAAGTCTTATATGACTGGTTTACATGCAGAGTTGCATAATTAGCTCGTTCCAAGACAAAAATATAAAATTTGTCAAAACGTTTTATCTGTGAGAGTGTAGCATTAATGCTTTAAACTTTTACCAATGAAGAAAGAGTTGGATATGACATTTTCTGAGGAATTCTTACATAACAGGCTAGTATAAAAAAAACTTGCCTATGAAAGGTTACACCTGAATCTGACAACCAACCATTACCCATGCATGCTGTTATTCTAGGAAAGAAGCGAGAGAAGCAGACAAGGACGATTACATGGAAATGAATTTGAATTTGAAACCTCCAAAAAAAGCCAGAGAAAGTAGTAAGTTACTTTTTAGAAGTCAAAATTGCTTGTAGCCAACGTTTAAATACATTTTTTTTTTGTTCACCAAGCGATTTTATATACAAAAAAGATTAATCACACTATTTAATGATAATGAGAGGTAAAGATGAAAAGCGTTCCTTTTATATCATGTAAATTGTGCTGTTATTTTGTAGACTATACCTCTTGTTGGTTGCTTTGCTTAATATGCCTTTACACAATGTCATAGTTGTATGTCGGCTGCTTTCCTGTAGTTTCCATGGTACTCTTATATATAACTCTGTTTACTGACCAAATATGAATGTACTAATATTTACCGTTCCAAGTGCCTGGCTTTGTGGCGCCTCTGCCTCCGAACACTAACCACGATCAAGAGGAAGACTATATGAATTCGCCATTTCCGAAAGTACGAAAGAGTTAGGCACGCCATTTCCGCCAATACGAAAGAGTTAGTCACTGAGAGGGCAAAGCGAGCAAACTGGAGAGAGCCGCAAAACAAGAATGATTGCAAACGAACAAAACGGGTTCATGTGACAATGGTTTTCATAGACAGAAAATATGAAAGCATAAAAACTTATTTATTTCGTCCGTTAATTTGAAAGCTAACAAGACATCGCCAGTGTAGTGATGAACTTGATTTCATGAGTGCTCTTACGTAAAATGCTGGGTTTAATTTTAAAATCCACTATGCAGCGTACTACGAGAAGGTATGTTAGAGCACTCTAATGCAAGATGTTCTGCTAAGTCTAGTTCGACTTCAAGATCAGAGGGTTTATGTGGTACTTCAAGGCATTGTGTACATAAATAATCACATAAATACGGTTTACTGAAACAAACAGTCTAAAAAAAGATTCGAATGTTCATCGTATGAAGAGTTTCAGGACTTGAAAGAGGTGTATTTATTATTTGTTCGATATACAATTTAATGTGTTTTACATTTTTTTTTTTAATAGCGGGGTCTGTTTTATTTAAGAAAAATCTTCTAGGATATATTTTATAACAACGCAGTGCGTATTATTTCTCCCTATCAATGTATTGCTATAATCCTTTGTGAAAAACGTATGTTTATATGTGACATTAGCTTCATTGGGTTTTATGTCATCAGAATCAACCTGTCAGTTTTATTGCAATATATGGACCTTTTACTCAATCATAAAACACGTTTAAAAACAGCAGCCAATTGTATGAAACTTGGAAAAATTGTCCACACATAATCCTTTGGTTAGTTTGCACATTTAAGTATTTAGACATAAATACGATAATTATTAAGCGCTCTCTGACGTCACTCTTTTCCCATAATTTTCTGATAGGTGGCGCGGTGTTTTAGCACTGAAATCATTGTTAAGCGCAACTCCAGCCGAGCGGTCATAGTTAAGAAATTAAATTTGAAAACCACTTTTGTACAATCGGCAGTGCCGTAGCCAGACTTTTAAAAACACCGAGGCAAAACGATCTATGGGGGTCCGGGGGCATGCCCCCCCCCCCGGAATTATTTTTTTGCAAGAAGCGATTTTCTGCATTCTGGAGTATGTTTGTTCGATGGTTTGTGTACATTGAGGCAAATGAAGTGAGTCGAAAAGAGTTATTTTTAGAGCTATAGAAATTATTAAATGCTCAAAAAAACACCGAGGCAACTGCCTCGGTGTGCCTCAGTGTAGCTACGGCACTGATCGGATGCTGAATTCAAGTGTTTACTTGTTGATTGAAGCGTTTTAACGTTTTATTTATTTTACATCGATGAATCTCTCACATATCTATCATTATAAATTGTCAATGTAATAATACTCATGTACATGTTTACTTTTATTTAATGAAATAAAAGACATCCGCACGATGTAAAAAATGGTGTACATTGTATAATCACCAAATGAGTACTGGGCCCATGATTACGGATGGTCTCAAGACCAAGTCTCTTTCAGATGAGAGACATAGTATAAGCCAGATGAGAGACATAGTATAAGCCAGGTATAAGCCAGATGAGAGACATAGTATAAGCCAGATGAGAGACCTAGTATAAGCCAGATGAGAGACCTAGTATAAGCCAGATGAGAGACATAGTATAAGCCAGAAGAGAGACATAGTATAAGCCAGATGAGAGACCTAGTATAAGCCAGATGAGAGACATAGCATAAGCCAGATGAGAGACATAGCATAAGCCAGATGAGAGACATAGTATAAGCCAGATGAGAGACATAGTATAAGCCAGATGAGAGACATAGTATAAGCCAGATGAGAGACATAGTATAAGCCAGATGAGAGACATAGCATAAGCCAGATGAGAGACATAGTATAAGCCAGATGAGAGACATATTATAAGCCAGATGAGAGACATAGTATAAGCCAGATGAGAGACATAGTATAAGCCAGATGAGAGACATAGTATAAGCCTCAAGGCTTTCTTCTCAATATTGTGTACACTATTGTTTTGTGCATAATTTACATGTTTTTCTGTTTCAATGCATTACGTATTTGGTCTTTATTAATTTGGATTATGCTCAAATTTGTAGAACTAAACTAATTGTAAATATTATATCGAAATAAATATTGTTTAAACCAAGACCAAGTCTAGACACACACCCAGAAAATCACTTTTATGAAATTTCAAACAATCATTTTTTCCATTCAAATACAAAAATAAATGTGAAGAACTATACAATTTCAAATATCAATACTTCAGGAAATTACATCATCAATATTCAACTAGAATGGACGTTAAGAAGATTTGCAGTTTTGCCACTTGAGTCTGAACTCAGACTTGAACCTGTTCGTAATCAAGGCCTCAGGCGTTAACATACCTGAACTATCATGATATAAAACCGGAAACCGCTATGAACACTGTTATTTGGTTAAATAGTAAATGAAGGGGACTCGTTAAGCTTCATTCCCCCTACAATCCTTTTTGCAGAACAACTTTTTCGTTAATTCCCTGATTGTCGCATTCGAATATTGAATGCAAAATATTTATACCTTATGAAAACCGTTTTCAGTTCATTCATTTATTGCATTTACCTGAAGTATATACACCACGATCCTTCAGCGTTATAATTACCTGAAGTATATGCATCATAAACCTTATGTGTTATATTTGCCTGAAGTGTTTACACCATGACCTCAGCGTTATATTTACCTGAAGTATGTATAACATGACCTTTCAGCGTTATATTTACCTGAAGTATATACACCATGACCATTCAGCGTTATATTTACCTGAAGTATTTACACCATGACCCTTTAGCGTTATATTTACCTGAAGTATGTACACCATGACCCTTCATCGTGATATTTCACCATGACCCTTTAGCGTTATATTTACCTCAAGTATGTACACCATGACCCTTCAGCGTTATATTTACCTGAAGTATATACACCATGACCCTTCAGCGTTATATTTACCTGAAGTATATACACCATGATCCTTAAGCGTTATATTTCACCATGACCCTTTAGCGTTATATTTACCTGAAGCATATACACCATGATCCTTAAGCGTTACAATACACCATGACCCTTCAGCGTTATATTTACCTGAAGTATATACACCATGATCCTTAAGCGTTATATTTCACCATGACCCTTTAGCGTTATATTTACCTGAAGTATATACACCATGATCCTTAAGCGTTATATTACACCATGACCCTTCAGCGTTATATTTACCTGAAGTATATACACCATGACCCTTTAGCGTTATATTTACCTGCAGTATATACACCATGACCCTTTAGCGTTATATTTACCGGAAGTATTTACACCATTACCCTTCAGCGTTATATTTACCTGAAGTATATACACCATGACACTTTAGCGTTATATTTACCTGAAGTATATACACCATGATCCTTAAGCGTTATATTACACCATGACCCTTTAGCGTTATATTTACCTGAAGTATGTACACCATGACCCTTTAGCGTTATATTTACCTGAAGTATATACTCCATGACCCTTTAGCGTTATATTTACCTTAAGTATATACACCATGACCCTTCAGCGTTATATTTACCTGAAGTATATACACTATGATCCTTTAGCGTTATATTTCACCATGACCTTTTAGCGTTATATTTACCTGAAGTATGTACACCATGACCCTTTAGCGTTATATTTACCTGAAGTATATACTCCATGACCCTTCAGCGTTACATTTACCTGAAGTATTTACACCATGACCCTTAAGCGTTACATTTACCTGAAGTATATACACCATGACCCTTCAGCGTTATATTTACCTAAAGTATATACACCATGACTCTTCAGCGTTATATTTACCTGAAGTATATACACCATGACCCTTCAGCGTTATATTTACCTGAAGTATATACACCATGACTCTTCAGCGTTATATTTACCTGAAGTATATACACCATGACCCTTCAGCGTTATATTTACCTGAAGTATATACACCATGACCCTTCAGCGTTATATTTACCTGAAGTATATACACCATGACTCTTCAGCGTTATATTTACCTGAAGTATATACACCATGACCCTTCAGCGTTATGTTTACCTGAAGTATATACACCATGACATAACCATTCAGCGTTATAATTTCCTGAAGCATAACACCATAAACCTTCAGCGTTATATTTACCTGAAGTTTATGCACCATAAACCTTCAAGTGACACTCGTATTTTAAATCATCAAAAGTTTTGAGTGATAAAACCTTTAACTACTTACTAAATAAATTATTTAAAATAATGCATTTATGGAAAATATTAATTACTGACAACAAGATTACAACCGTGTATTTAATAGCTGAATACGCACAAATATTAATTTACTGGTGAATGCTAAAAGATCTACGGTGATCAACTATCGTCTCATAAGGCTACATCTTTCTTTCAAATTCAACACGACATCCTTCATACGAACCATTATTTTAGTTATTTATTCATCTTTTTTGGTAAATTAAAAAAAAACATTGTATCAATTGTGGTATAACTTATTTTGGACTAAGGGTGTTTCTTTCAGAATTTTTTGTATCATCTAAATTAAAAATCATGCATGTGCAGGCCTGGGCCTAAAATGCCTACGTGGAGCTACGCACGATTTCACTAATCGAAGCAAAATACTACAAATTCTATATTACTTTGTAGTTGCGAGTAGATTCGTCATCAGAGGCATGTCGAATACAAATTATGCATTTAGTCAGCCCAAGGTTGAAATAATTATCTCGCGGAAACACTTGAAATAAAATATCTTCTCGCCCTTTCAAGAGATAAAGGAATGCGTGGCAATTGAACAGTCCCCCTACACATGACCCAGTTGTTGACCTGATTTGAGCAATGGCAAAAAAGACAAATATTCCATAAAAAACACACTTCTGGCCAAAGTGGATAATGATATTAGAGAAATGAACGCCACCAACGCGTATATATATTATGCCAGTTGACAACACCACAACTTCCCTTCTTCGTAAAACAAACTAGATTAGACGACATAGATTATACTAAATAAACTTCCAGACCGAATTGGAAGGCGACATGAAAGAGCGATACAGAACGGGACATGACAATAGCTCACCATGATGGATTTATCTTTAGGTGAACTCAACGAACAAAAACTAAATGAAAGAAAAAGTCACATTTATGTATTATATTATATTTTATTCGCTAATTACATGTTTATTAAAAAAATGTCATAATCGTCTTAAATGAACAAGACCATTTTATCACAGAACTTAAATAAATCACTATTAATACATACATGTATAACATAAAAAGTACTGACAGTACTGCACTTCTCTAGTCGGAAAAAAGATCGTCCGTCGCAATACAAACTGGCCTTGAAAACACACATCACAATTTAAACTTTCTCAGGCCAGAATGAAGCAAGGGTGTGCAGCTGGATATGAATTGGCAAAGGTGGATTCCATTGAACTATGTAAACTAATACTTGATCAATGATCAAACACGTGTAATTAGATCCCCTAACACTGATTAGTTGGTAACAACAAAATATTGTATTCTGTATGAAATAAAAGCATGCAACACAACAACACACACCACTATAAGAAATGCGTAGCATGCAACACAACAACACACACCACTATAAGAAATGCGTAGCATGCAACACAACAACACACACCACTATAAGAAATGCGTATGTGTTTGAGAGACAGTATGTAGATCGAATGTTGTTGTTTTTCTTTTAACTTCTCATGTATAACATACTTTCTACTGACATATAAAACAACGTAATGGAATGCAGAACATTTAAAAAACCGGAGTCTCTGATACTTTATTCAGATCAAATTATATCCAAGGACATCTGCGAAATCCCCATCCGTTGGAAATCGCCAGCTATTTGATGTCCCTTATGAATATGCTATTGGCACTAATTGTTCCTGGTGCACAACTACACATGCGGTTAGATGTGGTCATCGAGGCTGTACTTCATGAGAAACTGGAAGTCGCGGAAACTGACACGCCCGTCGCCATCCTGGTCAACTTCTCTGAAGAAAAATAGAATAAGAGTACCTTAGTCCGGATTTTTAACATTTTATAAAAATAAAAACAAAACTGATGTCTCCCTGCTCTGCACAATCGTCTCAATATGGTGAACAGTTACGGGAAGTTATTTCAAAATCCTTCGAGCGGTTCAAGAAGTTTGGAGCGGACACGAGTTGTGACGGACAGTCGGAGATCCAACATTTCTTCTTTATATGTGGTTTTCCTTCTTTAAAAATAGCCCATAAAACGTGTGTGTTTTTCTCAATAGGAAACATAACTAAATTAACTCCTTACCCTAAAGTAAACATCCCCTTAAACCCCCTATGTTGGCAGAGACACACGAACAGACAACTCGAGCAAAAACAATATGTCTCCTCACTTATGGGGGATCATATACACTCTACCTGAACGCCGAGTGTATAGTTGGTACAGGAACATGGGGAGCGTGGCTCGCAAACACTTTCTTCACATCATCCAAAGTCAGGAAGCCTCGACCTACAACAAGTACATACCATTATCTATTCCAACGATGATGAGATAGTGAAGAAGTATTTTTTTGAGAACTGCATTTTTTGAAGCAGTACGCATAGTATCCTTGTCGGTAAAACATAACTAAAACATAATCACTTTTTAAATAATAGAATACATGTTTTCATCTTTATTGTCATACCTTTAACTTAAGAAGTCATTAACCGTTTAATGGGAACCGTCCATAAATTTCTTTAAAAGGAGCCCCTTGTCTTAATAAAATTATCATTAAGTTTTTATCAACATGAGAAAAGGAATGAAACAGTACTATAAAAGTTAAAGTTCTGGGGTGTCCACGCCAAAGACACATGGGCTATCACAAGACCTCGATTTGTTTTTGTTTGAAAAAAGACGAGCTAAATATCTTGGCCGGTATTCATAAATCATCTTAAGTCATTTCTTGACTTAAGTATCGCCCTTATCATGTGATAAAATAACTTAGTAATATCTGATATTTTCAATGATATTATCAAACACTTTTATACTTTTTTATCTAATAAACACTTACACTTTTTATTAATTTGACTATGAAAGTTTAAGGAAAATGACTTCAGTTAAGAAAAGACTTCAGAACTCACGAAAACCGCCCTTTGTTCTCACGTTTTAGATTATATTTACTACCAAAACGTCTTATTTGACCTACAATGCATGTCGAATGCCATGAAGGTGTGTCTGATCTCGTCATCCTCATCCAGTCCAGCCATCTTCTCACTCATGCAGGCCACGAACTGCTCTTCCCTCAGACCTAGAGAATTTGTATAAATGATACAATACACATTTGACGTTTGTCAGTGAGTTTTCTAGACAAGGGGAACACACTCTTGCTGGTGTTCCAAAGCACACCAGTACTGGCTTCTACTCTAAAAACATATGATTATAATAGCTACTAGTGTTTGCAACAATAAATTAGTATAGAATTTACATACAGTGAAGTGGACTTGCACAATAAAAGTGTTATTAAAGTTTAGAGCAACAGGCTGCAAAATGCCTGGGAAAATAGTTCAAGAAAAGTGAACAAAATGTATGTAAAGAGTAATCCTTAATGGTGTCAGTGGCGCATTTTGGCGCACAAATATCTAAGATTTAATGTGATGAACATGGTCAAATCAAAACTTCGAAAGCAATATGTTCCCATTTCTTTTCGGCATGTTAGCCGGAGAGGATAACATACTACATGTAATTTTAAGGTTCATTATTTATTAATGGCAATGTTTAATCGTGCTACCTCGCAGAGTTTCACTGACATTATCCCCATAGATTATAAATCACAATGGTCTAGTATTCTTACCTCGCAGAGTTACACTGACATTATCCCCATAGATTATAAATCACAATGGCCTAGTATTCTTACCTCGCAGAGTTACACTGACATTATCCCCATAGATTATAAATCACAATGGTCTAGTATTCTTACCTCGCAGAGTTACACTGACATTATCCCCATAGATTATAAATCACAATGGCCTAGTATTCTTACCTCGCAGAGTTACACTGACATTATCCCCATAGATTATAAATCACAATGGTCTAGTATTCTTACCTCGCAGAGTTTCACTGACATTATCCCCATAGTCTCGTAACATCTGGTCTGCCTCATACTGAAAAAAATACAATTGTAGATCAACTTGCTGTCTCCATTTAAATCATCGTTAGAACTATAATGTGTAATCCTAACAAAAAACATGGTTTTCGAATTAGAACCAAGTTTTAAAGTTATGGCATGACGACCCCGACGAGAACGACGCCAAGGCGTTGACAATAAATCGACTTTCCTTCATCCAAATTAGACGAGATGACCACAAACAAGAGGGACAAGATGGCCCTATATCGCTCACCTCAGTGAAACTTTGTGCTATAGACTTGTTGATAATTAAAGGGCAATAACAGGGATTTGGCTTCTCTGATGTATGAAATTGTTATCTCGAGAGTGTTAACAAGGTATTTCCATATTTGGGCTCTGTGACCTAGTTTTTGACCCCAGATGACCCATATTCGAACTTGAGTTAGAAATCTTCAAAACAACCTTTCTGACAAATATCCAGGATATTTGGGATGAATATGTTGTCTCGAGAGTGTTAACAAGGTATTTCCATATTTGGGCTCTGTGACCTAGTTTTTGACCCCAGATGGCCCATATTCAAACTTGAGCTAGAAATCATCAAAACAACCTTTCCGACAAATTTCCAGGATATTTGAGCTGAAAATGTTACCTCTAGAGTGTTAACAATGTATTTCCATATTTGGGCTCTGTGACCTAGTTATTGACCCCAGATGACCCATATTCGAACTTGAGCTAGAAATCATCAAAACAACCTTTCTGGCATATTTCCAGGATATTTGGGCTGAAAATGTTACCTCTAGAGTGTTAACAAGGTATTTCCATATTTGGGCTCTGTGACCTAGTTTCTGACCCCAGATGAATCATATTCGAATTTGAGCTAGAAATCATCGAAACAACCTTTCTGACAACTTTCCAGGATATTTGGGCTGGAAATGTTACCTCTAGAGTGTTAACAAGGTATTTCCATATTTGGGCTCTGTGACCTAGTTTTTGACCCCAGATGACCCATATTCGAACTTGAGCTAGAAATCATTTAAACAACCTGATAAATTTCCAGGATATTTGGGCTGAAAATGTTACCTCTAGAGTGTTAACAAGGTTTTTCCATATTTGGGCGCTGTGACTTAGTTTTTGACCCCAGATGACCCATATTCGAACTCGTCAGAGTAATTACTGTAACAAACATCCTGACCAAGTTTCGTGACAATTGAGACAAAAATGTGACCCCTAGAGTGTTAACAAACTAAGTGTGGACGGACGACAGACGACGGACAATCATCGATCCTAAAAGCTCACCCTCGGCCTACGGCTTAGGTGAGCTAAAAAGGACTTCACCATCGTAGTATTACCGGAAATAGTTGTACTTTGTTGCACGTGAACATGTTGAACAGAGTTCGAGTTATGATTCGTGTTTTTGCACCACGACGCCGCCACATTGACAACGGGCTCTATAAAACACCACCTCTACATTTTCATAAACAACAGTACAATAGTACCTTCGTTGGTTTATAACCAAGCAGCTCTACAACTGCCACTTTGAGGTCTGCTCTTGACAAGAAGCCCTTGTTATCTGTGTCATTGGTCATGAATACCTAAAAGAAATGCATAGTTTACAACTCGCTGTTGCGCTTTCTCGCATACGTTTAACATAGCGCCTTCATCAAAACAACTGCACAGAATAAATTACTTAGAAACGCCTCGACTGGCGCTCGTACCTACGACTTCTACGGCGGGCGCACGTAGTACCGGTATTATTATTGATGATGATGATGATGATGATGATGATGATGATGATGATGATGCCTTGTCGATCATTAAATTCACTAAGAAATGTGATTGTTGTGTTCTTACAGAGCGTTACTATGGAATTCGTAATAAATCGCCAGTTACGTCGAACCACGACAATCAACGATTACCTATGAGTACGATTTCCAAAATCGTGAGCAAGTGTGTTCGAAATCGTGACGTTGAGTGCCAGGTTTAAAGACATTTGTATAGAATCACCATGACGGCCGCATGATAAGCCAAAACATCCGTGTCCCTACGCCATC
Organism: Mya arenaria; assembly: GCF_026914265.1. NCBI lineage: Eukaryota > Metazoa > Mollusca > Bivalvia > Myida > Myidae > Mya > Mya arenaria. The sequence continues at coordinate 23,450,685 of NC_069132.1, read as the reverse complement.
TACTAGAGCAAAGGACGCCGTCACTTGTGTGCTCGCGATTTCCTACGTTCCACCATGATTGTATTATTCGAAGCTACTTCTTGGCCTTTCGTTGATACTCGTTGATAATCGTGTTTGATCGTGATTTAAGTTTAATCGATTCCGTACAAATGAACAGGACTTAACCACTTGTTACGCAATTGAGAACTGTTACAGATAGTTGAGCTATCGTGAGAAATCTTCCTTAATAATATACCCCTGTCTAATACGTCGTACAACAAGTCTTCGACAGAAATCGTAGAATAGTCTTTTTCTTGTGGCCAATTCACACCATCAAATTCCGAAGAATATCGTAGAAAATGTTGGTGTTTAGCGACGTATGCTGAAATGTTGTCGTATACCTTTGTTGTAGATTTTGAACAAGTGCAAAGAAAATTCAGCCCGTACGTAGTTCTCGACGGCAGGTAAATCATAGGCCTGCCCTACGACAGTGTTACGTTAGACCTACGATTATTTACGATTTTTTAGTTATCTGAGACCCTCATAAACGTAGGAATTTAGGATGCGAGGGTTTATCCTGTGACTATAATTGTATATTACAATTTGACTTCGACGGCCTTGCCTCATTTTTTCCACGAAAATTGCTGAATTGGTTGTTGCAACAGAAAGATGATTATGGCATTGGCGGGCGAAGAGTCTCCGAAAGATTTCCGGGCGCTCGTGATTTTTTTTTGTAGTAGACGACGCTCATAGTTGCAAAATTAATTATGTTGATGCGTGAAAACGTGATTTCTAAGACAGTTGTGTATAACGAACACCGTTATTAATTGTAATGTTTGTACTAGCACGAATTCAACCGTGACAGTACTAGCACTAAGTATTTCCTTTTGTGTAGGGGCTCCAGTGCAATAAAGTTATTGAACTTTGTGCTGGCTGCATTAGAATACATGACTTGAAAACAAAGGTTTTACATGACTGTGTATTGATTGCGTACGTAAAATCCCTTAAAAGTACCTCAGAAAAAAATTAAGTTGTTAAGCTAGATATATATATTAATTAAATAACTAACGTAGGAAGTCCCGACCCCTATTCTGTGCAAAAAGGGTCCCCTCCACGCCAGCTTAGTCTAGGAACAGGACCTTCGTTCTTATCTTAAACTGTTGACTGCTCCCTTCCATACTGAGAACAGATCAAATAAATATAATAGAAAATAAAATACCCTGGATATCAGAACAGCATCTTCTTTCTTCACTTCTCTTCTTATCACTGGATATCCTATCGGTGTAAGGTTAAAGCCTGACCGGACACTCATCGCATTGTTTGGAAATCACTTCGATTTATTTTTGACACATAATGCTTGTCTGGTCAAGACAGGATATCCCTTTTCCGCTTCATTGATTGGATGAAGGCTACCACGTGACGCTGACAGTTGCCCATTCACATAATTGTAAATTTCAATATGGCCGCTGGAGAGCAACATTTGTGATTAAGTTACATTAATTCCATCATTTCACTGCAATTGAAATAAAAATATGCCGTCGCAAGGGAGTAGAACTACTCGCGTAAGTTCGAGGACTAGAAGGGGACGGCCATCTGTTAAGAAAAGATGCTATGCTGCCTCAAATCAAGGTAAAAGTCTTTTGTTTAGAATGTACCAAATCCAAGAACAATCGATATTTTAGCATTTTATTTATCATAAAGCAAAACACCGCCTAGTATTTGTCGAAATTTAAGATATTTGCTGGTAATGTATATCAGTAAAGAGGGTAAAGTACGATTAGAAAGCGATTTATATTGCTGTTTTGTGTGTTTATAATAGATTTAATAAAGTAAATACATTGTATTGACAAGGACAATCATTTTTTTGGTATTTTTCTAAAGCAAGACTTTTTGTTCATTTTGCCCATTTACCAGTTTGTCTAGTTACTAATAAGCTCTCTTAACATTTTGACATACTTTTGGGGTTCTACTCATCCCTTTTACGAAATGGATTGATTGCGTTATCTTAAATGATTTCTTATGATGATGGCTTATCATCCTCGGTCATGTAAAAATGTAAACATTCATTGTTTTCTACATAAAATTCTGCCAAGGTTTAATGTATTTTATCCATTTTTATTTAGTATGCAGTGATGATTGTTTTATTAAATTAAACAAAAGACATAACAGGTATCTTCTTATTATTATATACTTCTTTTTCTTATTTCTACTGTTAATGAGCAAAGAAAAATGTATTAAACATTCTAAAGGATGCATAGTGGTTTGTACATGTATCTTAGTATGGTTGTATTGCCAACATATAGTGTTCATATATCTTAATCATGATGATAATAAATTTATTCAGGGCAAATTTGTTCATATTTTGTGGTCTTAAGAGTAGTTTCATATGACCATTTACAACTTTGAAAACAGACTTATTTTCAACAACAGAAGCATAGCAGCAACAACAGCAGGAAAAATTAGTGGGCTAAGTTTGAGAAATGGTATTTGGGCGGAGTTTACTGGATACTTGATTAAAATAAGTGTATATATATGCTGAATTTAGAAATTAGAAATGAGGTATTACTAGTGGTATTTTTGCACTTACCTCTTAAAGTTGGTGTATATACTGTAGGTAGTAACTTGTCTTAATTTTGATTGGGATCTATCAAGTTATCATGTTACATTTTTATAGTCAACAGTTGCTGTCTGTGAAACATATCAAGGATGAAATTGTAAAGCATTTTTCTTTTCTTGAGCATTGTTTTATTTTATTTCAGATGAGGCAGAAGAAAATGATGGTGAAGAATTGGCTTCAACCTCGTGTGAAGTAATTCAGAGAATCACACAATACAATCTTAGACGAAGGCCGGGAGATGCAAGTAACACAGTTGTTCCAGTCAAAAAAAAGAAACGAACCAAATCCAATGCACCAGAAATAAAAGGTAATAATTTACTGGTATGTGTCCAGTCAAAAAAAAGAAACGAACCAAATCCAATGCACCAGAAATAAAAGGTAATAATTTACTGGTATGTGATTAATACAAGTAACCCATTTTATGATTCAGACATGAGTAGTTGAGGAAAACTATAATTGATCACTTGCACATTAAATTTTCTTTTTGAATTTCAAATGCTAGTTTTTATAAGTAAACAGAACATCCAGTGTGCATAATATGGTGCAAATTAAAGAAATTTAAACGAAAAAACTGAGTTAAGAAATGCTCTTATGTATCTCGAATCTTTGTCAAAATAAATTACATAAAAGGTTCGATATAAAAAATTCACATGTATTTGTTATAATGAAACAAGTACATTTGTTGATAGTGGTCGCTTCTCCTACCCTAAGGTCAAGAGTTTGATAAGAAGTCCATGCCTATCGTGGTTGTTCATTGTGGAATGAGTTACCACAAGATGTAAGGAATTTGAAGCCCATAAATAATTTTAAGTTCTCAGTTAAGGCATACTTGTTAGACTAAGGCTATTCCCATCTTATTTTATTTCATTGTTTTAATTTGGTTTCCTGTCATAGATAAATTTATTATTAATTCATTAATCGTGATGAATTTGTAACACTACGTCTGTGATATAACTTTGTAAAGTTTTTATTTTTAGGTTCACTGCAAATTTTGACTCCTGAGCGTTTTTATTATGTCATTTAGCGTTTGTACCTATATATTATAATTTTGATTTTAAAATCTAAATGTGTCTTCTTATGTCAAGTTTTTTTTTACCACAAGGACCGCAATGGAAATAAGGGATTTATAATTCCTTTTTTGTGATATACTTTGTGTAATATGTAGTAGACATGGACTATTTTACTTATGCTTGATGTTTTAATCATGAATAATAATTTACCATATTTTTATACATTTTATGCAGAAATAGATTATTTAAATCTATCTATCTATCTTTGTCTTGCAGGAGAAGCTGTTGGGGGTCGATATCTTCAAGAAGACTTGCCTGATGAAGTTCTCCTCAAAATCTTCAGTTATCTTTTAGAGTTTGACCTGTGTAGGGTGGCCAAGGTCTGCAAGAGGTTCAAAACCATTGCAGATGATGCTGAGCTATGGTAGGAAAACTCACATACAATTAATATTAGTGATCAAACAATTATTGGGTGTTGTCCAAAATTTATTGTCATTTACTATTATTTGTGAATATCTGTTAGCAACGCTTTTTGGGAAATGCTCCATCTTTAAATTTTGATTGTGAAATTGATTCAATTATGGTTTGGGTGCATTTTTCCATTCCCATGGGATAATAACACATATTTTCTGATATATAAATTGTTTGATAATTTGATTTGAGTATGATTAATCAAGCATGCCTTTAATTTGGCATTCATGTTTTAATAAGTGCTCGATTGTTACACCAAACATGCATAAGGTGTTGACATAACATGTTTGTAACCATATGACCATAAAAAACCAGAAAGCAATTTTATTAATGCATTAAATGATGTAAAACTTGAAAAATATACTAAAATGTTGTTGTTTTTGTATATATTTCTGGATATAGTGTTGTTTTGACTGTCAATATACTTTAAAAGAATATCTACTGAGTTGATTTTACTCTATTGTTCTTCTCCAGGAGGAAGTTGTATCAACAAATATTTGAATATGATCTGCCACTGATTCGTCCAGAACCCAAAGTGTTCACCTTCCTGGAAAAAGACTGCAAAGACTATGCCAATCCATGGAAGGAAAGCTTTAAGCAACTGGTAATGCTAAGGGTTGTTGCTAAGACTGACAATTGTTACATATCATTCAAATGAAATAAGTATTTCTTGAGTTATGGTGTTGGAATACCTCAGGCATTGGGTCTTTATATTCAAGTGAAGCCATTTAAATAAATTCTAAACATTGATGAAAATATGTGAAATTGAAAAGTAAAAGTATAATCCTTAGCTAGGAAAAAATGCTATTATATTGAAAGAAAAATAATCTGAAGTTGCATAAATCAAGATTTTAGGTTTATTTAGGATACAGTTTGTTAAACTTAAAGACATTGCATGAATTTGTTCTGTAAATGGTATGAAAAAGGTCAAACCACACAGCGACTGACCGAAGTGTATGTTTTTAACCAGGATAGTACTCCTTTTTTATTTCAGTTCCATGGAGTACATGTGCGGCCAGGCTGTGGTCACATGTATGGTAATCGCGGTCGGCGGTGGAAAAGCAGGTCAATGTTTGTAAGTACATTGCGGTTGATTATTTTTCTAGGCTTCTGACATGATGTATACATATAGATACCATTGTAAATTTTCCAAGATGTTACTCCAATGTAGGGCAAAAGATTTGGTTTGTTTTTTTTCAAAAACATGTAGGGTAGGTAGGCTTTTTTTCATTGCTCTTTATGTAAGTGTATTTTTTGTCAACATTTAATGTTGTAACAGTAATCTTCTGTATAAAGCTCTAAAGCTTGTTAAACTACGAACATGTTTTATTGGGGTTTTTACCAACAGACTATTAAATCGGTAGGGTTGGAAACTTCATCCTAGAATGAGTCTGGTAATTCTAATCAGGAGTTTGTTTTTTTAGGCCTAGGGGAATTTGTCAATCAGAACCTCACATGTATGTCCTATCAATAGGTTAGCCAATTGGCCAAATTAAGAAAAAAACATAATTGTAGAACAGTTTAATGCCGTTTCCTTTACATTGGATAAAAAAAAAATTGTGTGTTTCAGTCAAATTTAGAGGATAATTGTTTAGAAAATCATGATATAGCACATATTATTACACTATCAAATTTCACTTTTCACATGATTATATAAAAATGTTAATTTACTGTTTTAAAATAGTGATATTATAATTATACCCCCACAAACGAAGTTTGAGGGGGTATATAGGAGTGAGCTTGTCAGTCGGTCGGTCTGTCTGTCTGTCTGTCTGTCTGTCTGTCTGTCGGTCGGTCTGTCGGTTTTCATGGTTTCCGGAAGATAACTCATGAAAGGCTAGACAGATTTGAAAAATTTTTGGTACACAGGTGTAACATCAGAAGATACAGGTCAAGTTCGATGTTGGGGCTGGTGGGGCCAAGGTCAAGGTCACTGTTACTAAAAATAGAAAAACGGTTTCCGGACGATAACTCATGAAAGGCTTGACAGATTTAAAAAAAATTTGGTACACAGGTGTAACATCAGAAGATACAGGTCAGTTTCGATATTGGGGCTGGTGGGGTCAAGGTCACTGTTACTAAAAATAGAAAAACAGTTTCCGGACGATAACTCATGAAAGGCTTGACAGATTTGAAAATTTTTGGTACGCAGGTGTAGCATCAGAAGATACAGGTCAAGTTCGATATTGGGGCTGGTGGGGTCAAGGTCAAGGTCACTGTTACTAAAAATAGAAAAACGGTTTCCGGACGATAACTCATGAAAGGCTTGACAGATTTGAAATTTTTTTGGTACACAGGTGTAACATCAGAAGATGCAGGTCAAGTTATATATTGGGCCTGGTGGGGCCAAGGTCAAGGTCACTGTTACTAAAAAAGAAAAACGGTTTCCGGACGATAACTCATGAAAGGCTAAACGGATTTGAACAATTTTTGGTACACCGGTGTAACATCAGAAGATACAGATCAAGTTTGATATTGGTGCTGGTGGGGTCAAGGTCACTGTTACTAAAAATAGAAAAACGGTTTCCGGACGATAACTCATGAAAGGCTTGACAGATTTGAAATTTTTTTGGTACACAGGTGTAACATCAGAAGATGCAGGTCAAGTTCGATATTGGGCCTGGTGGGGCCAAGGTCAAGGTCACTGTTACTAAAAAAAGAAAAACGGTTTCCGGACGATAACTCATGAAAGGCTAAACGGATTTGAACAATTTTTGGTACACAGGTGTAACATCAGAAGATACAGATCAAGTTTGATATTGGTGCTGGTGGGGTCAAGGTCACTGTTACTAAAAATAGAAAAATGGTTTCCGGACGATAACTCATGAAAGGCTTGACAGATTTGAACAGTTTTTGGTACACAGGTGTAACATCAGAAGATACAGGTCAAGTTCGATAGATCCTTCAAAAACTAAATGAGCAAATATTTACCTTACAAGTAATTGACACTTGGAAAGATGAACAAACAAAACAAATCCAGCATGCTTCATTTGAACCAGATGCCAGTGGAATACCAGCAGAACTTCAGTATGGCATATTTGCCACAGTAGTGCTTACTACAAATATTGACCTGTCAGATGGACTTGTTAATTCAGCTACAGGAACAGTCCCGGGATTTATTCCCAGGTGGATAAGGATGCATTCAAGCCCAAATATGTACTTGTAAAATTTGATGATGATCGTGTTGGAAGAAAAGCTCGTGAATGCTCTAGATGTCTTATTCCAGAAGAGATCAGCTAGTTTTTCTTTTCAGCAGTGTAACTTCTAAATTACTCAACAGATTTAAATAAAACAATACATGCATGATAAAAGAAGATGCAGTGTGCAGTAACCTTGGAGTTATGGCCTCTTTTCAAAGGAATGGTTAGCCATTCCTTTGTAATAGTCAGCCTTCATCATGTATATTGTTTCAGTATTTTGACATTTTTTTCTTTACGCATAAAATATTGCTACTTTACTGAACTTGGACAAAATATCCAATTGAGTTACAAACATTGCAGCGTAAAATTATGAAAATAATTTTATCTTTTTTTTTGCATTATTTCAACTGCCTCATGCTCAACATATTCAATTGTCCTTGTGCAAAAGGGTTTCTATAAAAACTTGTTATGGTATAGACAACCAATACATGTAACATTTATCTCCAAGGGTTGGGCAACAGTGTCCGGTGTTAATATATATATATCTATTATTATTAATAGTGAGATAAGTATTCAAAGGTGATTTTCATATTATTTCAGTGTTTTGATTCAATAGAGCAGGCCTATTCCTGGATTGACAATGAAAGGTATGAAGACGGGATCATTTTTGTCCACACGGGGATATATGTTGGAGAATTCCTGCTCATTGACCTCAATATTGCCGTTATTGGGGCAGGTGCGTATTCTGTTTTTTATGTTTGGTTTTTAGAATGTGAAAAGAAAAAAATTCTGCTTGTTATCATCATTGCCGCCAAATGCGACTAGGTGTTAGACAATTGTTTGTATAATGTACTGTATTTAAATCAAGGATGCATTCATTTTACTTTACTATTCCTTTCAAAGACACTACAGTTCATATATTGCAACATTGAATTACCCTGTTAAAGTGTTAAAAGTGTTTCTTATCATATGCAGCTAAGGAAACCTGGAATTGTTTGTTGGTTTTTCAGCTGGGGGTCCTGTGACCTTCATGGTTGACAAGTTGGGGATTATGGTAATTAGTATGGGATCCCAGTAGGTAGTTATTAATAACACTAAATGAATGTTTATTTTGGGGGTCCCAGGGATGCACAGTTAGTTTAAAATGAGGGTCCCCAGCTTGAACATTGAGTTAGGGTCTCTTGTTTTCTGGTTTAGGGCATTATGTGGCTGAATTTCGTTGAATGGCTATAATGCATTAAGCATTGTAATGTATGTACTTAACAAATTGACAAATTGTGTTTATTTTTAGCCCAAGGAAATGTGATGGACCAGGTCATCATTGAGCGTGAGAGCGAATCTACAATCGTGTTTGTGGACAACTGTAAGGACGCATACCTGGGATATGTGACATTGAAGGTAGGTGGAGATGGATGTGTGTTAACATAACGATGGTGATGACACAACTGAGCACACAAGTCTGAAAAGTTTCTTTGAAATTAATACTTAAAATTTGAATATTTTTGTTTGAAAATTAGAAAATAGTAGAAACTTCAGACTTAGAACGGTACTATGTTGTTTTTTTTATTTGGTTTATTTAACATTGGTGAAGAACAATAAGATGATACATTTGAAACAATGGGAATTTAAATTTGAACTTGAGCCAGTCAAAGAGAATATTTAAAAGAGCCTTTTGCTGGGTGAAGAAAAGAAGGTTTTTGTTTAACAAATTTGTCAAAATTGCGTGTGTTTTTTTTTAAATGGCTTCCTGCCTCCCACTTTGTTCTAGTTGGTTACTCATGTGCCAGTCAGTAAAATGGAGAAGTTTTAATGTACTTAACTTTTGTAGATATTTACTGACATGAGTGATATTGATCATGTGTACACTGTTCTCCCTTGTTCCATCCACAGTTCACACCAGACATCGCAACATCCGTTCCCCACCACAAGCATTATGCCCTTGAAGTGACAGAAAACTGCTCACCAACCATAGACCACTGCCGCATTAAGAGTACTTCTGTTGGTAAGAGATAATTATATATGATTGACAGAGTTTACAATAAATCTTGTTTTTAAGCGCCTTTGGTTATTAATTATGAGTGAGTCTGAAAAAATTCAGCCTCCCCTTAATAGAGGTAATAAATTACCTACCTCATGCACCTAAATTTTTATTTGTAGGTGCTGCAGTGTGCGTGACTGGGTCAGGAGCGGACCCTTACATCCACCACTGCCTTATCAAAGACTGTGAGAACGTCGGCCTTTATGTAACCGACTATGCACAGGTACATCGGCTTGTATATGTATTCAAAATTCCATATAACAGTTTTCTCCCACCTCAGATAAGTAGATCCATTAATTTAACCATGCTAGAAATTCTTATCTTGCCCACGGGCGAAGATAAAATGCCCGTATGGAACTTCTTTTAATGGTCAGCACATTGTAATTACCTCCCTTGTTGAAGACTGTCGTCTGTAGCGAATCATGGAAACCTTGTCTTGTGGCATTATTTAGAACGCTAGTTAATTATTTCTCGCTTCAAATGTAACCAGTTTCCACGCACCTTTCAAGAAATAATGCTTCACTCTTCTTAGAACTATTTAAAGACCGATCAGACGATTTACATACCCTGAATTACTGCGCGAATATCCATGACAACCACGAATTATCGCCTATCCGTACGCAGTTATTTTCACTAAGCACAAAAGAGTTCCAGCAAAAAATACATTTTTACTTAATTTTGTTTAACTGAGGTGGGAGAAAAAGCATCTACCATAGCCGCTCGTGTAAGATAGGTTCATCCCGACCCTCGCGCAGGGTGTTTTGCGAAAACTCAGTAAACCTCGTTTCCGCAAAACACCCTATGCTCGGGTCGGAATACACTCTCGGCCATGGAAGATACTTATAATCTTTGCCAATTATTTACACTGGCTGCATTTGATTTAAAGTACATTTCAAATGGTATGACTATGAGTACCATTAAAGGGTCATAAGACTAATATAAACAACATATTTTTTCCCAGTCACCAATTATGGTGTGTTCCAAATACTGATAATAGCATTTTTTTAAACTTGTGTCACACTCCAGGGGACATATGAGGACAACGAGATCAGCGGGAATGCTCTGGCTGGAATCTGGGTGAAGAACTACGCAAACCCCATCATGCGTCGCAACCACATACACCATGGGAGAGACGTCGGTATCTTCACGTTTGATTATGGCCAGGTATGGTTCTTGGTGTGTGTGTGTGAAGAAACCTGCAAGTCTAATTTAGTTCTCACTCAAATAATCGTTCAAATGCTCTTAAGTTTACAATTATCTCATTTTGTTTTACTAGGACATATGTCTTGCATTTTAAAAGATGATTAACAGTCTGAATGTTTCCTTTTACTTTCAGGGTTACTTTGAGAACTGTGATATTCATAACAATCGTATTGCTGGCTTTGAAGTGAAGGCTGGAGCTAACCCCACAGTGATACAATGTGAGATACATCATGGCCAGACTGGCGGCATTTACGTGCATGAAAACGGACGAGGCCAGTTTATTGAAAACAAAATTCACTCTAATAACTTTGCTGGTGTGTGGATAACATCAAATAGTGATCCAACAATTCGCAAGAATGAGATCTATAATGGCCACCAGGGAGGCGTGTATATATTTGGAGAGGGGAGGGGACTCATAGAACACAATAACATCTACGGTAAGCTATGGGGATTAATCAAATGGATTTGATCTCTCTTTTTTAGCTTGTCTGATTTTTCAGAGAATAATATTGAGGTAACGTCATGGTCTTGGTGTTGTCAGCATGCAAAAACTTTAACTTTGTCATTACTCAAAAACGCTTACAAGATATTCATGTGAAACTTTATATGAATACATGTTTCCATTGACAATATGCACCTGTGTATCAAGGCAAATAACTCTTGTTAAAAAGAGTCATTTAAGTTACATTTATCAATTGAAAAAATAAATAAGCATTGAAATGCACATACGATGCTTTTGTTTTCACCTGAACTGTATAAGACTTAATTCTCTTCTTGTAAAAACCACATTTTGTAGGTCAACATTTACCTGTGTTCATTTCACTTTGTTCGCTTTTTTGGCAATTATATAAACAGTATTCAAGCTAATTGTTTGTTAATTGAAATTGGCAGTGGTAGTATGCTCATACTGTTAACGGTTTATGCATACTACTTGTATTGAAATAGGCAGAAAAAAATGCCATGTTTGATCAAGAACACCAATAGAGTTTCATGTTGTTTTCAGGGAATGCCCTGGCTGGCATTCAGATCCGTACTAACAGCAACCCCATTGTACGACACAACAAAATTCACCATGGCCAGCATGGTGGGATATATGTGGTAGGTTTCATTTATATAAATAGCAGTAGGGCAAAATTTCAAAGCCGATAAAATATAAAAAAAATTGTTCGTAGAATTACTGTGTATAAAAATAAATCACAAGACATAATAAAGTAAACTTTATTCTGTCTTGTGATTTAAATTTCTTTAATGTGCATTACTTACACCTCAAAATATGATTGCATGTGTGTGTGACACTCGTAATGTTTAACTAAACATAAAAAATAAAAATAGATAAATATCATCTTTTAATAGCAAAAGGTTGTGATTATGATATGACTGGGAAATAAATTTTTCAGATGCAAAAATGCCTCATCGAGAAAATCTATGGGATTTTACAAAATCTTTTGAGATTTTGTCAAATTTGAGATATAAGTAAAGGATTGATTTGGAAAGAAAAAAAAATAGTCTTACCTCAGTATTTTTTTTAATTCAAATAGATAATAATATTGCCCATTATATCAATTCATTTAAACATGATTATGATAGTAAAAACATAATGTTCTCATCGGATGTAATTTTCATGTTATACTTTATGCATCAAATAGGTAAATATCTCCAAAAACACTGGTTTCCCAGTGACTGAAATGATGTATGTGAACATAGCACCTCCATTTGTAATATCCCCACTTATCACAATAATAATATTTTGTAAGAAAACTAATTCATTTGAAGAAAATGCAAAGTGCTGAAAGAGGGATTATTTGATTTATTATAGTATGTTGTAAATTAGAAAAGATACTTAGTAAGTATTGGTGTATTGCTTTTCCCAGCACGAGAAAGGCCAGGGGCTGATTGAGGAGAATGAAGTATACTCCAATACTCTGGCAGGTGTTTGGATCACCACTGGCTCCACTCCTGTCCTCCGACGTAACCGGATACACAGTGGAAAACAGGTACATGATTGCTTCTGAATAAATTTAGGTACTGTAACAGTCAAGGTGTCTTTATATGGTTCTGTCAGTGTCCTCTTGGTTTTCTTTCAATCTTTGTTGTCATAGTCTTGCAAAAACTGTATTGCTATTAATTTTTAAATCTGTTGAATGCTATTAACATGACTGTCAAAAAAGTCATCATGTTCACAATAACTATATGAATTATGTAACACGTGCCATTACCAAAACTACTTAAGTGATGGTAATCAGCCTGGATTTTCAATATTGATTATTGGCTTGATGCCCATTATTGATTATAATTGGGTAATTTGCTGTCAATGTTATTTATAATGGATAAATAACATTGATCTTGCTGATTTTTTTTTCACATATTAATTTATTAAATTTAATTTGATTATATGTAAAGCCACTTCTGTTGAGGCATGTGCTTTTGTGAACAGATAAACACAAGAGTTGGTGTCCACTTGTGGTGACCTTGTTACTTAAGTTTTTATAAGAACAAAATTAGTTGCTTAGGCTAACTTTAATGTTTCAAAAATGATGCAGTTGTTAGAGGCAAAATTTATGAAATCATGAAATGCTATGTGGCAAATACTTATATATTTGCCAACTAGTTATAATACAATCTATGTATGACAAACGCAACTTGCTGTAAATTTCAACTAATCTTAGATACCTGTATTTTGAGTGTTATGTTTTAATAGCTGGGTAAAAAATACATACACCGTCATCAAAATTAGACTTTTGGATGAGCAAGCCCGAATTCTTATAATATTGCTTGACATCAAATTTTTCAACAAGCCCTGCTATGTAAAATTGAGGATTTAAGCAAGCCCGGAAGACGTTTTACCAGTGCAGGGCTTGTGGGCTTGTGCTCATTTAGACCACTGCATACATGTATACATGCACACTCTTATTCAGGTTGGAGTGTATTTCTACGACAATGGGCATGGAGTGTTAGAAGACAACGATATCTTCAACCACTTATATTCGGGTGTTCAGATTAGGTAAGGTATTCTCTTACCCCCATGTTCCAAATCTTGTTTACACTGACACTAATTTGAGCTTGGTTAAAATGGACTTACTTGGTTGAGTTTCTTCTAGAAGAAAGCTGATTGTTTGATGATTGATCTGTCCATTATAAGTGGTAAAATTACTCACTTTGCTGATTCTTCTTGAAACTGAACTTTGAACCCAATTCAAAACTAGTCATGTTTATAAAATTATAAAAATAGTCCTTATATGCTTTAAATCCTTCAAGGAAAAGAAAGGCAAAGGTTAATTGCATTTGTAATGTGGAATATGGGTATTACTCATTTTCTAACTATGATGGATAATATGTTTCATTGCAAAAAATATTTTTTCTCCCTATTAAAAATCATACTCCAAGAATGTCATAGTGTGCAATATAAACTAAAATACACTATCAATAAAAATAAAATTGTAATAATATGATTTTTTTTAGGACGGGAAGCAACCCACTTATTCGTAGAAACAAGATTTGGGGAGGTCAGAATGGTGGTATCCTTGTGTACAATAGTGGACTGGGTATGATTGAGAATAATGAGATATTCGACAATGCAATGGCTGGCGTATGGATTAAGACAGACAGCAACCCGGTGTTGCGGCATAATAAGATACACGATGGACGGGATGGCGGGATTTGTATCTTCAATGGGGGAAAAGGTGTGTATGTGTGAAGGGTGTTGAATTGTTGAATGTAATACTTTGAGTCTTTAGGGGATAGGATGTATCTCTTTATTTGATAATTGATTTTAGCTCATGATCATTCATTTTTGCAAAGGAAATCTGCACCAAGAATAAAATGCATTTGCCTAGCAAGATCAAAGTCAAGGTTGTAAAAATAGGACACCTAGGTTTGTGGAATTTATTTTTGCTTCTTATAGATGTTCTAGTTGGTGAACACTAAATCAAATGTATAAAGACTTAGTTTCTTCCTCCACAGGGATCTTGGAAGAGAATGATATTTTCCGCAATGCCCAAGCTGGCCTGCTTATCAGCACCCAAAGTCATCCAACGTTACGGCGAAACCGAATCTTTGATGGTCAAGCTGCGGGTGTGGAAATCACAAATAACGCTACAGCTAACCTGGATGGAAATAAAGTGTTCAACAATAAGTTTGGCGGACTGTGTCTTGCCAGTGGGGTCAACCCAGTTATGAAAGGTAATACATGGGGAAAAAGGCAATGTGTTCCTGGTATTCATAAATGTGAAGCCAATTTATAAGGCTAGATGTGGTTTTCAGTGTAAGAAGGTGAAGAAATTTGCCTTAGAATAAATGTCTGGGTGCTAGTTTGTAATTGGATGGCACACTTTTTGTTAATTTTACCATGTTTACCAATGAAAATTCATAATAAAATCTGGGGCAATTTTTCATTAAAATCCCCTTTATTGGAGGGAAATAGGGAAATGGTCATTAAGTAGCAATTTCACAGGTGTTGTATGCTGTTGAACCAAAGCCTGAATGAACAATAACTGCATGTCCAGGACTTATGTGATAAAATGAAGTTTAATCCTGCATTTACATGTACATGGGTCATTTATCTAAATCAAACCGTTTGCAGTAATTCTTTTAACCATATAATGCATCGGACTAGGGCACATTATCTAAGTTCTATTTCATTTAAACCCCTGAGGGAAATGCAATTTCCAAATGACCCCCCCCCCCCCCCCACCATATTGAAACAACATTACTCTATTGGGGTCTAAATTAGTGAACAAAGACACCCACCCATATACTATAATACTAATTGCTTTCCCCCTGTGGGTTAGATGTGTTACTGGAATAGCCCTAATCCTATTCCTATTGAAAGGACACAGTGCTGCCTTCTACCCAAGAAAAGGAGTTTAAAGCGATTCACACCAAGTTAAAATTTATAAGAATCCACTTATGTGTAACTTCAATGACTGAGTTGTTCACTGATCCTTTGCAGATAACCATATCTATGGTAACCACAATATGGTTGAGAAGGCGGTTGGCTCGGGGCAGTGTCTCTACAAGATCTCCAGCTACACCAGCTTCCCCATGCATGACTTCTACAGGTACACACAGCATGTCATTTCAAATTGCTAGGGCTCATATTTTCAAGTCTATTTAAGAAGTATCTCAGATAGGTGTATATTCTGATGAGTGCAAATACTGAATATATATTTGACAGATGTTTCTTATAAAAAAAAGTTTATTAACTATTTAAAGATTTAAAGAAAATGGCTGCAGTTATCATTTCTATTTATTTTACAGTATGTATTTACCTAAATAATTTTTATTTGTGAAAAGTTTCTGTTCTATGATTTATCACGATTGCCATAATGATCAGCATTTACTGTCTCTCTACGAACAAGTTCAAACATTCAGTTATGCTTTCGGAAATAAATCAGATATCATTTGGGAATTGCTGTGTTCTAAGTGAAATGTTTCATGCTTAAGTTTTATCCCATTTACTACATGTTTTTTTCAGGTGTAAAACATGTAACACTACAGAAAGGAATGCAATTTGTGTGAACTGTATAAAAACTTGCCATGGGGGTCATGATGTCGAGTTTATCCGACATGACCGATTCTTCTGTGACTGTGGAGCGGGCACATTAAACAACGCATGTCGACTACAGGGCGAACCAACACAGGATACAGACACTCTCTATGATTCTGCTGCCCCTATGGAATCTCACACAGTGCGACTGAACTGATCCCAGCGTGGCCTTGTTCAAGGCTTCATACCAAAAATTAGCCATAGAAAAAATATTTTCCAAGTTAGTCCATTCTTCAATGGATCAGATCTTTTCTATTTGGCAAAAAGTGTGCCAGATTAGCTCCATAACTTGATCTGCAATGGTTGGTCAATGGAGAAATTTGTTATTTACTGAACAGATGAAATAACAGATGATGCACACTGTCATGTATACATGTGGCATTAAGGCAGAATGTTCCTGTCTGTTTCTATAGAGCAATAACTGTTAACATCCACACAGGAATGTGACTAGCATTTAAAACTGAAGATGTACATGTACATGCTCATGTGAAACTGTAGATGTTGTGAAAGCTTACACTGTTTTGAAATTCACCGCATTTACATTTGTTTAGTTGTTTACAGCCTCATTTGTATAGTTGTTCACAACCTCATTTGTTCACTTGTATGATGGTGCTGAAAAATTCTCACACAAGTGGCACAGTTTATTGCTATACCAGTCTGCATTTCGAGCTTTCTCAAAATTGCAATGATTATCTTTATTTCTTATCTTAATTAATTCTATTTGGAGAACAGTTTATAAGATTGCTGTCATGAAATTAGAGGCGTAGGTAGGCAAGTTTGATGCTTCGCACTAGCTACAGAGTAAAGGGTGCCCTCCAGTTGTTCACAAGTTTTGCTATTTCTAGCAATGACTCTTTGCCTATTGGAACTTCAATTACGCTACTGATATGCCCGTCAGAATGTTTAATGCACTTTGGCCAGTACTGTAATGTTGTAACTGAACATCATAAGAATAATGGGAGAACATAATGAAGAAAAGTGGTTCTATTATCATGAAGAAAATTGAAGTGTTCCTTGGGAGTGCCAGGTTTTATCAAAGAGTGGACTTCACTCCTGTAAAGTGGCTCTAGAATTGTTCTATGGTGACTGATCTTGATGATAAAAAGGGGAATGTTTGAACCTAAGTTTAGAAAAACATTTCAAATGTATTAATCACTGCTGACACTTGGGGCAAGATTCTTTTCAAAAACTTATTCAAAAAGAAAAAAAAGTTGACTGGCCATCATTGAACCGCTGCTATCATTCTTGTTATTTTATTTATAGAAACAATCTATTTAAGCTGTTGGTAAATGGGTTTGTCTTATTAAATAAATTAACACCATCGCTGCATTCAGTTACATCATATTTTTATTTGAACACAGTATGAACAGTATTTCTTTACTAACCAGTCTACATTAATCTGTTGTATGTAATAAGTTTGCATTCAGTTATTCAACAATAAAAAGTGTATGGCTCTATTATCCATCACTTTAATAAGTCAAAAGACTAATTGATCTTCACAATCGCGCAGGATACTGGTACCTCTTTCTTTCATGAATGTTAGTTTAACTGAGACAAAACCAAACAAACTGAACATAAATCTGTCTCACATTATATTGATCTTACACTTGTAAACTGAATCCAAATAGTATTGTAAAAACACATTGTTGTATATTCAAGTAAAATACACACCGTATATTCTTTCATGGGTCTAGTGCCAATACCTTGCAATTTTTACTCGTACACATTTGGTGTTGGTGTTACTGTTAACTTTTATATCTCTCATATGTTCAAATCCGTATTTAGCTCCCTTGATTTTCAAAGAAAGTCAGTATTTTGTCATTCTTGTCATGAGCGCTTTCATGCAAACACTGGAACCTAAGCCATATCTAAAAAAATTGTTGCAGCTACTATCATGGAACTTGGTACACATGTTTACTTTGAGAAAACAGCACATGCGTACCAAGTCCCTTAAGTCTGTATTAAATGTTGAGATATGTCTCTTGTTTGAATGATGAAAACAGAGAAGTGCTGACATTTGCTTGTGGTGCTCCTGCTCTTATCGTAGTGGTAATAAGCTTTCATAACTTCCTTTCTTTATTATGATTTTAATGTAAATGAAGCAAAAGCCAAAGTGTTCCATGTATAATACAGCATTCAAAAGTTTTCCATCTAGTAAAAGATGCTTAAATTTATGCTGCAGTATGCTTAAGATACAAGTACCATATGCTTTCGTTGTAGTTTTCATATAAACTGGCTAGTCTTCTGTGAAGCAACAGCTTGAGTTAGTTTTCATAATGCAAAAGTACATGCATACCTAACCTCACTGTAAGAGGGTTGTATAGGAATAAATGTATCCCTTAGGCCTTCTGTTTTCCATCATTTTTATATGCCAAATATCAAAGCATTATTATCGGTTTAAGCTTATGCAGTTTTATTCCTTTTAAGGTCTTTTTTATGTATTTTACCACGCAATTGCTGAAATGTTTGAAACTAGTTGTAAATATTTTCTTTGCATCTGGTATGCTGGAAAATAGTGATTTTTTAAAATATATCACTCTCTGTTTTTATGCAATTTAATATATTTAAAAATAATTCCTCATTCTGATTAGAGCTATTTCATTACAACATTCAACCCAACTCAGGAAGACCAAATAAAGAAATTATATTGGGGATGTTCTTTGTTTTTGGTTAATAAAAATTGGAAACAAATTTCTTAAGGGTGGTATTCCGGTTTGAAAGTGTCTTCCTGTGGTGGGGTGTATGTTTCAATGGAAAAGCCAATACTTAAATACCGGTACATCATTTTAAACAAATTTCTGCACATTTTAGTATGATTATCAAGCTCTGTTTACTTTGGTGCTATTTTATAAGTATAGAGAAAGCTCCACAATGTCTTACTTTTATTCTTTCAAAATTATTTTTTTGGCAAAACTATGTTGTTGTTTTTCTATTTCATAATCATCATTGAACATTTGGAACACATTTACCAACTCATTGACATTCACTGTAATTTGACACAAAGTTATTAATAGGAAATTGCAAACATGTTGCCATAGCAACATAATACATGTGTCTGCATTGTTGTAAGTTCTTTCATTTTATTTTTATTGTTGTGCTTATAAATGGGGAAGATTAATGTAGAACTAGGATGATTTTTACTATTGTACATGTGGTGGGTGGGGGGAGAGGATTGTTTTCTGTGTGGTAGTAGAAATAGCTCACCTGTTAAATGGTAAATTTCATTGGAAAAATGTTCTCCCCTGTGAGATATGTGTACAAATTTGTCTAATAACACTTCACAGCTGTGTCACATAGTGCCATGCTTGATGTATTACGGTACATTGTATCCATACAAATTAGCGGAACTAAGCATGGGGGTCTTAAACCATAAGATCAGTAATTGTGATTGGCTTATGGTTGGCAGTCAACATTTACAATTATATTATTGTGTCTTGGCATCTTTTAAACTGTTAGACCAATGCTCCTCAAACAGTCCCTGAAATGTTCTTGTTTTCATTTGTCTCAAGTGATGGTGTAAATTGAATAATGTTAGAGCTATGGTAGTCGGACCTTTTGCAATATCTTTGCATGTCTTTAAATATTGGATTTTTTGCATTAAATCTTGAATGTAAAGACATTTTCTTTATGAAATTTACCATTTATCACATCTCTGTTCTTACTGTTACTCTTTGTTAAAGTTATTTCTTTTTATTGTTCTCATAATTATTATAAATAGTACATTTGGTTGTCAGAGATGTTTTAGTATAAATAGATGTTATGTGTTATAGAAGGCCATAGATTTTAAAAAATGTTTTATTGTGTATCATAATAGAATATGCTTGTGTTCAGTATTTGTTGATCGTTTATAAGTGAGATAACATATTATTATGCAGTTTTACGAAGAGCATTAAAGCTACCATTAAAATTAGTTTGCAATGTGTGTTAAATAAATTAATGTATAACTATGTTATACATGATGCAAGTCAGAATAATACATGTAGTTGTATATTCGAACCTTGGAAAAAAGTTCTTTAACCATCTATGAATTTAATGAATATAACTGATGAATTTAAATTTCTTCAGAACATAATGCTACTATATCGGCACTAGCTGTGCTAAAAATGGGGTTGTCATGCTCAACAATGGCTCTAACAGCAGTTAAAGTCTTAAAGACTTTGTATGCTCATCTGTATTTTAAAAGAAGTAGAGCAATAGAAATTACACTAAAAATCTTTTTTTTTATTTTGTTTCATAAGCATACATTTTATGTTCCTAGTTAGAGTTGTTGTGTTTTAGGCTATCTTACCAGGACACAGTACTATTTGGCACTTAAATCTAACTGAATACTCTACATATATGTACAATGTCCTCTCATTATATTCTTGCAAAGTGTGATATTGTGTCTCCCATTTTATTACCTCGTCTGTTTTTAAAAGAAAAAAATCAGTATTGTGATGGCCTTGACATCATGGTAGGCTTTATGCAATATACTTCAACCATGTCCACAATTCAAAAGCTGACTAGGATATTGATTAACAAACTACTTCATACCCTCATTGCAAGAGAAAATATGAACATGTCTGGCAAGGCCAATAGCTCTGGCTTCCATAATCATTGAGTTATGTCCCTTGTTTGACTGGATAAAAACCAACAGATGAGTAGTCACCCTAGTGCATAAAGGAAATAAATGTGTATTAAAGTGCAAGCAGTTATTCTTTCATTAAGCCATGTAATAATGTGACGAAGTGTTTGCATTTGTTCTGTGGCTCTTTAGTGTTAGAGCTATTTTAGATCTCTTGTTTTCAGATTCAACAATTAGATTTCATTTTTATCATTAAAAACTGTGCCACAATTGTTCAAAACAAACAACTTTTTTTTAAAAGAAAATAAGAATAAAAAAATGTGACATACAGATGAAAATCCTTTTTTTAGGAATGATAAAGTTTGAAAAAAGCATTGAGAGCTTTTAATTTCAGACCATAACACTGTTGTAAAGTAAGGTTGTTACTGGCCATTTGGATTTCAAGTATAGTA
The DNA here is from genome assembly GCF_026914265.1 of Mya arenaria. NCBI lineage: Eukaryota > Metazoa > Mollusca > Bivalvia > Myida > Myidae > Mya > Mya arenaria. The sequence continues at coordinate 23,429,666 of NC_069132.1, read as the reverse complement.
AGGTGCACATTGTAATGGATTAGAAATGTCTCTGGATATAATCTCCCCCTCCCCCCAATTAATTTAAAAGTTGTCAGCCGTTGCAAAAAATTGGTGGGGGGTCTCAGTTTCCTGCACACATGCACAACATTGCCAGTTACACTTTCTCTTAAATTGCTTTACACTTTCTCTTAAATTGCTTTATTCTGCAAGCATACATGTACAAATGTTTAAAGAGGTCTCTTTTTGGTATTCAAGTATTCTATAGTTAAATTTTATTTTGAGGTTTATCTCTACATAGGCTTGATCTGCTGGATTAGTATATAGGATTTTTGTTCTGCTTCCCTTTCTATAGTTATGTTGTTTGTTATTTCTATGTTTGTATGTTCTTAGTACTTACAAGTTTTATATATATTTTTTCAAACAGCATGAAGCTAAATGAGTTTATTTATACTTTCACTATTGATGATGAACATTATTCATGTTATTTTTTTTTCCAATTGTCATAAATACTATAAAAAATATAATGAGCATTATGTTGTTTTATTCTTTTCCCATTCTTTGTGAACCATTAATATGTATAACAAGGTCACTGATATTCTGTCCTGGCCTAAACAATAACCTTATGGAAAATATACTGTACAAAGGGCACAATAGCCACATTGATTTGTGATGTCGCAAGCACAGGTCTGCTACTGATAATCTAACCATTATACTGGTTGGCAAAAATAACCATTTTTACCAAACATTTATGACAGGAGAAATTTTGATTTTAAATAACCTTTTTACTTGTGGACCAATACTTTCAACCAATACTTTCAAATTAAGAAAAGCTGCAAGGCTCTTGAAAATCATATTTTGAAAATGAAAAACAGACTCAAACTTGAAGCATAGACAAAAACAACAACAATTGAAATAGTAATTTTTTCACTAATATATTGTTCATTCCTTCACTGACAATGATAATTGCTTCAATGATAAATTTAAAAACCTTTGCAATGTTACAAGCATGGACTTATATTTCAAATAAATAATATATTAATTTTCAAAATAAATATGACTAAATGGTTTTGAAATCATAATTGCTTTGTGTTGCGCTTGATTAACCACTGTATTTCGTGCCATCCACCGATAAAATGTTAATATGTGGCTATTTATTATACCCCAAAGCAGTAACATGCAGCATACCTTCATAACTTTGCCATAAGTGCATGTTTAATTTCCAAATATTCATTTTTATTATTTCTAACACATTGTTAATTTGTTTCTGGATCCAATTAACCACGTTTGTTTATAATTATAGTTACATAGCAAGAACTGAATATACCCATTATCGAATCCTTTAAGTTTGAATGAATTTGAAACCGTTTTATTTTTGATAAGATTTTTGTCATTCCATTATTTCTTTCCATTGCTTGGGTAAGCAATAAGTATATTTACATAATTTGGTATTAAGCTGTAGTCGCTAACACCGCGCAAGGGTTACTTCCCTTCCATAAAAAATGGTATTATTTAGCCTTGCGTTAAAAGGCGAATGTGCATTGGTTAACGTGAATTATTTTGTACCAATGATATTTGAGATAAGGGAATGCTGTAGGCTGCTGTGTTAAAATGGCTGCGTCCATGTTGCGGATTGTTCCAAACTTTTGTAAACGGGTAACAAGCCTAGGTAAGGAAATGACAAAGTATATCCTGTCGACAGATAATGCTTAAGAAAGGCAAATGACAAATTCAATGCATTTTAGTGATCCTATTCCAATTTCATTTTCTTTTAAAAAGCAAGGTCATTTCGGTATTAGATTTTGACATTTGTGTAAAATGTCAGTTAATGGAAAGTTATACATTTTTAACACTTATATATAATTATTTAAATGTACAAATATTATATTGTATTCGGGACTTGATTCTATAAGCCACGTAAACATCTCATATATACTTATGCTACGTTTACACTATGTTCACGGTGGCCACAGCAGCCCCGTTTCGGACAACTGTGGAGAAAACGGGATAAATGTGAGACAGCGTGGGGGAACAGGATATGCAAAAACGTGACAGACCGTTATTGCCGTGCATGCCGGGCCAGAATTTTAAACTGTCAAAAAATTTGCCACGGCAGCCATGGTGTGGATGAGAAACGTAGCAGGTCGTAGTAAAACAGAGTAAACGCAATAACACGCGACAGTACGTAATAGGCCGTTACACAACTTATAAATCGTCCGTATTGGGGTGGGAATAATATGTAATCCCCGGCATCTGAAGTTCCTTTCTAGTTTTGTCATGTTGTGCTTCGTTTTGTCACGGTTTTCACGGCAGGCTAGGGTGGACGATAGCCATTTTGTTACGTTTCATTTGCGGCGAAAACACAAAATCTTCTTCATCTTGGGAATTTATGTTTACTTGTCGAAGTATTCTGATACAGTGATTGCTGTTGCCTGGGGGATTTTCTTTATACCCTGGATACAAACGTAATCCAAAGCTCAGCGGTGTTCGCGTTCGATGCGTAGGAGGCCTTGACAAAACGTGGAAAACGCATCAGACCTGGATGAAGACGTGAACAATGTGAGGGATCCTATCAGACCATATGGGACCGGGACGCAACTTACATGCATCCCTTGTAGACCGCACCAAGACCTTAGTGCGCCTTGGACGAACCACTTTTTTGCCCCTACGGCTTGTCACGGTTACCTTGATAAAACGTGAGGAAACTTAGCACAACCAAACGAAACTTGTTTATGGAGACAAAAATGGCCAAAATCCCACGGCGCAATACATTCCGGGCAACATAGTGTAATCGTAGCATTACTGTTCATCATGTGTCCCATTGAATAAACAGACATTTAATGTAAACTACTTAAATCAGATGCAATGTGATTACAGCAGGAAGACTAGTGTGCCCAGTTTGTGGCTCCACCTCTTGACTGCTTGAACAATCTACCAAATAAACTAATGTTTGTTTATTTGAGTTTATCAAGGTCTGCCCGCACCCATAAGCTGCATTATGGCTTGACCCCGCCGTATCGGGAATGTGTTTTAAATGCCATAAGTGATATGAGATAGAAGTGACAGCAATTGGCAGTCAAATCAAGACATTGGAAGACTTGAAGAAACAGAGTGAGATACAAGAGATCCGGGTGCGATACCCTAGCTCTTTGCGAAGAGACCTCTTGGTTCTTTAACATGCTCCGTGTAAAGCACCGATACACTTTCCTGGGTTGAACCAGTACTGAGTACACCACTTTTCCAAGCACTACCCTTTAAATGGCGAGCGCTAGGCAAGTGAGCTACTTGTACCAACTTTTAATGTCTTTCGGTATGAAGCGGCCCGCTATTGAACCCACGACCTCCCGCTCCGTAGGCGGACGCCGTAACCACAAGGCCACGGAGACGGTGTTACCAAATGAACTAATCAGGCTGCTTATTCTTATATACCCTTGTACATTGTAAAAGGTGAAAATTCAATAAAAATCCTCAGAGTTATATGTTTATTTAATAGTTGAGCCAGTTTAATGAAAACTTATTAAAAAATAATACTATTATTGATTATCATTTAGGTATTTATTACAAATACAAATGAATGACTAGTCATACATGTATATTGATAAAATATGCATATGCATATCAGGCTATGAAATAATATCATCAATAATGTCTTATTACTATCAATGAAAGAACAGCTGGTGAAAGTGTTGGAATACACGCAAGTACAGGTGCAATACCTTAGTCCTTTGCGAAGAGATTCTATGGGGGGTTTTATGTGTTCAGTTGTCATGTACCAATACACAAGAGTACAACTTTCCTGGGTTAAACCATTACTGAGTACACCACTTTTCCAAGCACTACCTTTTGCTAGGCAAAGGAGCTACTTGTACCAACTTTGAATGTCTTTTAATATGACATGGCTAGGAATTAAACCCACGGCAATCACCAGCTAAGACCATAGAGACAGTAACGGAGACACATGTAAAGCATGATCATTAACTCTAAACTTGTTTAAATATTGCTGAGTTATGGCCCTTCAATTATGTGAGAGAGAAAACAGTGGTGTAGATTGTATTTATTCAGAGGGAATACTCCAATACAGGTCCTTCAAAATATCTCGGCTTATTGATTTCTAAATAATAGTTCTATGTAATTTCAAAATCTTTCAACATCAACTGCATTTTTTTATGCTTCGGGGACCTTTACTGATAATCTAATTAAAAAATTATGTCATTTCAAAATTCAAATTTACTGAATCTGTAAATATGATTTATAGACATCTATATCTGTGATTAAGAAAAAAAAGTGAACAATAATCAATTGACCTCCAGACAAACAAGTACTGGTTAAGGGTTGTAATCAAATTGTTTTTGAAATAAACAGTTATTCTGAAAAGATAAAAACTATGTCTTTGGCCATATCCTATCAATTGCAGTGTATAAATGCTTCTACAGTACTTGAACTTCACCACTATATCAGATCTATCGGATTGACATGGAAAGGTTCATACCAATCCTGTGCACACAAGACAAGGGAGTTCTGAAACATGTACTTAAGTTATTTATTATCTATTTCAGATCATGTAGGAACCTCTGTTTCTCTTCATTTGAATAGTGCTGGAGGTGACATCTTTAACCAAGCCATATCTGTCAGATATGGCTCATTCTTTAACAGAAGTAAGTAAAACCATTAGTGATTATATTTATTTATAAAGGATAAATGTTTTTTAATGAAAAAATATATTAGGAAATTTAAATCATTAAAATGTTTATTTCTTAATAGAACTTATTATTGTTAATATCAATAAATTTCATTAAATTGTTGATCACTTTCAGAAAGTGCACAGCAGCTATGGGACAGTGTGACGTCGGTGAGCAGTCAGGGTCGCAAGAGGGGTCGTGCTAGCAGAGGCAAGCTGATGGAGCGAGACGTCTACAGCAAACCGAGGCATGCCATTGGTTGGTGCATTATCCACTTGATATATCTGTCTTCCTAGTTGGCAAGTCACTGTGGACACGGTCATATTCAGTCCTAGTCTGTTACGGTAAAATTGACTCTCTTGTGGAACTAATATCAGTAAAGCATTGATAATAAAAATTTTGCTGTATTTCTTATACATGTATTATCTAATGACGTTTTTGTCAAGAGGAATATAATAAATAAATTTCTGTTAAATACAAAACATTACATTTTGAGTCCCCAACTCAGACTCCAGGCTTAAGTGATTTTGAATTTGTTAATTGATACTGCTGTTGGCAAATAATTTCAATAAAATGTGCTTCTTAATCTTTATTTTGATTATTGCGTACCAATGTATAGAATGTATTTTAACGTATATCATTATATCATTGAAATGCTTTACCGTACAGGTCAGGCAAAGATAGTGTTCCCTGGATTGACAGAGCGAATCATGCCTACCAAAGATAAGAATTTTGCGATGCCAAAAATGCACAAAGTTGCTGAAATTCCTGAGACAGACGACAGGAAGAAGAAGTTCCGAGTTTTCCCGAAGCGAACTGCGGAAGAACGAGGCTACAGTGGCCGACATTTACCTGGAACAAAAAAGGGGCCTCCTGACCCTATAGATGGATGTGAGTTCTTTAGTGAATACATGTTGGTCATTGGCTGAGTTTGAAAACTAGCAACAAGCCTTCAATATTTAAAAATAAAAAATGTTTTGCCATAAGTCAGAAAAAAAAATTCCGAAATTTTTTTAAAAGAGATGGACAAAGAAACTGTAAAAAGCATTAATAGTTAATGGCTTAATGATTATTTAATAGAATGATAAGATGATTTAGACGGTTAAGCAATAAAATAGAAATAATAAATAATAAAGTGTTGTTTTTTCAAAACCATACATAAAAAACAACAATTCTTTATTAATTTATACTAACAACTTAATATGTTCCTTAAGAAAAAAAAAAAGACATGTGACTGTCTGAAACTTCTCAGTCTCCATTAGGAACAAGTGCTGACTAATAAACAAAATGATGAACTACATGAGATTTAAAACTAAGTAAATTAGCCATTTTATGTGTCAGAGAAGCTTTGTTTATATATACGATACTGGAATATAACACTTAAGCAATGAAAGACTCGCTATCTGATCAAGTGTCTCTTTAAATTACTTTCCTGCCTCTTATTTCAGATGAGTTTGATGGCTTTCAGAGTATTATTCTCTCAGACAAGTTTGCAGCCAGAAAGTCAGCTACACAGGGAAATGTATCTAAACGGCATATACTTATGGCCGTAGGCAACCAAAAGGGACTTATTGGTATGTTTTTCCGTACTTTACTTCTTAAACAATAGTTTTGGAGATCTAAATACTTCTAGGAAAGGCTAAAAATATGATTATTACACACTCACTGCTCGGTATATTGTTTGTTGGATGGAGAATGAGCTGAATAGGTTTGTGTTTTGTGCAATTTATTGTGATTTGTTTTTTACTTGGTCAGACACACAAAGAAAAAACATACTCCTAAAATTATTTAGGGAGAAAAACATATGACTAGACTGCTATTTAAACAAATAGCTTTGCTCTTAGCTGGGTTATACCATATAAAAACATTTATCATTACACATTGAGCAATATGTTTTTGAGTTGGGTTGGTTGTTGAAGGAAAAAATACCTTATTTTAGGTCTTAGACTTATAAACATCGCATTTTAGCTGTTTGTTTTTCGATGAAAATAAATCTTGGTATTGTTATAACCTTAGTTTTGTTGTTGTCATGCAAACTTTGTCATTGTCAATAACTAAAAAAACATTCAAGATATTAAAATTAAACTTGGTTCACTGTTTGAAAGAGACGATACAAATCTGTTTAACAAGGCCCATAACTCTGGTTTTAATACTTGTTGAGTTATGACCCCTGTTCATAAGAACCTAGACATTTGCTCTGTGTTGCTCTTGTTAACGCATCCCTTTACATATAAATTTAGTTAAGATATAACTTTTACATAGAGTATAAGTAAATTAAAGATGCACTCTTACTCCCAAATAAGATGTACCTTAATTAGTTCAATTGTTTTAATTGACCAAAAGGATGAATAAATATCGAAAACAATGGTTCTTATGAACGATATCATGTTTGATTTGAAAGAATGGTGCAGAAAACACGGTATTTCTACCTTATGAGACAAAAGTTGATCACTGTAAATCTTTTAGGACCCATCAGTCTATATAATTTTTGTGTTTTCAGCTATTACCGGTAATACTTTCCATATTAGATATTTCGATAAATGCATTATTTAGTAAGTAGTTAAAGGTTGATCAATCAAAATTTATGTTTGTTAGACATGTGTATGTATTGATTTTAAATACGAGTATCACTTTAAACTTGAAAATCATTACATACAAAGTAGACAATGAAAGTACATGTACATACCAGCACCAATGTCATTTGTGAATAGGGTGGTACACTTCCAAGTAAGAATGTGCCTATTTTGGGGTAGTTAAGATTTCAAAGGTCAGCATTTGAAATTTGTTTTTTTTTAATTTGAAGGTCTGCAGTATGCGAAGTCTCCGCTTTTTACTACTGCACTAGTAAATGTAAGTACTGTTTTTTGTCTTCTAATTTTTTTAGCTCTGTCATCTGTTTGTCAAAGAAACAATGTTGAGGTATTGTTTTAGCCTTGGTTTTGTCATTGGTATCTTTAAAACAACGCCCACTTATTTAGGGCATTTTAGGTCTTGCTCAAGCACTGTCTTTATTAAACTTGGTACACAATATTAATATGAGTAAGTTTAGGAAGTTGAATAGCTCTGTGAGAAAATATTTGTCAAGCTAAGATCCTTTATCAACTTTCATAGCAGGTCATGCATGCATAGGACTAGCACAGTCTAGTGGTAATGGTGTTAGTCATGAACGTGGTTCCCACAAGGCATACTTTCTCTTGGCCTCTGACACCAGTATTAGTTTCCACCCAGGAAACTGACGTACGAGTGTTTCATAACAGCTTATAGCTCTCTTCACAATCGAGCTAAAATAGTATAATGCAAACAAATTTCATTTCCATTCATCAAAGGTTTGAGAATGATAAATCTATCCTGAGTAAGGTACACATACCATCATTACTCTGGTGTACAAGAATGACAAATTTAAGCATGACAATAATCATACATTCTTTTAACCAGATGTACAATAGCATCAACATTTCATTGGCCTAAAGATTCTTTGGGATGAATTCACTCAGCTTATTCATGACAAATACTTGTTTTTGTGAAAATAAATATAGAGATTGGTCACATTTGTTTGCAGAATCAAAAATACATGAAACAAGATCACTAATCTTTAAATTAATCTTGTTTCAGGCCAAGAACAAAGCTGGAAACCATCTTATCCATATTGACCTGTTTGAAAATCACACAAGTAAGTAAAACATAAAGGTGCAATCTGATCAGCGCACATATTATCGTAAGATCACTTTTTCAAATGAATTTTTTTTTGAGAAGTAATAATACCTTTTTTAAATGAGCTTTATAGGTAAGTTTTTGCAGAATATGTTTAATTTTGCAAGCAAACCTTCAATAAGATTTATATAGCTCGTTAAATATAAATGTGAAATTCTAGAGCTTACCAAGTTTCATGCTTATTGATAAGATGACCCCACTATGTGCAACGTGTTTCATCAAGGAACAATATGCAGTTTGCGACAAAATAATTTCCACAAAATTAGTTTTTCCCAATGATTTCCATATATTTCTGCATTAAGATATATGTAGGCCAAATCTTCCAAAATAGGTTTACGAAGTACATGTATCTTTTATGTTACCGGTAAATTATGACCTTGTGACTCTGTATGATTATTTGATTAAAAATATGATTTGAAAGTCTTTTTATGCCTCCGAAGGTGGGCATATTAAAATCGCACCGTCCGTCCGTCCGCTTTTCAGTCTCCTGCGAATGAGGAAATTATGAATATTGTTTCTTTCCATTTCAAAAGACCTGAAACAGCTAAAATATCAATCGTTGGGGTATAAATATCTATTGTAATAAATCATGACAGATAATATTTCATACAATCATACTGATCTCTGAATGTGATGAAAATGAGCCATTTTTGAAATCAGTTATCCCCAAAACTTTACTTCACATAATTGAAAAGGATGTTGAACAGAGTACAGGTAAAGACTTTCATAAAAAAGATTAATATTTTTACTTTTCAATCAATTGGGATTTTTTTCCCCTTTGGGAATGGGTTTGATAGTCAGACCCATGGTCCGATAGTCGGACCCGTGGGTACTTAAGAGAAGGCCCTGTAGAGTATTCTATTTAAGTTATAGCTGGTGACCCCATGTTATTTTGGTACCATTTGAAAGGTTGTACTAGTATGTAAATAAATGAGGGAAAATATATCAAAGATCAAGCTATGACAGCGTATAATTATATATTCGTTCTTTATTATGCCCCCACAAAGTGGCGGCATATAGGGTTGCCCTTGTCCGTACGTACGTCTGTCTGTCTGTACGTACGTACGTCCCGAAGATTGTTTCCGATCTAATTCTTGAAAACCGTTTGTCCAATCCTCACCAAACTTTAAACACATGTTTGTGACCATAATATCTTGATCAAGTTCGATAGTCATGGAAATCGCTTTAGTCATTTAGGAGTTACGGCCCTTTTTTGCCAAAAATACTTCAAAAATATATGTTTCCAATCTAATTCTTGAAAACTGTTTGTCCAATCCTCACCAAACTTTAAACACATGTTTGTGACCATAATATCTTGATCAAGTTCGATAGTCATGGAAATCGCTTTAGTCATTTAGGAGTTACGGCCCTTTTTTGCCAAAAATACTTCAAAAATATATGTTTCCAATCTAATTCTTGAAAAGTATGTGTCCAATGTGGATCCAACAAGTTTTTTCCTGCCTGAATGGCGCCATATAACCTATACAGTCTTGCGATGCCGTAAAACCCAACTCAACTCAACTTATCCTATATGTGCAGATTATCCTGAATAATCATTATGGCTTATTTTCTGTGACAAAAAATCGAAGTGGGGGCATCCGTGTCCTATGGACACATTTCTAGTTTTAACTGAAATCAGAAATGAAATAATTGATGTTCAAAGTTTCAAGTTTTTTTTCAAAGTATTCAACAGCAGTAGACTAGACTATACATGAACATATTTATTTTTCTTTGTTTCAGTATTGCACAACTTTTCAGAAACCTACCATTCTACTACAGTGACGGCCTTCCCAAAATTTAAAGGTATTGACATTGTTCCCAAAAAGTTCAATATACAAAATGTACATGAATTCACATATTGTTTTAGTACACATTCCACCAGTGACAGTATCTTTTATGCAAAGTAAAGCATGGCAAATGATTTTAAATCTATAATTGTCGAGATATGGTCTTTGATTGCTGGAAATGCAGATGAGCATTGGTACTTGTGTTGGATGCTTTTAGATCATTAGCTCACCTGAGCATGGAGTGCCATGGGTCTTTATATTTATTTTATACTTATACATGAAGTTAAACCATGACATATTTATGCATAAACCTTGACATATCAATACATGAACCATGGCAAGCAGGGACATGTTTTATAGTTCCGGTAACTATGACATAATCATAAGGGATGATGTCATAGTTTCCTGGCACTGAAAATAGAATGTCTGCACCGATGTTATGATATGTTTATAAGATCCATAGCATGTTTAAGGTAGTTTATGCTTCTTTTTTTGTAAGAACAACATACCTGTAGTTGATTATGCCCAAAACATTCCATTCAGCTAATATCTTCTGCTTCCAGGTTATGGCCTAGTGTGTCATCGAGTGATCAAGTCTCTCTGTGAGCTGATAGGGATCAAGAACATATACGTAAAGGTCGAGGGAAACAAGAAAAACAAACTTGCCATGTGTAGGGCTTTTATTAACGGCCTTACTAAACAGGTGATTAAATTTTAACTTCGTTAAGCAAACATTTAGTTAAACATAACATACTCAATATAATTTAGACAATGTTGTTCATCTTTTTAAACAATGAGTTTAAAAGTGATTGATATAAAGTTTGTAAACTTAATATGTATACTAGTCTTAAAAGCGCCTTTTGCATGTGCCTTGATGGATATATTGTTTTTGTTTCCCCAGAAATCCCACCAGGATATTGCCAACGAGACGGGCTACCATGTAGTGGAGTATCGTCCAAAAAGCTACAAAGACTTTCCACAAGTAGTTGCCTCCCCTGAAGAAGACTCCAAGACAGAGTCTACATTCACCAAAGACCATGGCTTTAGTTATTCATCCTTCCATTTTGGTGGCAGAGTTCCGAGTAATAAACGGAACTTGAAGCATATGTTTTACCTGAACTTTCCATCACACAAGAAGCGAATGTTCCTGGATTACAAGTTCCGTAATCAGAAGGGCATAAAATTGAAGCGTCGAGCAATTGGTATAGACGGGGATGATTTTGGGCCTGATTGGCAAAAGGGGGGAAAACAGGCAGCGTAACCTAGGGGTCGTGGGCTGGATGGAAGCTTGGTCTGTGCGTATTTATTCTGTCAAATCTATTTTTGTAGTGAAAATATCAGGATTTTTATGAATAGCATGTCAAATGTTTTTTTCTAGATATTACAACATGTCATTAAAGCTGTTTAAGGGTTAACAGACCGGTCATTGCAAAAGAGACCTACTTACAATTTTGTTGTTAAAAGAATGCGGGAGGCGGGGCATTCTTTGATATTTCTGGTATTATACATGTAATACGCTAGGTAAGCGTTAGAGATCTAATTAAAAGTTACAATGTAAGATAAACCCATAAGCATGGGCTACTTGTAATGTTTAAAAAAATTCATCATGCCACACATAAGAATGAACAGATAATTGTATGATATGCTCTGTGATGCGATGGCTCCTACGTGCACAGACGTTAAGGAATGGACACAGATTATTTATCAGGTCACTAGTGGGTATAACTTGCTCTATGGCTTGATGGAAATAATGGTTTTCAGATGCGGATAATGTCACAGAATATAGCATAGTTGTGGATCACGTCTAATACATATGTACGAGGCGTTTGTATGTTTTTAAATAAGTTCAACATGGGAATCAAATATTATTTTAAAGTCTCCGGTTCAACTGAAGTCATGTCCAATCTGTTTTTTGTCTAATTATTTCTTGACAAGTTTCTTTGCTGTTTGCTTATGTTATAGTCAAAACCGCAGATGGTTGCCAGTGGCAGTGACGATGTTAAATTTTAGATTGATCATTATGTATGTTACTAAGAGATGTGTTTTGTTTCATATAGTAATTGTTTTCAGAAAGAAATAAACTTGAGAAAACTGATGAGGATTGATATGAGTTATTTATATTTGATATGGCATTGTATACCTGATTTCTTGCGAACGACTGATAAGTCATAGCTGATAACATGTCGCGAGAAGAATGGCCCAATTAATGTTATAATACTGTTACATCACTGCGCCCATAATCCAGATATTGTAATGTATTGCCAAGATTACAGGCGCGTAGGAGAAAACATGAGACTAAATTTAATATAAAATAAAAGAAAAAGAAATTTTGGCAAACCTGAGTAAATCAAAACCCAAGGAATTTTGGAATAAAATTAAAAGCCAATATAAAAAAGTCAACCCAAATCTGAGAATTTAAATGCGTCAGACTTATATGACCATTTCAAACCATTATATAGTACTTTAGACTATAATGAAAACCAAGCATTAAGAACAAACATTTTTTTCCCAAAACAATAATAAAAGTAGCGGTTTGGATGGAATAGTCGCGGAAATTTATAAAACTATATTTACAGATATATCACCATTTCTATCGAAACTATTCAATCGCATCTTTTCTACAGGAGAATACCCCAGATCCTTTGGGAATGGTATGATAGTATCTGTTTTTAAGGGGGGAAATGTAGACGAGCCAAAGAATTATAGAGGAATAACTCTCATTAATATTCTTTCGAAAATATATTCTCAAATATTACTTAATAGACTAACAACGTGGAGTAGTATTAATAATAAAATTATCGAAAATCAATTTGGATTTCAAAAAGGAAAGTCTACGATTGATTGTGTGTATATTTTACATTCAATTATAGTAAAAACACTTTCCTCAAATATGAAACTGTATTGTTGTTTTGTTGACTATGAGAAGTGTTTTGATAAAATCACAAGATCACATCTATTCTATAAGTTAATAACTGAAAATATAAGCACCCGTTTCGTAAAGGCCATCAAGGCGATGTGTAGTGCCGTCAAGGCATGTGTACGATATAAAACAAACCTATCTCCATTCTTTACATCAAATATCGGCGTGAAACAGGGAGACCCCAGTTCAAGTTTGATGTTTTTTTATTTTTCGAAAAAAAAACTAATCTTTTTGACAGTCTCATTGGGTCAATTCTTAATTATGGTTCAAAAATCATTGGATTCCATCCAGCAAAAAAACCTTGAACTAATTCATTGCAAATTCATGAGAAAAGTTTTAAACGTCAGGAAAAGTACGAATCTCACCGCCTTATATGGTGAACTAGGAAGGCACCCAATGATAACTGAACGAAAAATAAGAATGCTTAAGTATTGGATACGAATTTTAAATCTAATAATACATCATTAATCAAAAAATACATATAGAATGTTAAAAATGACGTTTACAACAATAATACATACAACTTGGAATGAATTGGGCATATCAAATAAAGAAAATATTAGATGAAATTGGAATGTCAGAAATATGTTAAATCAAGATATACAACCGATTTCGATCGAAATAATACGACAAAGAATGATTGATATTTATAAACAGTCGTGGAATACAGATACTAGTATTAATGATTCAAACAGACAAGAAACATATCGCTGGTATAAAAATGAACTCTGCCTAAAAGTTTTAAATTTTCAAAGAGATCTTTTGGCACTAAAAAACTGAACACGGGGCATTCAACTCGCAATGGTTTCAAGGTCACTCGTGGCTTCACCATGAAGAAGTAAACTGCGCTAATTTGTTATTAAACATACATTGTGAGACTGCACAAATATGAATATTTAAAAGTAAATAAATACTGGCGTGTATAATAATTTAAGATTGTGCAATAATTAACATGTCGCTGTTGCTCATAATGTTATTTTAACCGAAAAAGGGTTTAGATAAAACCTGTAAATAAAACCTGAACTAACTGGAAATCGAGTCTTTCAATGCTTAAGATTGAAAAAAAAAATCTCGACGGGAGGGGACACCCATCCCCATCCCACCCCTTCCGCGGCCCCAATGTCAATGTCCTTCCTACGCGCCTGGATTAGAAGATTTATTTTACTTATTACAATAACGTAAGGTTTTTGAAAGTCGAAAAAATATACACGAAAACACTGATTTGAAATAGATTTAAATAGATATTTACAACATGACTGTTTTAACTCGGAGCACCCATAGGAAGTATGAATACACAAATATAAGCTAATCTTGCCATCAATTCTAGAAGTTCTTGTCTTAAAATATGGAATAAAAAGTCTATTTAACATTAAAATAAGTCCACTTCTAGTATTGTACAATTATTCTGATAGAATATGAAAGAAATTTAAAATAAAAACGCAAACCCCACTGAACAGTGATAGTACATGTATTCAAATTTCTCTGAATTAAGGAATTTGATGTCTCCTTAACTCTCAAATAAGTCCACTACTCGTATTGTCCAATTATTCTGATGAAATATGAAAGTTGGTGCATTTAAAAAAAAACTTACCCCACGAAACAGTAAAGACTAAAGAGTTTTTAAATCGAGACTTCAAAATGTCGCTTTCAGTACCGGGTCCAGGTTTTGATATTTCAAACGTCAAACCTTTCAGATTTATCCCAAATGCTGGAAGTTGAAAAGCAATTAAGTTTTATACAAAATGCATTTACATTTGGACCGCAATTTTGGGAGGTTTAGCATATTTCTAGTGAGGGAATTTTGTTTAACGGAAACCCTGTATAACAATAGGTAAACTGTTTATTTAGACCTGTATATTGTTCTTTGTCATCAACACATATGTCTATAATGATCAATGTCAACGTGTATGCATACTTAAAACGGTGTCGTACGTACACAAACAAGTTAATACGTTACAACGCATTGGGTAACTATTATACTATAATAATATATCTAAATCAGAGGATGAACATGTTTTACTTTAAAAGTTCTAACATTAACTATTGTGGATCCCCCTTAAAGCGAATCTTTAACAAACAGACAAGTTTATAAGCTCAGTTCTACTATTTGATTGCTATAATTGTTATCCCCCGCCAAATTAAAGGCTTCGGGAGGGAGGGGGTATTGTTTTTTGCGTGGTCAGTCATTCCGTCCGTCCGTCCGGAACCATATCTTGGTAGACATTGATCAGAAAATGGTCAGAATGTTTCCCTTGATCAAATCTCGACCAATTGTAAAAGTGGTTCACATGGGGTCAAAAACTAGGTCAAAACGTCAAATCTTTGGAACAAAATAGAGGCATTATACATCATCAAATATTCATGAAACCTAATCAAAAAGTTTTCCTTGATGAACTCTTGGACGTATATAAAACTGGGTCACATATGATTGAACATAAGGCCACAAGGTCAAATCTTAGATTTTTTTGTCAGGAATCATGGTAATGATTGGTCAGATTATGTTTAAACTTGGTCAGGATGTACCACTGGATGAGATATATGGACCGCTTGTAAAAGTGGGTCACATGGGGTCAAACACTAGTTCACTAGCTCAAATCTTAGAAAAATCTTTGGAACACATTAGAGGCATTACACATGGTCTAATATTCATGAAACGTGATCAGAATGTTTTTTTCTTGATGAACTCTTTGACATGTTTAAAACTGGGTCACATGTGATAAAAAATTAGGTCACCAGGTAAAATCTTACAAATGTTAGTTACTCTATATACAAAACTTTTATTACAAATAATTCCAAACAAACTCAAACTTATATCCAACTTTCATAACGGTCCATTTCTCTGCAGCCATATTACATGTTAATATAGGAATATTCCTCCTACTTTTCATGTCCAATCCATGAACTTTGCCTTATCAGGCGGGAGATATCAATTCAACGAATTTGCTTGTTAATATTTAAATACAGACGGTCTTGTATAATAGCGTATCACAGCTTAATATATTTTCTTTGAAAAATCATTAAAAGATTGAGACAAACAGTCAAAGGGAAATTCATCTTCAATATCATTGGAATTACAACAATGATGTTTTCTTTGGTTTTGTGCAATACCTTTGTATTATTGCTAGCGTATCTACCTGTCTGAATATGAAGTGGGCACACAGAGAGTGGTTTTCTGCAAAAGAAAAATCGTAAACTTTGTGTAAAATGTCTTAATGTCATTAAAGAAGATACTGGGTCCGACCATGGCTAGCTGCAGAAAGAAGGTTTCAGTTTGGACATAGCGATAGAATGGGCTGTGAGTTAAGAATGGAAGAAACGACGTAAGCATGTATAAGCGTAGTTAAATTATTCGTTAAATGCACTACGATGTTATAACGATAATAAATATCTTGCCACGATGCTTCTACGCTTATGCCGATCTTACTACGTTCTTACAACGCTTTACCCTGGCCCATTTTAGCAACGCTCCTGCTTCGCTTGTTTTGAACATGTTCAAATAAGCGTTGCAGGTTCGTGGAGCTTCACAATCTTGGCGATTCTACTACGACCCTACCACGTTCATGAAGACTCTCTCGATCTGCCTAGACGATTAGTCACGATTCGGTACCAAGTTTATAGGGCGGGGGGGGGGGGGGGGGTAAAGCGGGGGCCCTATGTGAACTACAGAGTATTCATGATACCCGTAATTTAATAGTTTAGTTATCAAAGACGATTTAAAGGTATAATAACTTGAAATCATCAGCCTGAAAACTAGACTGATATTTTTCATAATTGCGAGACGGTGTCCGTTGGTTGCCCTACCCTCCAACCCGTTAAATCCCGGATGTAAGTGTACTACTAGTTGGACTAAGTAGTAGTAGAAGTAGCAGAATGTGCAGCAGTAGCAGAATTAGTATCAGCAGCAACAACAACAGTAACAGTTGTAGCAGTAGTAGTAGTATCGGCCTCGGGACAACAGTTCAAAAGTCATCCCTTCCACCTCGGGACAACAGTTTTGACTGTTGCACAAATAACCCATGCAACAACAGTATATTATTACTCGATGTCCTATAAAAGTGTAATTTACTATTTTCGACTGTTTTACAAATAGTAGTCAACATAACATTTTTTAACTATAGACCGGTAAACAGTATGAACTGTTACGCGCGCGTTTGGGCTTCGGGACAACCGTGCAAGAAGTCATCCCCTCCACCGATACCACCAGATACGCTGTCAAAGTCGTGTACCATTTGCACAGGTGATATGAATGCATGTAGTTCGAAACCCGATACAAAGTGGTATACTGACTCGAAAAAGAAACGTATTCATACACTTTTGTTTTGAAGACATACATGTAGTTGATACTCTCATTTTAAAAATCCAAAACCAATGTATGAAATCCCCTAGACTCAAGCGAATATCGCAAACCGTTAAGCCAATCAATGCTTATGAAAAACAGATGCTTCACTATTTCCTCAATAAATGTAAGTCGGTTTCATGTGTTATATTACCAATTAAACAATTAACTTACATTCGATCACCAGAGGAACTAAGGTATTATGAGCAATACCGCTCCATACCATTATCAAGACGCCTCCAATCCTTTCCAACTCAAGCACGCAATCCAACGTAAGCCCTGTATGTTTTATTCCGTATTCATACGGACGGTTGCTCATAACATCGCGATGCATCCGGTCAGTCCCATGCGATGAACACAGACGTCTCCTCTGCAGTTCTTTACTGATACGTAGCCGAGAAAGGCGAATCCGTCTGTCTAATCTCGGGGTCGAAACACGTGTAAGATCATTACATGGACGGTCTAAAGAGCATCCAGAGGAAGAAAAGGATGTGCGAAAGGCGATTTATGGCGACTTACGTACGACATATATTTAATGACGCCCTGCTGCAGAAACGTCTTCGAGTATAGGGCATGAAATTGTACTCATAGTTTGGATACATAAGAAGGTTGCTACTTAAGGTGCGATGTTCATTATGTTCAAATCACGTGGACAATACAAGACCTATATTGAACGTTGTCTGAAGAACAATGCAACGCTGTATGCGCCGTGATTCTTTGTTTTCTTTATTTTCTTTGCATTTCTTAGTAAATATTTTAAACTAGCCAGCGCGCATGCACACGCTTCTAACAAGCCCACGTAATAAAACCAACTAATGACCAAATGAAATGTGGCGGTTGTTCTCGTCAAGTTACAATATCCATTAAAGCTGCACTCTCACAGATATACCTCTTTTACAATGATTTTATTTTTTGTCTTTGAAAGAGCAAATGTTTTGCGTAAATATCTGCAATCCAATGATATATGATTGCTGACAAAAATCAGATCGTAAATTTACATATTTCCGTTCGAAAATTAATGTTTTAGCGCTGAAACCGTTACTAACGGTTTAAGGAAAATGCATGAAACATCAACTTTTTAACTTAAATATAAAAATTGGCGATCTAATTTTTTGTCAACAGTCTTATACAACTGGTTTCCATGGATTTACGCAAAAAAAAAAAGTTGTCAAAACGTTCAATCTATGAGAGTGCAACTTTAACATGGAACCCCTATAATCAGGCAAAATAAGCGAAGTAACGTTGCATTTGAACGTCTAGGCGTTTTGAGGCAGTGGCAGTAGTATATAAATGAGGGGAGCGGTCTTCCAACGGAGGAATTGGCTCCGACGGGATGAGGGGAGCGTTCTTCCATGTTTGCTATCGTATAAACATAATACATGGTGTATGGGAAGTTACTGGTAGAGTGGAATACATCTAGGTGTATACAAGAGTGACGTTTTTGACTTCATTGTTGTTTAGTTCCAATGTATTTACTGTGGGTATAAATACAATACTAGTATATAGTCTACTGGAAACAACTCGTACATACAAGCATTAGTGTATCTATATTTGTGGTCTCAAAATTAGCCCTTGTTTTTTATATTAAGCTTTATATACATGCTGCTGCAATTTTAGTAATCTCAATCAAGTTTTAATGATATCTATTATCAAGAAAACTGAGTATTATCTGAATTTTCCCCATGTTTCAAGTAATGACTTGTATTATGAAATAAATTAAGGAGATAATGATATTGATATAGAAACTTAAATTAAGGGTGCTGTGACGAAATGGATAGGCATTCTATCCTGACAAAATCTATTTCAATTTTGTATTAACGAAATGCTTACTTTTACCAGTTAATATCTATGCATTCTTGTGTTTTGTTTATGTGCTTATACATTTATATGTTTTTGAAAAGATTGTATTATTAATACAGCTCAAAACTAAACCTTGTTTTGGTTAAGTGTGTGTTAAGACCTGACACACTTTTAAAAGTCCATTTGACCAACTATGAAAACGAATTTATTATGTGAAATTTCTCACGTTTTCAGTAATGGCTTTTTATTATGAAATTAATTTATGAAATAGTGACACTGACATTCAAATAATTGAGGGTGGTGTGGGAAAGACGCCCTACCCTTACAAATAAGAAATATATGTAAATTGTATCACTGTTTATGAAAAGCGTTATTATATCATCAAATAAAATTGTATAAGTTAAACATTAGATAGTATAATTTAAACATTACATTACCATGAAAGTTAAAACATCTCGAATAGATATGAAATTGATATATTTTAACAAACCATCCTTTTGAAAAAAAGTCACGGTGGTAACCATTTTTAATTAAAAACTAAAAATGTTGTTATGGTTATGGTGTGTCTTACATTTATGAATTAACCCATATATATTTACATCATTTTACTTTTAACCCTCCAACAATCAACATGTCCAACAATCACTTCAACGTTGTGTTGACGCAGTTGCTGAAATGTCAAGTGGAAAATTCTGTTCTGTCTAACAAGGTATGTTGTTGTTGTTGTTTTACGATTTATCAAATTATTTATTATATTCTATTTTTTAGAATTAGAATATTGTTTACGTTTTTTTTAAATTTTAGGTTTAGCTTAGACCCTTGTTTAGGATACATCCGCACTTTAAATGCTAGTCTATTGAATCAGTGTCTATTCATTTCATTTATTATTAAGTTGTAAGCTTTTTATTGTAACTTTTTTATTCAGATTGTCCTTCTTGAAAACGAGACGCAAAATTTGCGTCAACAAATTGGTGTGCTGCAACACCAAAACCAAATAACAAGAGAAGTAAGTAGTTTTCACTGTTATTTAACCGACTTTGTGATTATAATTTGTGTGCTGAATTATTAAAAAAAATCAAGTTATTTCTATTGCACTGTAATACTATTTCATTGGATACTATTAAGTCATAATCCAGTCAAATACACTCATACATTGATAAAAAAAAATAACTTTAATTAAGAAGGATTTTTTTGTCATAAACCACAACCACTTTTTAAAAATATGTATTGCTTTTTTTCAGCTGCAAACTGTCAGTTCACAACTGACAGAGCTCACCAAGGAAATTGGAGAAGTTAAACAGAGGTAGGTTTTTAGTTTTTATTTATTAAGGATTACACTTTTTTCTTTAGAAAATATAACATCTTTTTAAAAAAATGCAACAACATATCAAAACAGTTAACAAACATTAACATGATATTAAACGTTTGATTTAAAAATACCCTTTTATACCAAATAATACTGTTATTGGCAGTAAATTGACAAAATGAATGGGAATGATTGTAGAATTAATTAGTAAACAATGTAAAATGAATATGACAATGCAATGTGGAAAAATGTTGGTATGCGAAAATATATGATCTAGTATATGAGGTAACATATATGACATGCAAAAATATATGAGGTAGTATATGAGGTACATATGGCATCCAAAAAATATATGAGGTAATATATGAGGTTATTATATGGCACAGAATATATTAAACAGAATATATGGATGAAACAAAATTAAAACATCCATAAAAAATGAAATAAATGAAATGTGATTCTATTGCAGAACAAAGAAAACATCTTGCACACCTTGTTCGGTATGTACAAAAACATTACTTTGAAAATTAAATTTCAAAATTAGTTTTCAGTGAAATTTATTTATTATTGTGATAACAAAGAAGGGCATACCTGAATGCTCTACTGTATTTAAAGTTAATATGGATCATATCTGAATAAAATATTAAATCAATAGTAAGTAAGAACTAACACTGTAACTATACATATATATAACAACAGAAATAACATATAACAAGATGATTGTAAGCTTTATGCATATGAAATAACACAAAATCCAACTAGAAATAGGAACTAATATAATACAACAATTTTGTGTTTAACACAAATGCTCCCCACTTACAGTCTTTGTCATAAAAGAAAAGAAAAATATTTAGGTGTACACATGAGACTTAACAACAAAGCGGAGAGCCTGAAACATATCAAAAACAACATTAAAAGTAGGAACAACACTGGTAGTATAAATACAACATCATGAAATTAATATGTATTTTACAGGTGCCTGAACCGTACATAATTGTGGAGCAGTTAGATGATTCCACAGTAAGGGTGGAAAGTACGGACGACTCAATAAAAATGGTACCAGAGTAGTAAGTGTTTTCACAAGTTCACTCTTGGAATGTGTATATATACTTGTGTCGAATCAAAGTCAGTGTCCGGCGACATACCGTTGACAGATCTGCATTTATAATGGAACGAAACGAGAATGAAATTCGTCTATATTCGTGCGTCAAATGTAGGTACTTTTTCTTTTCCTGGAGAATTCTGGTGCACCATTTATGAGTATGGCATACCTGCGCGTATTATTCCTACACATGTATATGCTGCGAGCAAACGTTTCAGGATCAGAAAACATTTTTGCTGCATTTGAAGAAAAGACTTGGTACAAACCGCGCGGTTAATGATGCTACTATAAAATCAAGTGTCATAAAGTTTTCAACCTCAGTGAGTGTTTGGATGACAAGTAGTCAAGTCGTACATTAGTGGAAAAAAATGGATCTATTGGATACACGAAAATATAAGATGAGGAGAAAATTGAAAAGCAGTGCCTCTCGAAACAGACATGAGCCTCTCTCCAAAATGTATATACGGATGGTTCTCCCGGCTGAACAGACGACAGCTATCGCCAAAAGCATGCTTGACCGTCAGTCGAAACCTAAAGGGACTTGGATTGACTTGTAATTACAAAGAATGAAAGAAGCCAGCAAAAAACGAAAAGGCAAAGTGCTCAGTGCGGATGTTATCGGTAATAAGGGCAACAAGAAACCTAGAAAGGTGGCACCATCTAGACAGAAAACGCCGAGACAAACTTCAGAAAAGTCCGAAAACATCGTTACCATCGGGCAGGTATAAAGCTGAATGTTTCACTCACTCCTCATTAATAGCGCTTAAGGATTTTGTTGCGATGCACTAGTGTGATATTTGTTTGAAAAGTTTCGGAAGACGCGATAATATGTTGCGACATAAAAGGTCTGCGCATACAAACGAAGATTCGGATGAAGACGGTATGTCTGACGTTACTGACCAAGAGAATATTTTTGGATCTGTTGATGAAAACGAGTCTGATAACAGCGACGACGACATGTCTGTAACCTCGGAGAACTCTTCGGGTATTGATCCTTGGCAAGAGGTTGTCGATGAGGCTTTTCAAGAGTGTCATTCGCAGTATTAGGAGGAAGTGCGTGAACTATGCAGGATGATACCGACCTTAGTGAAAGCGAAGCCAAGAAGGATGTCTTTGAGGATATGCGAGGTACTTACAGAAAGGCCCTGATGAATAGTTTTGGGGCAAAGCTGATATGGTTTGACTCTATCAAGCGAGATACCATCTATAAGACCATAAAGAAAACAGTTAATCAACTTAAAGAAACAGAGGACTACGACGAACAGGAAGCCGTAAAGTACGCCATCCTTAAGCGGAGATTTCTGTTCGATAAGTTCTTGGACAGTTACGACGTTCCTCAGTTGGATGCAGAGCAAGAGGAAGAAACAAAACAGTGAAAATCATTCAAAGATACTTTAATTCGTTCGGACTAGAGTGCTTTGGGAAATTATTTGTTTTCAATCCTTACACAATGCAGAATACAGACGCCATTTAATTCCATAACACAATTGTATCTGATAGTTTTGCAACGCGTACTTGTTTTCAAGTAAAATAAATGTCTTTAATGATGTAAAATAAAATGTCTAATAATACGAAACGGAGTTGTTCTTGTGTGTTTTAGTTGTAGTTTTATTTATGTTTTAAGCGTTTTCCATATATAAACAAGACAAATGTTGATGCTGGGTATCAAAGACGCCGCCAGATCAGTTAAAAATAATAATGATTGCATTAAAATATTATGTTAATATTGTATTCAGTCATACCTCTTAGTTTGTAAAAAGGTGTGCTAAAAATTAAACATCTCAACTGTCCAAATAATGAACTCATTTCATTGTACTGAGCATTAGGTTTAAAGCTACAATTACTACAAAATTAAATCAAGTAAGTTTTATATCTGGCTACAATTCATACATACTACATACGTAATATTCTCGATGACATTTTATTACCCAGCTTGTATGTCTACAGGTTATGTTCGATTTTTATATCTCTATGTTATATGCGTTTACTAACACATTAATTGTGTATGTCATCTGCAACAGTGCAAATCCTTCTTCGCCTTTGATATCTGCAACACTATATCTATTATCTATAATATGCGTTTAAATCTGCGCCCGTAACCAGACTGCTGTAAATGTGCCTTTCGACTGGTTCTTCGAGTTCTTTTTCAATCCTAGTTTGACTATTGTTATCAATTTTAAAATAAAGCGAACTGTGCTGATTATATCCTTGTACAACATTGGTTGTCATTTCTTGGTGAAAAATATAGGGAACCAATAGCGAGAAATGTCTATAATACTTCCGACCATCGTGAATTAAAACTCTGCTAGCTATCACGCGATCTCCGTCGGATTGTTTCAATCGAACACATCCATGATATTTGATAAACTCAACGCTCACATTTTTTTTTGTTGCATTTTATACCTGTTCTTATAATACTGATACTGCATATTATCTTAGCTCTTACTTGAAGATAAAAAATATCAATTTACCTTCTGTTTGGTTTTCTGATTTTCCTAAAGCTATAGAATGAACACGTCTAAAGAAAAGGGTAAACCAATCAGGTCTCTCTTACAGGTCACATAACCCTACATGGGGGAGGGGGGTACCTAAATGTATAGAATGGAGAAGTCGTCTAAAAAAGAGGTCAACCAATCAGGTTTCGCTTACAGTTAACATGATCCTACATGTTCCCATATGAAATTTTCGTCGGCCAGGAACTACGTTGACTAATTAAATGTAAATTGAATACAATGAATAATTAAGAAAATCGAATGTATGCTTTATAAGTCCGCCATCTTTATTAGTTACTTTCCAACGGGAAACCAGGCTCAAGGTAGGGTAAGACGGTCCTCGGAGTGACTCCGGATGTTTGAGGAGGGTATTTTGAGGCCCTCGGAATGACTCCGGAGGTTTGAGGAGGGTATCAGGAGGCCATCGGAGTGGCTAAGGAAGTTTGTGGAGGGGATCAGGAGGCCCTCTGAGTGATGGAGGAAGGAGTCAGGATCTTGTTTAAGTGTTCGGGGAGAGCCTCGTTTCCCGTTGGAAAGTATTTAATAAAGATGGCGGACTTATAAATCATACATTCGATTTTCTTAATTATTCATTGGATTCAATTTACATGTAACTGTGGTGCATTAATGTTTTATGTTTTTAAAACGTTACAAATGGTTTAAGAAAAATGAATAAAAAATCAATTTTTTGAAATAAGATATAAAAATCTGCTATCAAATTTTTTATCAGCAGTCTTTTTGTTTCCATGCATTTACACAAAAATTGGCTTGTTAAAAGACAAAAATAAGAAAGTTGTCAAAACCTTAAATCTGTGGGAGTGCAACTTTAAGGGACACCAGATTGTACAGTTGCAAGAAAAAAGAAATTGTGAAAACCTTTGCTAATGGCGCAATGCTTCTTTCGCTGTTTTTTTGTGTTTTACCAATTTAAAATTAACTGTTTGTGTACCATATAAATACCTGTTGATTAAAAAATATTGTCAGTATATGAGTCTGTTTCTATCAAGCCACTTTTACATGTATGCTAAATATTCACAATATGAACTGGGAAATAATATATTTGCTGATTTTTGGACCATCTGGTGTCTAGCCCTTTCATAAACCATCTAGCTGCCAATGAGGGTTTTAGATACATATTGGACAGTTTCATTGGAATTTATTTAGTATAAAAAATATGTCTCATGGCTAAAAGCGTAGTACTTACTCAGGGCTTTTTCTATACTACCCACGGGTTCGACTTTCGGACCCATAATGGCATTCCCAAAGCAAAATATAAGATGTTTTTCCCAATCTTCAGAAATGTTTTTTAGAAAGTCTTTTAAAATGTACTGGTTCATTTCCAACATCCTAATAAATTATATGTGATGTAAAGTTTTTTTTAATAATTGTACTCGGAAATCATTGATTTTCATCACATTCAGATATATCTGTATGAAATATTATCTGTCATGATTGATTAATTGCAATATATATTTACACCCAAGGATTGATATTTCAGCCATTTTGGTTCTATTAAAGGGAATTAAACAAATATAAAATCATTTCCTAATTTGCAGGAGACTAGACAGCTTTTTCTCCCACCTCAGATAAGTAGATCCCATAATTTAACCATGCTAGATATTCTTATCTTGCCCATGGGCGAAGATAAAATGCCTGTATGGAACTCCCTTTTAATGGTCAGAACATTGTAATTGTTGAAGACTGTCGTCAGTAGCATCAAGGAAATGTTGTCTTATGGTAACATTTAGAACGCTAATTAATTATTTCTCGCTTCAAATGTCACCATAAAACAGTTTTCACGCACCATTCAAGAAATAATGATTCATTCTCCTTAGAACTATTTAAAAAGACCGATTTGACTATTAACATTAACTGGATCATTGCGCACATATCCATGACAACCACGTGCTATCGCATATCCATATGCAATTATTTTCACTAAGCACAAAAGAGTTCCAGCAAAAAATATATTTTTACTTAATTTTGTTTAACTGAAGTGGGAGAAAAAGCATCTACCATAGCCGCTTGTGTAAGATAGGTTCATCCGACCCTCGCGCAGGGTGTTTCGCGGAAACTCGGTAAACCTCGTTTCCGCAAAACACTCTTACACTCTCGGCCATGGTAGATACTTATATTCTTTTAACAGATAATTCTCCCAATTTCAGCATTTTCACGACGCAAAATTATCCAAAATGTCTAGGGTCTTTTTCCCAAATTGGGCAGAAAAAGCCCTGTTACTTAATAATGTTTTAGGAAAAATGTAATTCAAGGACATTTTCATACACTTGAGATCTATTTTTGTAATGATACAAAAATAAGCTGATTCTTTCATCTAATACAAAAACTAAATAATGTAAAAACTGTCAAATGTGAGGTTGCATCTGTAAACTTTATCTTTGTTTAGGAAATCTGTGAATATAACTTTCACCACCCAGAACAATAAGTATCAATATAAGAAGTAAAAAATATTCTAGTTACTATTTTCTCATGTCAGCACTACACTACTTTAGCTAATTACTGAGTTATTTCCCTTTATTTGTTTTTTTTGCTGTCATTTTTTTCCAGACATTAACTTGCAAACTACTCTATGGAATTTATTGAAACTTCATACAATGGTAAAGTACAATGAGAGAAGTGCAGTGCACAAGAACCATAACTCTATTTTAGCTAATTACAGAGTTATGGCCTTTACTACATTTTTCTTGTCCTGAGCATAACTTGAAAACTATTGGATGGAATTTAATAAAGCTTCATACAGTGATAGATCATGATGAGAGGAAGTGCAGTGTATAGGAACCTTAATTCTATTTCAGCCAATTACAGAGTTATTATTGCCCTTTGCTACGTTTTTCTTGTCCGGAGCATAACTTGAAATCTACCGGATGGAATGTAATAAAGCTTTATACAATGGTACAGCACAATGAGAATGAGTTCAGTGTACATGAATCATTACACTATTTTAGCAAATTACAATGACAATAATCCATAAAATAAAGTTGTCATGTATAGGTTGGCTTTCCAAATAGTTGACTGCAATTTCATATCAGGGCGGCGTTCGGGGGTATTAATCACCTTCAGTGATAGCTCTAGTTACCTTTCAGGTGGTCCCGCAGTGCTGGATTTATACGGTGGTACTGTCTTTGCGCAAAATATAGCGGGGAATGGGCCTACCAAGAGTCCCTGGGGTGCGGGGGCATTTGGCAGGGATTTGACCATTTGTTCGTCCCCGCAGGGCGGAGATTTTAGCCGGGGTTAACTTGACCGGAAGTCAAAGTCCCTGCTATTCCCTGGACCTGGGGGGTACAATTTGAGGGGTAAAAGCGAAAAGGTTTCATCTGCTTCTTTATTTAATGTCACTTAGAACCTTTTTGCATTCACCCCTCGAATTGACTGGTGCATACATGCCAGCATCACCAACCCAACTCGAAGCCTTTAGTGAATGTCCTTATGAAAATATGATTTTTAGTAATTACATCAACCAGGTATAGTGGACATTTTTTAGTAATCCAATTCCTTAATAACTTATTATTAATTTGTTATTGTTTGCAACAGGTTGGAGATGGAGATGATGACAGACCAGCCAGCCGAACTCAAATTGGATTAGACATCATTCGGTAAATTATTAGTATTTCACAATCACTTTATGAAAATGTATCCAAACAGTAGCGGGTTTGAATCTTTTAAGTTTATCTTTTCTGTTTGTTTCATTCCTGAATAACATTGTTTCATGCTGGTTGTAAATTATTTCCGGTCACGGCCATGAGATTATATCATTTTCTAATGAACTATTTTTTTTATAAATTTCAGGTTTTTGAATTATCCCTCAATACTTCTTAATACATTTCAACATTCTGTAAAAGCACAAATGTATTGGTTGTTTTTTTTATAGCCACCTGGTTGCTGAAGCTCGAGAGGACCTTTATGGACAAAAAATCCTGCTCAAGATAGTTCTGTCTGGAATTCCATACCACCTCCAGAGAATGGAAAATGTCTTCAAGTAAGAAGAGATTCTAAGCAAGTGCATTTCTGACTCCTCCAAAATGCTTCTTTGTAGTCAATTACCTTGGAGTTGTTTAATACTCATTGCAAAATATTCAAACATAATATATTTCATCTATTTTGTCTTGATCTTTGAATCCGTCAAATTACACTATGACTATCATTATGTGACTATATCAACGTTATCAACATTGACGTCATTTGATGTTGACGTCATTTCCTGTTCATTATATACATACAACCTGATGAAAGGTGAATGGCTGAAACGTTGTTTCATATATAAATAATTTGTGTTGAAGTTGGACTTCTTTAATTATCACCATATGTGACTATATCAAATTTATGACTACATAAAGAAGTGTGTATGCCTCAAATGATTGTTAACTGGTATACCTTCACAGTAGTAGTTAGTACTTTTATTCTGTTAAAAACATTGCATTTATGTTATTTTCATATTCTGATGTGCCAGCAGCCTGAAGTGGTCAAACAATTTGAAACTGGATGCAGCACAGAATCCCATATTTCTAGAGAATGCAGATGTTAGTCACCCCTGTCAAACATGTTTGTGTGAATAATACAAAATGTGACATTTACAGCAAATATGTAATAATTGAGCAACGTATAGACAATTGCAAAACTCTGTTCTGTTAATTTTGTGCCATATTTAGCATTTAAAACCAGATACTTTCAGTTTTTGCTGGTTTGTTCGGATTCTTTCATTCATGATTTTTTTCAAGAAGACACCAGTTCGATGTATACATAGTAGTTATGGTGTCTTTACTGTCTGTGAATCCAAGATCACTGTATGTTGTTGAACTGATATATGTTAAACGTTGAAGATCCAGCTGTCAGTACAGAAAACATTGATTGTGCTTTTGAGAACACTGAATTTTATCAACATAATTTGACTCTGTACATATTGCAAGCATTTTTTCAAATGTATATAAATTAATAGTAGATAACTGTAGCCTTAATTTGTGCATATTAACATATGTGAATAGTTTAATAGCCTCATTATGTCATTCTGTATAAATTATATAATATAATCATTTTAATTGTTTCAATTGTTTTAATATATAAATGGTTTTGGAACTGAAATTTGGTCTTGCTCTATTGGCTGGTACACTCAACAAATATAAAAAATATATGAAATAGTGCTTAGTGAACTCAGCTGACAGTTTTTCACTGGGTTCTTATTTGGGTGTATTCCAACAATATTACTGACTTTATTACTTTTATTGTATATTATATATAGGTGCTAAATTTAGAATATATTTTCAGCTGTGTTGAATGTTGATTGAAATTGCATTTTATCATTTCTTTTTAGATCACCCTGTGGGTTAAACATTATGTGAGGGTTAGAAGTCATTTGTTTGTAATTACACCTTGATAAGTTTAATCTTTAATACACTGGGTCTTGAAAGTCCCGTGATATGAACAATTGGTTTTGACTATTTTCATGCTTCATTTAGGGTATACCTCATAAGAGGTCATAACATATTGGGCCTTTAAAAGTTAGAAAATTTTAACATTAATTTATTCATACAATTTTATTTCCCACCAGATGTAAAAAACAACAACCTTTTTATCAAAAAGCAAGGTACAAAGGTCACTGTTGGTGATCTGTAAAAAATACATGTGTTGCTGCATATTTAACTGTCGCATGTCTTTTGGTTTATACCTGATTTTAGCAAAGCTGTTTACAATATTCATTAATTGAAATTTAGATAATTTTGGTCATTAGACATGATGTTTGTCACATTTGTCATTGCAAACACAAATTATTTTAAAGTTTATTGAAAGCATCTTTAAGATAATTCTGAATTTAAAGCAGAATTGTATTTGCCCTTAAAATCTAAACAACACATTTGTTCATAATTAACATTTTGCAACTTTTTTGGCGGGGTGTGGTGTATGTTTTTGTAACCAACAAATAAGAATATATTCTGTATTCTCACTGAGATATTTTGCAGACAATTTTCCAGAGCTGCTTGGCTACATATTGTTCATATACAATCATAATTATTAGTAATTGATTAAATATTTTGCCATGTTTTACAATCATATTTAAATAGATTTTTGCCCATTCAATTCTAGTTAAAATTATAATTACCCCTGCTTGTAATATACTTCAGTGCAACATTATTGATATGTGATTATTTTAAGCTTGACTATTCGATGAATAAGTAGAGCTATGCTAGTCACCCGAGTGTCAGCGTCAGCATTAGCACTTATGTTAATGTTTACGTACCACCTCAAATATTTTCAAAGTTCATTGACATACTGTTTTGAAACTTCGCACGCTTGTTCATCATCATGCTCCCAACCTGTACACAGGAGGAGGTCACTGTATCGAGCATTTTGACAGAATTATGCCCCTTTTTTACTTAGAATTTACTTGTAAGTTTGCGTACCACCTCAAATATTTTCAAAGTCCATTGACATCTGGCTTTGAAACTTTGCACGCTTGTTCACCATCATGCCCCCAACCTGTACACAGGAGGAGGTAACTCTATCAAACATTTTGACAAAATTATGCCCCTTTATCAACTTACAATTTATTTTAAAGTTTGCGTACCACCTCAAATATTTTCCGATTCAATTTATGTAAATATCTCAGCACATCATGTATTGCATTGAAATCTAATATAACAGTGATCAATGCATGTTTCTCCAAAACTTTTCAGTCCATACACCGAAAAGCGGCATAATAGTCGAGCGCGCTGTCTCTGTGACAGCTCTTGTTTTTATTTATTTTCTGTTTGTAACATATTCCTCAAATGCGTTTGTGTACTTGATCTCAAATGCATAGTAGCTTTATTTAAGTTAATTAAGAAGAATAACTCTAAACTTCATATAAAATATAAAGTAATGCATTATATATAATGTATACACTATTATTGAAGATTGTTGCGTATACACTAAATAAATTGCTAACAGCAACAGAACTGCTTGTTATTTAAAAAGTTTTATTAACATATACAAAAAAAACGTTTCCCTTTTACTCCTAGTATGTTTCACTTATTCATTAAGTAAACTTCAAGTGTCCGGAAATAACACTTCAAGTCCGTAGGAGGCAGTCTTAGTTCATATTATCGGGTCCTTGGTGATTCATGTGAAAACCATGTTGATGTCACATGATACCTCATGCTGCATGGCTTCTTTTCCGACCCAGTGTTGCACGCTTATTTCATTGCGCATGCTCACCAGAGAATCATTGAACAAAAGAAGTAGGCAAACCAATTTTAAATGGGACAAAATCGCGTTTTACATTGTAGTGACAAAACATTCTTATTTGTTGGAGTTTTATCGTTGGAGCTGCTGTTTTGAAGCGCATCTACAAGTAATGGATACAGCAGGTGTATATATTTTTCTACAGGTGGCTCCAAAGTACATACATACGAAAATTGATTCAATTTCTGCGATAAATGATATAGAAAGTTTTGGTTTCATTAATAAGAGACAAGCAAACACTCTTCGAGCAAAGTTTGCCAAAGAAACACTCGGATGTACGGTAAAGGACACTTTTGTTAATTTGCTCGCGGATTTATTCAAGTTGATTAGATATGATCAAGCGATTGTTATACTGCGGCAAATGGGATGCCCTGCATTTGCCGACGAGCTTGAAGCTAAAAGAGGAGTAGAAGTACTGAGGAAGAACAGACACAATTGTAAGCATCTTGTTAATTTTCACAAACAGTTGAAGTCTTTACTTGACGACAATGTGTATGTTAACAAACAGAACTGTCTTGAAATGTTAGCACGTGAGCAGGTTGACAAAATATCATTGTCATTCAACATAGAGAAAAAACAAACTTTAATCCACAATTACTCGATTATCATGTGGCTTCGAGCTCAACTCTTTAGGGACGAAACGTCTGAGCAGCGTATGGACTTGCTAGAAGAAATGATGAACAACATTCCTAATGATGTCGACCATTCTATTGCACACCTTGTTGTCATGACCCAAACAGCAATCAACTTTGCTTTGCGGGGAGATGTAAACGGTAGCTTGGCTGCTGTGGTACAGGCAAAACAAGTGCTTTCTGTCTGTCAAGAATTTTTTGCTACAACAATGGCTTGCCATGACATACAATATGTGTTCAGATTGCTGTACGCCAAAACAAAAGATAACCTGTACCTTGAGCATGTAATGGAAGAATGTGACCGCGGGCTTCAGAGTTTGTTGATAGTTCCTGACAACGAAAAGATGCTCTTGGACCGACTTTTTAAGCTAAACATGGCTCAGGTGTTGTTAGCGATTCAACCAAAGCTGGACATCGATCGATCCATCGAGTGCACACCTTGCCAGTTGGTAACTGCGAAACTTTTGGTAGGACAAGTAAAGGATAAGCATTTCCAGGGCATTGAAAAGCGGCGCGAGATGTTATATTCACTTTGCAACGCAAGGATACATGAGCTTGGAGGAGAAAAGGAAAAAGCCCTCGCTTATGCAACTAAAGCTACAGCAATACTTGATGATGGGACATACTTTGACAGCGATTTCAATAAGACTGCGAGTTACCAAAGGTGTTTGCACAACCAGCTCCTACCAATGCAATCCACACAATTAAACAATTAAAAAAGTTTGCGGGTGTGCTTCGACATTGCAAATGTACAGTTATGTTTTAATATGGAGAACGTGGTGCTGATGATTGTATTTTATTAATTACATACCTATTCATTTTTCCTGTTATCAATTTGGTGTAGAAATCTGTTATGCATGTTGTTCATATATATATGTACACCTACAAAACTAAGGCCCGTGACCTTATATAAGGACCAATCTCCGCTATATATATATATATATATATATATATATATATATATATATATATATATATATATATATATATATATATATATATATATATATATATATATATATAGTACTGTGAAATCATTTATATTCGTTGGCATGAAATTTCGTGGTGTGCCGAAAAAATACAATTTCGTGGGTACTTATATTCGTGGTTTTTCATTTTTGAAAAAAAAATAATCAAATATGCGATCGTCCTAGATCGTCTGCATAATCTCCACGCGCTGGCCCGTGATTTCCGGGATCTACGTCACACGTTTATGACACTCGCTAAAGTGGTACGAGATGCCAATTAGTGCATATACACATGTCAATTAAAATACAGATACATGTAGTTAACAAAGGGAAAAGCAACTTCAACACATATGAAGTATAAGAATTTACAAAAGGACAATAATTGAAATACTGCACCAAGCGTTATGGTTCCTTTGCACTGTACTTCTTCTAAATGAGATCGATCTAGATATGAACGTTGAAGTCAAAACCTCAAAGTCGTTTTCAAGTTAAGCTCCAGACAACATTGCCTGGACACATACACACGCCTACCATTTCCTTTTTGCCTGTCGTCGGCGTTGCCAACACTAGTTATTTAAGTTACATTATTTAGTTATTTAAACTATATTTCGGTAATTTTAAAATTATGAACATCTGTTACGCAATAACATCTGTAACCCAAAAATACATCACATCACATCGAGAATCATTTTTTGATATAATGATACTGATAATAGGGAAACTGCAGTAAAGCATATATTACAAATTATTTTTAGATCGAACAAAGGAGCCAGACAGCTATGAAATAATTTTATACCTATCAATGACAAACCTCGTTTTATAAATGCCATACCTGAAGTGTCATAACCTTGCCGATGGATTATTCCCAACCTGCTGAGATCACTATGATCACGTCGCAGGAGGGGCCATAAAACCTTTATCGTAGTTGAATACACAGTTCCTGAGCATCGATTTTCTACTAGTTTTACATAAATGGTAAAAAAATGACCAAAAGATATTTATAAATTCATTTTGTCGGAAAGTGCATTGTTTTGAAAGAGAAAAAAATCTGCATCGTAATCCGCTGGAAGCTAAGCGATTGGACGTCAATAAGTAACTTTAAATAGCAAAACAAATCTGCATCGTACTTTTTAATTCAATGTAACTTTTGGTGACCAACAAAACCGTAAAAGGACAAAATGTAAAAATCATAAAATTAAAACAAAAACATCATCTTAAAAGCCAATAATTATGGTAACATATATGTAGGAAGTAAGTTGATCTGTTAAAAGACTAATTCGTGAGAACTGTTTAACCATATTTTCCCTATCAAACTCTATGGGCACTTCCGCTACATTGGATTTCTCCAAAGTTGTCAATGCGGGGGATAATACATAATAAATCCGAACTTTATGAAGGGAAAACTGAAACACAAAACTCTACCCTCTAACTTTTATTTTGGTATATATAATCCCAACAATAAACCATCCTTAAAATATGTGTATAACATCAAATTTGGCTTAAATGTATAAAGGCAGCCCTGGGAGATCGAAAGACTTCTGTAATGGACATAGCTGTGTTGACATTTTATGCAATAAACATTTGTATAAAAAACTATGAATAGTAAAAGGCAGCCAAACTTTTACAGTTATTAAAGTAGTCTATTTTTTTACAAAAACATTTTGTCAAGCTTAAAAGAACTATCAAGTGTTAAATTTACTTATACTGTAGTGGTCAATTCAATGTCTATTTATGTTATTTCATGATTTTTATCATTTAGAAATAAAGAACATTTGAAATAAAGGCGAAACACAAGAGTGTTACAGTGTCCAAAGTATATCATATGTTTATGTATATGGATTTTTTAAGTTATTCCAGTTAATTTCTAACATTCATTCTTGCAATATCAATATATTTATACTTGAGTATTTCTAATAATCAGCAGATAAACGCACTAAAGCTTATATAGAATAAGTACTAAGCTATATTGAATGAGTTCTAATGCTACAATGTATTTCGAATACATATCTGATTTTGCTTCTGTAACACAGAAATGCAATATTGTGTGACTAGAACAAAAAGTGGATAGGTATGTCGTCAAAAATGGAGAAATTGTTGAATTATGATACAGCAAAAGCCCTAGCTTTGGTCAACACTGGTCTTAATAGTAGGTAATAATTATTACAAAATTCATATTTTCCAACGTTTTGTCTGTTCCTGATGCAAACATTAATATTGAGTCTTCAGTTTAAAACTTAGCTCATACATAATTCAAACTATGAGATCCATTATACACAACACTACCTATAAATTATAAAAGTGAAACAGATTGAAATTTGTCCACATCTTTACAGACTTTAGAAAGCTTGGCCTGTACTCATCAAACAATTTAAGTTGTTTCCTAACTTAAGTGGATTTACTAAAATTGTCAGAGCCTGTCAAATTAAAAGAAAAGTAGAAGTGTTTTTACATAAAAACACTGTTTATACTATTAATTCAATGAATATAAAGTAGTAAAGAAATTATTACATCATAATGTCATTTGAACAATGATATACTTAATTTAGGAAAATGACGTTAGATAGAAAATGACTTAAGAGGTTTCATTAATACGAGCCAAGGGCAACCAATAGGCTTGTCAACTTGTCTTAACAAAGTACAGAACATTTCCAAGAGTGCAATTTCTGTAGCGAAATATATATGTATGAACTTCTAGATTTGCTAAATGTCACACTACTTTCATAAAAAAGTACTAACAAATGCATATCATAAGGAACATTATCAAATCATAATAAAATTTATGATTGATTTACTATTACACAATGATATCCAGCAAATGAATAAACAAAAAAGCAAATATATGTTTCCAAAAAAAAAATTGTTTTTACGACAATTTGATTAAATTAGCTTTGAGGCAAGAACCCATATTCAATTTCTTATCCTTATCCCTTAAAGATGACCATGTAATTACATTCAGTCTATTGGTCAACTAGTTTTACTGTCCAATCATAGCACTTGATCTTAAATTTAAGATTAAATTTTATTTTTGATATCAAATTTAGCCCCAGAGCATTCGTAACTCCTCGGCCATTTTCCATCAAACACAATCTCAGATGTTTATGGATGGTTTACAATGTCAGAAATCTTTAGATTTCACTGCACTGCAAGTAGATCCCTTAGTAATTTCAATTAAGCAGTTAAACCTAAGTACTTTACTCTGGAAATCTTAATTATTTATGCACTTAAACACTTCACTGACAATCACTTTAAACTTAGGCATGTATGATACACATTAAAACACTTAATTAACAATTAATTAAAACTTTTATTTAAAATTTTCCAAACTACTTCTACTGATGTACGGGCATACATTCGAGGTTGTTTTTGATGCAAAAAGGCTGAGGAGTTCAGAATGGCCCCAGAATAAATGTCACAAAAAGTAAAAAAAGTGTACATGTAACAATACCAACAATTAGCCAAGATATATACTTGCTTGAACAATATTGATACATACAATGCTCTCTTTAAAAACTACATGCATTCTTGCTTGTCATATGTATGATATTACTAGAAACATGCTAATAATAAAAACATGTATGCTTTGGTTGCATATTATTAATAGAACTTTGTAAATTTGGAAATAAAATAATCCTCAAAAAGACATTCATTAATTTTTTATCACACTTTTTATAATTCTTTATCACACTTTTGAACCAAAAAATGTATTACAAAATGGAATGTTTTTGTACATGTAAAAATTGTAAATGCATTTAGAATGGTGGTGTGTGGCCATAAATGCATATATGGTTGAGTGTAGCCTGAGAGAGCTTAGGAAGACTTGGTAGCAGCAGCGGCAGACTCTATAAATGTCGCCAGTTTGACATCGCGCTGGGACAGACCTCCACAATCATGGGTGCTCAGGGTGATTTGAACCTGCAGACATAAAATAAGTAAAAATCATTATTATAATGCATATACACAAACTTGTAGTAGTAGTTTATATGTCCTTTTTTCTGTATTATCAAATGTTAGCTTCAGCACCAAATAAACAATGCTTAATGCGTAATTTTATATACAGCAAAGTCTTAGCAAAAAAAGTCCAATTCATCCATCATTTTTTTCCCTTGTTTCTACTAAAAAAATAAGATAGGAAGATAGACTTTCAACTGTTGTTGTTTTTGGGTTTTTTGGAGAACCATGATTCTGTTCCAAACCAACCTATATTAAGGTATATAACTATTGTAGACAACTTAAGATATAAAATTGTCAAATTTTGACATATTCACTCAAATTAATGCACATTTTTTATGAACTAAGGAAAAGAATCCACAATATGGCAAACAGAAAGTGTAGCATCGGGAGAAAAAAATGGGTTTTAAGGCAGGTTTATAATAGTGGATATGAACAATTTCTTTTTACGTCTTACTAAACAATAGGGTTGAAAAACAGGATTATTGTACATAGTACAGTAAACACACACTGTTGCAGTGTTGTATATAATATTACTACTGTATGCAAATGAACAATGAGCATTTCAAGTTATTGAAGCATTTAGAGATAATAACTTTAATAATATTTTGACATTTTTATAATGATTGTTGTATTGTTACTGTAGTGGGTCTCTCAGTTTCGAATTGTTTGACAAGGGGCTGACTGTTCAGAACTTTATTCAAGTTAACTACATTGATAATGTCATATTTGTTAACTTTCAAATCTTTACTGCTCTGGAAGTTAAATGGATACACTTGTGATCTGCAGAGCTCCTCACAAGAGTCAACTGTAACAGCTGTACATGATTTTTTTTAATATATATCTTAGCACATAATCAAATATTTCATGTCTGAAAGTTAAAGCTGCACTCTCACAGATTTTCCATTTTACAACTTTTTTATTTTTGGTCTTGGAAAGAGCAAATTTTTGCGTAAATATCTGCAAACTAATGATATAAGATTGCTGACAAAAAATCAGATCATAGATTTTCATATTACCATTCGAATATTAATGTTTTATGGCTTAAACGGTTACTAACAGTTTAAAAAAATGCATAAACCATAAAAAAATTTAACTTAAATATAAAAATCTGCGATCTATTTTTTTGTCAGCAGTCTTATTTAACTGGTTTCCACAGATTTTCGCAAAAATTGGCTTGTTCCAAGACAAAAAATAAAAAAGTTGTCAAAACATTCAATATGTGAGAGTGCAGCATTAACAACCATGTCATTAATCACTTCAATATAGTTCTAAGTGATTGTTTGCCTTAAAATTGGATCTAAAATTGTGGCTACTGAGCTTGTCCTTAAAGCTTCCATCGTTATATTCAGATCAAGTGGAAATATATAGCCTGTTTAAAGCCTGATTAAAGAAACCACGTGCTGTTGCTATTTACCTAAGTATGCAACAGTGTCACATCACTTGGCTATTTAAATATTAACATAGCATTACATGAATGTCATGGTGGCATAGGAAGCTTTAACAAGTGATGAAACTGGGGCGCTGTTTTGGAGGGGGGGGGGTAAGGGGGGGGGGGGGTACAAACTGACTGTCTCTTCAGTGCAAAAAGGCACTGTCAGCTTTGTTTAACTGACTCGCAAGCATATTTTAAGTTTATATAAGGCTGTCTTCCTAGTATTTTTTTGCCCAATTCCCCTACAGATGAAATACAACCCTCAGGCAGTGGTGTTTTTTTTGCCATTTTCATTATTTGTATATGAAAATATCAAGCAAGAAGACTGACCTTGTTATAAACGTTAAACCATTCTGGGTGATGATCCATCTTCTCGGCTTGTAAGGCAACACGACTCATAAAACCCCATGCCTGAAATAAAAAACAAAGTTGTCTATTATATTTTTTGAACACTTTATTTATAATAGGAATTTGAGGGACTTTCTTATTTATGGCTAAATTCATAATACAAGCAAACCTAATCATAATTATCATGCTGGACCTGCTCGAGTGAGCAAGCAGCTTTCAAACAAGAGCTGTCACAGAGACAGCGCGCTCGACTATTCCGCCGCTTTTCAGTGTAAGGATTGAAAAGTTTTGGCGAAACATGGATCACTGTAAACTTTGATTAGATTTCAATGCAATACATGATGTACATCCTATGCAAACCATTAACCAGGCATTACAATGAATATTATTTCATATTAAACTTGCTATTTGATGTTAAAATACATGATATGCATGGTAAATATTAAATATCTCCACTCTTAATAATTTGATTAACAAATGATGAAAAGTGTCATTTAAGATGCAGAATAAGATTTACCAAAATTAATAATATTGTTTTAATATTCAAAAAAGGATGAATAAATGTCAAAAACAATGGTTCTTATAAGGGTACCGAATTTAATTTGAAAGAAATAAGCATAAAACACGCTATCTTATGAGACTACAGTAGTGTACAGTAAATATTTTAGCATTCACCAATCATTTAATATTTTTTGCGCTTTCTGCTGTAAAATTCACGGTTACAATCTTGTTATCAGTAGTTAATATTTTCCATAAATGCCTTATTTAGTAGGCAGTTAATGGTTTATCAGTCAAAATTTATGTTTGTTATTCATGTGTATGTATTGATTTTGAATAAAAGTGTCACTTTAAGAAATAGTATTTTTATTTTATTATGCGGTTGCAACACAAAATATAATAAAAATTAACTATTTTCCATCTTTTATTAAAACATATTTGTTTGCATCTATTCTCTAAAACAAAATTCGTAAAAAATATATTGAGTTTCCGTCAAAGGCCTAGTTTTAGGAATGGTTGTCATGTTAATTGTCTGCTGTGTATCCCTTGTTTATTGCACTAGTGTCATTGCAGGGGCCAATTTCCTGTGTATTTGTTTATTGGCTTGGGGCCATTTAGAGTTGACAACATTTAGAGTAGAAAATAGCATTAGTTCATTAATACACAACCACTTCTTGCATAAACATATATGCATATAGCAAATGTATTAATTTGACTGATTGGGAGTAAATATTAAACAAAAAAAGTAAAAAGGGTTTTATTCCATTTAAGTTGTAAAATATAAATAATTTTAATGGGATATTAAAAATACTACTACTCATATTCTTATTCTAAAGCATCGAAATAGTGCTTTTAATATCATTTAAAAAGTAATCAAAATAAAACAATAAGTCAAACACTGACAGATCTAAGATTTGATAGTTAGCAGGAGGCAATAAAGATAAAAATCAATACAAAGAATTGTGTACTATGGGGGGGGGGGCTCTTAAAGAAGGCTTAAATTAGCCTTCAATGGATAGTATTTCATTAAATAATGGAGCAGCATAACCAATAATACAAAATGCCTAAAATATACGTTTATCTATTATGTGTTTCAAATTAGAAATGCAATTAATAAATCTGGGTACAATGTAGAAAATATACTATAATATTTAATGGTGTACTTATTTGATGATGATTGCTGTCAGGCTGTCACCTTAAATCCGAACACATTTGTTAAACAAGAATAAACATAAAATTGAAAGTTTCAGAAGAGTTGGAAGAAAATCTTTGTTAATATATCCTTTGAATGAATCAACAATGGCACAACAATTTCACAGTTTGAGCTTGGAACAATATATAAGGCGTGAACTTTGATAATTAACAATTACAAATAACGAACAACGTGTAATTATCACCTTGTGAAACTTTAAAGAAAGGCTCATGAACTCCTTTGAACGTTATGTCATAAAAGTATTTGAAGATGAAACCCTTTTATTTCGAACCAAATTATATAATTAAAGCTATCAATTAATATGAAAATAATGCAATGCATATTTATAAAGAAAACAAAAACATTTAAATGTCTAAATGTTTGACAAATTAACTTTATTTTATAAAACAACATCAATCATATAATTCTATATTGTTAAAATGAAAGGTCAAAATTGATTATAATTATTCTCTATAATAGTTAACATTAAAACATCTGTTGAAACTAAACACATCATTCTAAGTTTCACTGTAAAGATAGCATTTATTATAGACTGAAGAAGCCTTATCTGGTTAGCCCCTTGTCTCCATTTAGTCTTTCCCTTGTCTTACCCTTGTCTTACCCTAGTGCACTACGAAGTGCACTACGAAGTGAACTGATAGTGAACACGAAGTGCACTTACTGTCA
Source organism: Mya arenaria (assembly GCF_026914265.1). Lineage (NCBI taxonomy): Eukaryota > Metazoa > Mollusca > Bivalvia > Myida > Myidae > Mya > Mya arenaria. The sequence continues at coordinate 23,388,613 of NC_069132.1, read as the reverse complement.
AGTTTGGTCTTAACAGTACTGTAGGGGAAGCCATTGAATACCAATTAAGAATTTTGCAAACTGTGAAAACACCGAAAAGGTGCGTATATTTGCGTAAACAAGATAATTTCAATATTTATTCACACTTTTTCGTTTAATAAGCATATTGAACGCGTTGTTTAGTACTTTGTCATGTTTGGTGCTCAGTAACCTCCAATGTGATCGATTAATTATTTCATTAAATAAAAAAATCGAGTACCGACACTCATCACGCACATCTTGTAAACCTGGAGATTTTCATAAACAGCACACGTTTAAACACGTGCTTCTCTCATTTGGTTCATAAAAACACATTTAATTGATTTGGTTTATTTTTTGTTAAAGGCAGATATAATATATTAATAAAACAAAAATAGTAAAATATACAGGGAGACAGGTATTTATATATTGACCATGGTTAGGTAGAACGAAAAACCAGTCTAAGGCGAACTAGTATGGACGAAGGGAAAAACAAACACGTTGATTGAATGAAAAAAGGGGCATTTATTCAAAATGCCATAAAAGTGTTCTAAACTATTATATATATACATGTAGTTTTTCCAAAAGATCATATCTGGGTGGATAAAACCGCCCCATAAGTGTTAAGAATTAATATATATACAAATGTAGGTTTTACATAAAGGAAATAAAAGTTAAACATAGAAATCATGAAAAGGAAAGAATGTAAATAAAATGAAATAATAATATTCTATAATCAAACCGCATAGGAGGAGGAGGGGAGGAGGAGGTAATCAAAAATTTAATAAGTTTGGCGAGGCAATCACCCACGCCGAAAAATATCTGAGAATGGCCAAGAAACAATGTCATTGGCTTAGGCGTGTCACGTGATAAAATCTAGTCAAATGATTGGTTAAAGATAATAAACAATGCTAAGAAAATACCCTAACGGTTAAAAAGGTGACACACAACTAATAGGTTATTGTTCAAGTTTATAAATGATTTTATGTTTTTCCATAAAATTTCATTTATATATTGACCATGGTTAGGTAGAACGAAAAACCAGTCTAAGGCGAACTAGTATGGACGAAGGGAAAAACAAACACGTTGATTGAATGAAAAAAGGGGCATTTATTCAAAATGCCATAAAAGTGTTCTAAACTATTATATATATACATGTAGTTTTTCCAAAAGATCATATCTGGGTGGATAAAACCGCCAACAGGAGAATCCTACGCCACCCAGAGAGACTAGACTGGGATTGGTTCAACCCAGTGTTCTTAAATTGGCTAAAGAGAGGGAAATCAACAGAGAATTAAAGTGAAAGATGGTTGAAACCGTTATACTGAAAATTAAAAATACAAAAATAATTACAACAGAACAGGTCGCCGCGGCCTTAAACCGTCGACTATAAATGTACGGAAGATGAACATGTAGAGCATAATAAAATATATACAATGTGAACTGGCATAAAAAAAAAAACATGGCAAGACATGGAGAAAAAACAAAACAACAAACATCTACAGAATATACAGCAGAAATGTATATGGCGTATACAAAGGAAAAGGTAACACATACATGGTGACCTGCAGCCTTAAACTGTCAGATCCATGCAGGGAACATATTAGGGGAACATCTGCAGCCTTAAACTGTCAGAATTTCCCTCATTGAGAAAACTCAAAAACAAATATTTACAGAATATACAGAATAAATGCATAGTGGTAACGGTGTTCACAGAGCAAGAGATAACATATATATGGTGACCTGCAGCCTTAAACTGTCAGATCCATGCAGGGAACTTAAAAGGGGGAACATCTGCAGCCTTAAACTGTCAGATAATTATCTACATAAGACATGTAATGGAAAGACTGCATTCGTAAACTGTCAGACTCCAGCAGGAAATGAACATCTCGAGAACTGCAGCCGTAAACTGTCAGGTCGAGGCGTTAAACTGTCATAACACTGGGGGTGCACATAATGTATACAGGTAACTAGATCTGCAGCCTTAAACTGTCAGAACAAGGCCTGCGAACGGTAAATAATAGACCTGCAGCCCAAACTGTCAGATCGGTGCAAGAAGTAATGGAATGAATGGGTGTTTAAGGAAGAGAAGGTGGAGAATTCAAAGTATATGTTGGCTGAATGGATACCGATTCCTGGCTACTGGAGGCCAAGGGAAGGGTGGGAGTGCGGATGTACTTCTTATAAGCGGAGGATTTCCAACGGCCTAACTTTTGGATGTCACAGGCGGACATGTGATTATTGGAAGCAAGAGTAGCTCCACCAATGCGAAAAGAATGTGCTGTGTACGTTTGGGGATCTAAATGGCAAGCCAGCACACATGCTCGGAGTATCGATCGAAAATAAGTGGTGGTGATTGGTAGGCCGGTGCGGAGCACAAAAAGGGGGCCAGAAGTGTGGGATGTAAGCGATAAATAGCGCAAAAGAGAGTGAACGGGACATAAATGGCGGGTGGGTTGACGGGAAAAAGGGACAGCAGAAGGCCGTCCTTGGGAATGTTTATATTGTTTCAGAATTATAGAAAACGAGGAAACCATAGAGTTGCAGCATTGAAATGAAACATCCTCACGTTTGACTAGGTTTTGGGAGCCTTTTGGGGAATATGCAATTTCTCCAACACGAAAGAGTCCGAAAAAGGCCAGGAGGAACATTGCACGCAAGAGGGTACGCGTAAAATGATCCGATACTACATGTTTTAGGGCAGTTAACAGGGCGCTGAGCTGTGCTAGAGAGAAAGGTTGTCTAATGTCTGAACATTTATTACGACGTAGACTGTGAAGTAATTTCTTGATGAGGAATGAGTCAGCGGGAACAGCCATATTGTGTAGTTTGTGGACGTAGCTTATGGCGGAAATGTAAGAAGTTATGGTGGAGGCTTGTAGACCGCGGCTGTTACAAACAGCAATGAATTGAGCAAGGCGTTCAGCGGAAACCGGAAGTAACGGTGTCTGTGCATAAAATGTATGGTGGAAGACGTGGTAGTGCTTAAGAGCATTCTGATAGCTGGATTTTGTGGAAGGTGCCAGGGAAGATTCAAGAAGGGTGTACACCGCTTGGTTCAATGGAGCAAGTGACCTGGAACTGTGGTGGGGTGCCTGTCCATGTGTGGAGCCAACATGTGGAATTTCTCGATCTGCAAACGAGAAAGAAGATCAGGTAAATGATTGTGTTTGCCCGCTATATGTTCCGATCGGAGAAGAATATTGAATTTCATGCTGGCCAAGACCAAACGACGGACGAGTGACATAACTGGAGCAGCTTTGCATGTTTGTTTATTAATGATGTGAACAACAGCTGCATTATCAGTATGAAGGGTAATGCATTTGTTGATGAGCTGTGGGCCCCAGATTTCAAGGGATAAAACTATGGGCAGTAGTTCCTTGAAAGTAATGTCGTTGGGCTGCCAAAGAGAAGGCCAAGTGCCGTAAAACCAATGAGAATTGAAAATAGCGCCGTAACCAAGGGATCCGGATGCATCTGTATGCAAATGTAGGGAAACAGATGAAACCCATCGTTGATGTAGGAGCAAATTGCGGCCGTTGAAATGATCAACGAATAAATGCCAAGCGTGGAGATCTTTTCGGCTCTCCCGGGATAGAGTGATCCGGTGGTGTGCTTTGGAGACATTTCTGGTGAGGTCGGTCAAACGGCGTAAGAAACAACGACCTGGTAGAACAACCTGGCAACAGAAATTTAGCAAGCCGAGCAAAGACTGTAGGTCTCTCAAAGTGATTTTTCGGGATTTAGAAGCAGAGGCAAGAAGAGAACGTAGCTTAATCAATTTGTCATGAGGCAATCGAGCTTCCATAAGCAAAGAGTCTAGTTCTAAACCCATGAAAGTAATAATAGGGGTGGCATTTTCAGTTTTTTCGTGTTTTATTGGAACCCCTATAAGGGCACAAAATTGTAAGAAGTTGTCTAAATCAGTCTGGCATGTGGAAGAGTTGGATGGGCCCATTATCAAGAAATCATCAAGAATATGAACCATATGATGAATATGAAGGACATTATTGGCAATGTGGTGAAGAGCAGAACTGAAACGTTCGAAAATGGCGCAAGAAGATGAAGAACCCATTGGTAGGCAAGTATCGAAGTAGTAATTGTCATCAAATTTGAAACCAAGAAGGTGGTGATCAGAGTTATGAATAGGGATGAGGCGGAAAGCGGATTCAATGTCCGTCTTACTGAAAAGTGTACCTTGGCCGAGTTCTAGTAGGTGTGCGACAGCATCATCGAAGGAACTGTAGTTGACCGTAGACAAATCCTCGTCAATAAAGTCGTTAACAGAACTGCCCTTCGGGTAGCTAAGGTGATGAATCATCCTGAATTGACCTGCGGCTTTTTTAGGAACCAAACCAATGGGGCTAATGCGTAAATTCGTAAAAGGAGGGAAAGGAAAAGGTCCACGAACACGACCGGTATCTAATTCCTTCTGTATTTTCATGCGGACCTGGTCAGGATGGTCAAAGCAGGATTTGAGGTTGGATGAAGACGTGGCGAGGCGAGGGCCGTGGTAACCCAGTTTAAAACCATGTAGGAAACCTTGGATCAAGTAATCTGCAAAAGGATAACCCAACAGGAATGGAGCCAAGATAGGTATATTGATAGGGGTGACAGGGGAGCTAAGTTGTTTTTCTATTGGGGGGGAGGGGTTTGGTTGCCAGAGCTTTGTCGGCCTCGTCTTTGCTGGAGAATTTGCAGTTGAACGCTGGATGCTGGCCTTTACAGAAACCGCAGATGTGGGGGAAGTTGCAGTGGGAGTTGCGACATTGAGAATGCTTGTTGTAGTTCCAACAGATGTTGGAATGGAAAGGTCGTGAGTGGGTTTGTGGGCTAGATCGAAAGGATCGGAGAGGTTGACGGGGGGCTCGAAAGGACTGGGGAGTAGGCTGTTGAAAGGAAGTGCAGGCCATTAACCAGAACTCCGTGTGGAGTCGATCCCACGGGAGGAGGACAGATTGTCGAAGCATTCGAAACTGAGAATCATAATTCAAGAAAGCCAGACCTGGGCGACGGGATGCGATGTCACGCACGATTTCAGCATACTTCATAAGCTGGGCAGTTTCAAATGGAAATTTAGCCGTGTAAATGGCAGTGAAACGGAGGAAAGCAGTTGTCCAAGAGTCAATAGAAGTTATTTTTCGTGAGCGTGAGGTCGGTTGGAAGGAGATGTTGGAGTTGCTGTCTAACTGTAAAGTATATTGAGGAGTGGCTGGAGAAGTGGTGGAAGGCAAAAGAGATGCGAAATCAACGAAACGGTTAGACCAAATGTCTTTACGGGTTGATTTGGGGATTTGATTAATGATAGGAGTACTTATTGGCTCTGTGAAGTGAACACCGTTACCTGGCAACAAATTCGCTGAATGGGCCTGAAGAAAGTGTGGCATGTCCTGGGCGTTATCGTCACTGTCTGAATCCGATGAAATGTTCATATGGTTGTGAAGGCCCTGGTGTGGCACTGAAAATTGTCCTGGCGCGGCGAAGGTGTCCAGCAGGGATCCCTGTGGAGCACCAGCGGTCTGATGATGGGGTTGTTGGAACGGAAGTTCCGCGTCGCAGTCCCTTGGAGGAGAAGAAGTCATAACTGGTAGGTCCAGCGGATCATCAACAGTGTCCAATTGGGGGGAGAGTGGGAGGTTAGGTCCATTAGCGACCGACCTCTGGAGAGGCGGAGTTTGAACAGCAGTTCTTTTTCTGGACTTCCCCTGTTTAGCTTGTTTGGGATGGTCAGAGGAGCCCAAGAGAGGCGAAGCCACCAGCGGTGCAGTGTCCTGGACCCCTTTTGGTCGGGTCGCTGTGGCGCAGCATGCACAGGCAGGCGTGGAATTGGCCCGTTTACGTTTCTTCGTTGGCTTCATCTGAAAAATACGCCATAGAAGATGTAAAAAATTGAACCGAACAATGACGGCTGACCAATGAAATTAGAAATATGACAGCCGAGTGAAGGAATGATAAGATTACTAACAAATTTATGGTTAACAGTTATCTAATCATCAAAAGATACTGTTGTTATATATGTCAAAGGTAAATATGCATCACAGACACAGTCGCACGTAAACTAAGCCATATGCGAACGTAAGCATGTCATGGAAGCAAAATGAGTGTATAACGCATCGCATGAAAACTAAGCCATATGCGAGCATAAGGAACATTGGATAGCTGGCATGGATATAAACCAGAACAATCCAAAGAAAGGGGGTAACGCGTCGCATGAAAACTAAGCCATATGCGAGCAAAAAGTTGGGGGGGGGGGGGGATGGGCGGTTAGAGCAACACATGAAAACTAAACCATATGTGAGTCAACCATACAGAAGGGATCATAGTAATGAAAGCACGTAAACTAACCATGTGCGTGCAATACGAGCAAATATACAGATAAGTATAAAAATATGCATGAAAACTAAGCCATATGCATATATGTAAAGAAATGGTTTGTGATGATGTGAAGATGTAATGGTAGACAGCACGACAACTGGGCTGCAGTAGGTAAGAATAAAGTGCACGGAACCATTGGAAAAGTGAGGTAAGCAATGCACCAATTGCAACAACGTAAACAAAGAAAAAGGAATAAACAAGCAGATACGTATCTGGTATATCAATGAGTGATGGACTTTCGCAGGGCAGCGACCACAGCAGCTCTGATATTGCTAACAAAGCGAAGCTGACCGTCATGAGACAGATGACAGCCATCCGGGGCAAAATTCCGGTGTTTGCATTCGGGTGACCAGAAACCCTTTAAACGCCATAAATAGGAACGGTGATGTTTGGTGTGGTTGAGCCTGTCCATCAGCAGCATGTTAAGGTCGTCAACTCTCGCATTGAACCAATGTATGTCAACTGGAAATCTGGTATGCACAAGACATGGTTGTCTGTGAAGCGTCTGCAGAACGATCACTTTTGGGATACGGTGAACAAACAATAACGTGTCCACTAAGTCGGTAATGTTCGCTGCAACACTCAGTGGAGTCACATCGTTGGAATACACGTCGTTTGTTCCGATGACAAGAACGAGAATATCCGGTTCGAAATCCGAAACTGTGTCCAAATGATGACGTAACGTGGACACAGTAGCGCCGGGAAAGCCTGTATATTGAATCAGTGGAGAACCTTGTAAGCCCAAGTGAAACTGCAACGTGCTCGACTGACGAATGAAATCCCGAAGACGTTTGACGTAGGAATGTCCCAAGATTTGTATCTTACAACGTTCTGAGATGGGCGCCGCCATCATGCATCACGTCCAATCACAAAGGAACCACGAGAGCGTGCGAGAGCGCCGCTGTGCGAGAGAAATTGTTGTACAATGGCCACTTTGCACCCGAAATAACACCTGTTTTAAGGTCGCCGCCCCGTTATAATACGTCCATATAACCAATAAAGTACTAAGGTAATGAAAGTCGCAAAGGAATAACCTTGAATTCCTGGAATCACTGTACAAAGAATCAAAAATTTAATAAGTTTGGCGAGGCAATCACCCACGCCGAAAAATATCTGAGAATGGCCAAGAAACAATGTCATTGGCTTAGGCGTGTCACGTGATAAAATCTAGTCAAATGATTGGTTAAAGATAATAAACAATGCTAAGAAAATACCCTAACGGTTAAAAAGGTGACACACAACTAATAGGTTATTGTTCAAGTTTATAAATGATTTTATGTTTTTCCATAAAATTTCATAAACGCTGTATACTGCGACTTCTGTAACGAATAAACTACATAACATATCAGTTGAAAAGGTGAATAAAGGGTCTATATTTCGTGGGCTCTTAAATTCGTGGACCACCCTACCCACGGAAACCACGAACATTAATGCCCCACGAACATTAATGATTTCACAGTATATAAACTGGGAAACCAAACCGCATATTTATATAGTGTTACTAATGTACTAGAATATTTCACAACATAACACAAGTTATTCAATGGTATCCGTTTTCTTAAGTATGCGGCCTTGACATATTGCTTTTAACAAATGACAGGATGTTTATCCAAACAATGTAAAATGCGGAATCCTTAATAACAGAACGCGTACACGATTTTTTTTATCCCGCTTCATTTTCGTTTAATGTTAAAGTCTTTATATCAGATTGTAGACACCAACGCATTGTTAAAAGTATAATGAAAAAATTACATTGTGAGTCTAGTGTTATACCTTGTTGGTTTAGTTCTTACAACAGAATGTGGAATGTGTCAGATTTTAAAGATCTCAAATTATAAGATACATGCTTATTCATTCATAACCAAGCATCATGTGAAATACAATACTACAACTATAGCTAAACTTTTATATCGTTATCATATTATTCAGTATGAATAACTAAAATAAAAAAGTATACTGTATGATATCAAGACTTGTGCATTTGTTACATTTAGATTAAGTATGCAACTTAGATTTACGGGAGCGCCATCCCTAAATATTGCACCACCCCCCCCCCCCCCCATAAAAAAAAATCTCGGCCAGTATCCAACAGGAATTGACCGTGGAAATAATACGTGTTATTAGAAAATAGTCCATCGTGGCCGACCAAGGTGATTAAAAAAATTCCATACAAAATAAATATGCGCCTAAATCAATAATTATTAGTCTTCATATCTTTGAGTAAATTTTCATTTTAATAGAAAAAAAAACAAGTAACAGTGACCTTGACCGTAGCCCCTCCCCACTCAAAAGCAATCCCAAGCTAGCTCTTCACATGCTACCTACACACCAAGTTTCATCAATATCTGTCAATGCTAACTAAAGTTATTGGGCAGAAACCATTTTTCTATTTTAAGTAACAGTGACCTTGACCATTTTTCTATTTTAAGTAATAGTGACCTTGACCTTAGCCCCTCCCCACTCAAAAGTAATCCCAAGCTAGCTCTTCCCATAAGCTACCTACACACCAAGTTTCATCAATATCTATCAATGCTAACTAAAGTTATTGAACAGAAACCAATGTTTGACGCCCGCCCGCCCGCCCAACGACAACCTCATTCTAATAACCTGGTTTTCGTTGAAAACCTGGTTAACAAGACAGTAACTGATAAGATAAGTCGGCTCAACTTAAAAAAAAACTGACGCGTTGACACCTAAGTATTGTATAAGGTTCTTGGTCGGTCATTGAGTTTGAGATGATTCCGTCTTTCCTGATTTGATACAAAGCGGGGACTCCAAAGAACCTTTTTAATTTTTTTTTGTCGATATCCGACTAGGCTCGAGAGCAAAAGCAATGTAGAATATATATTAAATTTCATACAAACTTAGCCATGCGTAATCATTATGCTTACAAATTCCGTAACGTTTTATATTGTGAGGGTTTTTTATTGTGTATGTTCTCATTCTGTCTATATATGTGTATGAACATTATCTCAATATGTATTTTGAATAAACTAACCTATATTATTTGTAATAGTATGGTTCTGCACTTTAAACACAACCTGTCATAAGTCAGTCCACTTATATCCATTTTTTTCTTTGATACTTAAGCAGTTGTCAAGGACACAGCAATGTCTTCCAAGACTACAAAATGCGACTGGTTCATTACAGGTTTCAGCTTGCTTGCATACATTGAATCTACTGATAAAAAGTCAGCATCGACACCTGTCTTTAAAGTGTCTACGAGTTATAATTTTCATTAATTAGTAGTGACCGTTAGCAGACGTGCAGAAGACGTGTTTTTCTGTGCTCTGTGAAATTATTGTTTTATGGCTAAGATATTGGAACTTTTATTCTGAAATTTTGTATAGTGTCTGGAATAGTGATGATGTGAACATCTTGAAACTGTGGATTTTGTACTCATTCCGAATATTGAGTTATTTGCAAAAACTGCTTCAAAACTTTGGAAATATGTTATATCTTTACTAATACGTGGTTATGGTTTAATAGATATCATGGTTGTAGCACCTTTATGTGACCTTATTTTTAGTATGCTTGAATGAAAACAACAAACTAATTTATATTCGTATGTTTATATACATTTATCAAGGTGTACAGATATACCGATTCATCTAGCATCGATGATCGTATAGTGGTATTTTAATAAAACAATTTAATGATGTCCAGTTTCGAATAAACTTAGTGTTAAAACTTCTAACAAAATACTTAAACTGTCTTAAAACTTTATATAAAACGTTTTCTTACAGTTTTAAATCAAGTAGAAACAAAATGTAATATTTCCATAATTGTTCTCCAAGACCTAGAGCCCGCAAAACCGTGGCGAGTTGGGTATTGCTAAATCATGAACAGGGGCGTAGCTTCCTATAGGATGCGTAGGCCGCGGCCTACACATTTCCCCAGAAAGTCGAAAAAATAAAAATGCCTCAAATGCAATAAAGAGTTCGACCGACTGGAGCCCGCATATTGTAGAGTTTTGACCTGCCGCGTATTTTAAAGTTCCGTCTTTTAAACATTTCAAACGATGTTTGCCTCACTTTTCCTTTGAAATGTAAATAGACCAAGAACCTGACAGAGGTCATTATGGCCGAAAACGTTCCTAAGTATCCGGATATATAGGACTTTACCCCCTGTAGACGAGACACCAAACAAAAGTTGTTAAATCATGTCTTCAGTTCCCATTTCCAACATGGTCAGTCTTTTTCTTAGTTCAAAACCTTTTATAAATTGCATTAAATTGTGTGCTTAGTACAATAAATCACAGGTATATTTTAAAGTGGATCTGTCCTGTCATTAAGAAAGTGTTCATTTTTTGGTTTAAAACATATAATACACTTAAAATGGTACTGAGACAATAGTGTAGATGATCAGTGCTCGCCTCGCAACCGGACATACCCGGGTTCGAAGCCCGTCCGGCTGGTTTTTTTTATTCTTTGTCTTGTAACAATTTGAATTTTAAATACAATTATTTATTATTGTAGTTTTCTTTTCCATGGCATTTGGAACAAGTAGTAATCTGCAAAATCTCAGCGGAAAATGGTTAATGGAAACACCATGGTTGAGGTACTCCATGACAAAGGATGCCGTCTTTTGTGTGAACTGCTGTTTGTTCGGAGGCATAGACGGACGAGAGAAAGCCTTTACAGCCGGCACATGGGATTGGAAGAATATTTCAATGCTAATTAATCGTCATGCAGTTGAAAAATCCCGTCTTGATGCGTTTGTTCGTGCCGAAGGCTGTATGGATATCTTGTCCGGAAAATGTGAATCGATAAACAATACCGTATCCCCCAGTGCGAAAGAATCGGTAAATCGATACATATTGTCCAGAATTATTTGCGCCTTGTGCAAAACAGTATAAACCATTACGCGGACATAACGAACATAACAGCTATTTCATGGCTATACTGAGGACATTTGCACAAAATGAACAAATCCTAGCAAAGCATCTAGGCGGCACACATTATAACGGTAAATACACTTCACCAGAAATCCAAAATGAATAAATTGGCATTTGCGCAAGTCAGATGGAGAAACAACTTTTGGAAGACTGTCGGTCGTGCCCCTTTTATGCGATCATGGTTGATGAAACAACAGACAAATCGACGAAAGATCAACTGTCTTTTTGCGTGCGTTTCGTCGATGGTATTTGCGTAATCCGAGAAGAATTTCTTGGATTCGTCGAGTGTGAATCCATCAAGGGAGTTGTACTTCGCGCAAACATTATTGAGTTCTTGCAAGAAGCAAATCTCGATATAGTTAAGATCAGAGCTCAGTGCTTTGACATTGCATCAAATATGTCTGGGAAATTTCGGGGACTTCAAGCTCTTATTGTTCTTGGTGAACGTTCACCACATGCATGTTTTATTATTCAGCTAAACGGTTGTTCGCATTCCAGGACGAGCTGTTACACGATGTTGCTACGCAAGAGGAAATGATCCAGCGCACTAAGCTTCGTACTCTGTGTGAAAATCGTTGGTCCAGTCGGACAGACGCTCTTGAAACATTCAAGAATGCGTTCCCTGTAGTGATTCACGCATTGGAGACATTAAAGGCACATGGCGACGAAAAGGCAGGGCAATATCTGGCCGCCATTTTGCGATTCGAATTCATAATCGTGCTCCTTGTGGCGGAAGACATTCTGAGTAGCCCTGACAAATCTCCTACAAAAGCAGGACAACGACTTGTTGCATGCCGTGAGTGAAACACGTGTAGTTAATAAGCTGTGCAACGATGAAAAGGCTGATCAGTATGTTTTAGGATGCTCTATACGACAAGGCCGTAGATGTTAGCAACGATTTTGACATTCACCATCAATGCCGAGAAGAGCTGGTCGACAGCAGAACAGAGTTAACCCTGATGTCCAAACGGTGTCCGTTTACTACAGGGTTACTTTTAGAATGCATTCCTGGACCATTTAGTTCAGGAAATGGAAACTCGCATTCTTGGTAATGAAGATCGGTACTGTACGCTACACTTATTGCCTTCCAGACTGGCTGACCTGCGTTATTAATGATTTCACAGTATATAAACTGGGAAACCAAACCGCATATTTATATAGTGTTACTAATGTACTAGAATATTTCACAACATAACACAAGTTATTCAATGGTATCCGATTTCTTAAGTATGCGGCCTTGACATATTGCTTTTAACAAATGACAGGATGTTTATCCAAACAATGTAAAATGCGGAATCCTTAATAACAGAACGCGTACACGATTTTTTTTATCCCGCTTCATTTTCGTTTAATGTTAAAGTCTTTATATCAGATTGTAGACACCAACGCATTGTTAAAAGTATAATGAAAAAATTACATTGTGAGTCCAGTGCGAAAGAATCGGTAAATCGATACATATTGTCCAGAATTATTTGCGCCTTGTGCAAAACAGTATAAACCATTACGCGGACATAACGAACATAACAGCTATTTCATGGCTATACTGAGGACATTTGCACAAAATGAACAAATCCTAGCAAAGCATCTAGGCGGCACACATTATAACGGTAAATACACTTCACCAGAAATCCAAAATGAATAAATTGGCATTTGCGCAAGTCAGATGGAGAAACAACTTTTGGAAGACTGTCGGTCGTGCCCCTTTTATGCGATCATGGTTGATGAAACAACTTTTTGCGTGCGTTTCGTCGATGGTATTTGCGTAATCCGAGAAGAATTTCTTGGATTCGTCGAGTGTGAATCCATCAAGGGAGTTGTACTTCGCGCAAACATTATTGAGTTCTTGCAAGAAGCAAATCTCGATATAGTTAAGATCAGAGCTCAGTGCTTTGACATTGCATCAAATATGTCTGGGAAATTTCGGGGACTTCAAGCTCTTATTGTTCTTGGTGAACGTTCACCACATGCATGTTTTATTATTCAGCTAAACGGTTGTTCGCATTCCAGGACGAGCTGTTACACGATGTTGCTACGCAAGAGGAAATGATCCAGCGCACTAAGCTTCGTACTCTGTGTGAAAATCGTTGGTCCAGTCGGACAGACGCTCTTGAAACATTCAAGAATGCGTTCCCTGTAGTGATTCACGCATTGGAGACATTAAAGGCACATGGCGACGAAAAGGCAGGGCAATATCTGGCCGCCATTTTGCGATTCGAATTCATAATCGTGCTCCTTGTGGCGGAAGACATTCTGAGTAGCCCTGACAAATCTCCTACAAAAGCAGGACAACGACTTGTTGCATGCCGTGAGTGAAACACGTGTAGTTAATAAGCTGTGCAACGATGAAAAGGCTGATCAGTATGTTTTAGGATGCTCTATACGACAAGGCCGTAGATGTTAGCAACGATTTTGACATTCACCATCAATGCCGAGAAGAGCTGGTCGACAGCAGAACAGAGTTAACCCTGATGTCCAAACGGTGTCCGTTTACTACAGGGTTACTTTTAGAATGCATTCCTGGACCATTTAGTTCAGGAAATGGAAACTCGCATTCTTGGTAATGAAGATCGGTACTGTACGCTACACTTATTGCCTTCCAGACTGGCTGACCTGCGTTATTAATGATTTCACAGTATATAAACTGGGAAACCAAACCGCATATTTATATAGTGTTACTAATGTACTAGAATATTTCACAACATAACACAAGTTATTCAATGGTATCCGATTTCTTAAGTATGCGGCCTTGACATATTGCTTTTAACAAATGACAGGATGTTTATCCAAACAATGTAAAATGCGGAATCCTTAATAACAGAACGCGTACACGATTTTTTTTATCCCGCTTCATTTTCGTTTAATGTTAAAGTCTTTATATCAGATTGTAGACACCAACGCATTGTTAAAAGTATAATGAAAAAATTACATTGTGAGTCCAGTGCGAAAGAATCGGTAAATTGATACATATTGTCCAGAATTATTTGCGCCTTGTGCAAAACAGTATAAACCATTACGCGGACATAACGAACATAACAGCTATTTCATGGCTATACTGAGGACATTTGCACAAAATGAACAAATCCTAGCAAAGCATCTAGGCGGCACACATTATAACGGTAAATACACTTCACCAGAAATCCAAAATGAATAAATTGGCATTTGCGCAAGTCAGATGGAGAAACAACTTTTGGAAGACTGTCGGTCGTGCCCCTTTTATGCGATCATGGTTGATGAAACAACAGACAAATCGACGAAAGATCAACTGTCTTTTTGCGTGCGTTTCGTCGATGGTATTTGCGTAATCCGAGAAGAATTTCTTGGATTCGTCGAGTGTGAATCCATCAAGGGAGTTGTACTTCGCGCAAACATTATTGAGTTCTTGCAAGAAGCAAATCTCGATATAGTTAAGATCAGAGCTCAGTGCTTTGACATTGCATCAAATATGTCTGGGAAATTTCGGGGACTTCAAGCTCTTATTGTTCTTGGTGAACGTTCACCACATGCATGTTTTATTATTCAGCTAAACGGTTGTTCGCATTCCAGGACGAGCTGTTACACGATGTTGCTACGCAAGAGGAAATGATCCAGCGCACTAAGCTTCGTACTCTGTGTGAAAATCGTTGGTCCAGTCGGACAGACGCTCTTGAAACATTCAAGAATGCGTTCCCTGTAGTGATTCACGCATTGGAGACATTAAAGGCACATGGCGACGAAAAGGCAGGGCAATATCTGGCCGCCATTTTGCGATTCGAATTCATAATCGTGCTCCTTGTGGCGGAAGACATTCTGAGTAGCCCTGACAAATCTCCTACAAAAGCAGGACAACGACTTGTTGCATGCCGTGAGTGAAACACGTGTAGTTAATAAGCTGTGCAACGATGAAAAGGCTGATCAGTATGTTTTAGGATGCTCTATACGACAAGGCCGTAGATGTTAGCAACGATTTTGACATTCACCATCAATGCCGAGAAGAGCTGGTCGACAGCAGAACAGAGTTAACCCTGATGTCCAAACGGTGTCCGTTTACTACAGGGTTACTTTTAGAATGCATTCCTGGACCATTTAGTTCAGGAAATGGAAACTCGCATTCTTGGTAATGAAGATCGGTACTGTACGCTACACTAATTGCCTTCCAGACTGGCTGACCTGCGGGATAATATGCTGCCGACAATATATGCCGCCTTTGCCCCCGACCTCCCTCAAACATACAAGACAGTCAAGTCGGAAATTGCTAGATGGAGAGTTAGATGGAGTATGACAGACATTAAGGCTTCAAGACTCCAAGACACCCTCCTTCTTCAGACGTGCAAGGACTTGTATCCTTGCATTTGTACCATCATCGGGGTCCTTTTGGCCATGCCACTGACGTCGGCCACATGTGAAAGGTCATTTAGTGGTATGGAAGCATAAAGAACTATTTGGGAACAACAATGACGTCTGTCATGTACATAAGGACATGAACATTGGTGTTGACCAATTGATTAACGTGTTTGCCTCATAGAAATGCAGAAAACTATACTTTTTTTCTAAATTGACGTTGGATTATTGTTACTTTGACATCGACTTGAAACGCATTCAGATGTTGAAAGTTGATGTCGCTAGTTTTTCCTCTTGTCTTTTATTTGAAATAATCACTAATATGGTATGAATTTCAAAATTTCATTTATTAGGTATAAAAAATACTCGAGGGTTAAAGCATATTGATTAACATAACGGCATAGCATATATTTAATTCAACAATATAATGTTAATGCAGAAAACAAACTTCAGGTGGAAAATAGACAGCAAATAGTGTCTGTAGTTAAATATATAAATAGGCTTGGTCTTGATAATAGCGTTAATGTTTTCAAACCTGATAATACTGCTTACTATCTTCATATAATTAATAACTCAAAGAATAAGAGATCAGTATGTTCAGACATGGCATGAGTCTTTATCAAATCAAACAAAACTGCATTATTATTGTATGTTCAAAACGGATTTTATGTTTTAAGATTATCTCATTTTCGTTAAGAGTGATAAATATAGAAAAGAATTGTCTAAATTCAGACTCTCTGCCCATTGTTTAGAGATAGAAACTGGTTGATATACAAATAGCGCTAGGGAAAATAGAATTTGTAAGTTATGTACTCAGAACACTGCAAAATCAAAATACCATTTTATGTTTTGCTGTAAGTTTTATGAACATCTTAGAAATAAATATTGTATCAAATCAACCTGGTCGACACTGGCAAAATTTAAGTACCTTACGTGTAATAGAAATAAGAAAACTATTAACAACATTGCGAAATTTGTGTAGCATGCTATGAAACTTAGAGAAGAATTCATAAATACGAAAATGTGAGAAGAGTAAAGATACTGTAAAATGACCTGGTTATTTTCCTAATTTGTCTGGGCATGCTATATACCACCAACTGATTCAAATGTTTTTTACGAACGAAAACTCGCGTTTATTTGAATTTGATTTCTATGAACAATTGCTGTTGACATAAGATGTTATAGTCAGTTGAGTGATATAATGTTAACAGGTGATTTAAATTCAAGGGTAGGTCAACGATCAGATATAATTGAAAATATTAATCTTAATCGATATGTTGATATGCCGGAGTACGATGCTCGTCTTTAGATGACCAGACTAATCCTTTTGGTAACAAATTATTATCACTTTGTAAAGAAAATAGCATCTGTATCGTCAATGGTAGATTAGAGCCAGATCATTTTACATGTCATAACTTTATTAGAAATACATTCGCTTCTAGTGTTGTTGACTATGTCATAGTAAATTACAATTTATTTACTTGCTTAGATAGTTTTAACGTTCTAGAAGAAGAAGAAGAAGAAAGTTTATTCAAAAGCAACATACAACACACTACATATTTGAAATAGGCCAATATGACCCTTGATCAAATTATTACATAACATAATACAATAGCTTATGTATACATGTATGGCGAAGCATATTTAATTATTTATAAATAGGTTTATCTATATCGCAATGTTAACAACTGTATCTGTATGATTCAATATACCTTTCTAAGTACATTAACTTTGAAATATTTTATCTGTTGTATACCTATTATAGGGAAAACTTCCGCTTGTATATACATATTTAATTACGAGCAAATGGCCCATGATCGAAATTAAGAAAAATAAATAAAATCAATGAAATTCTTAAACAAATGGACAGATCATAAGACAACACTGTATTCAGCATACCAATATGATAATAATATAATGTTTATAACCTTAATAGTGAATAAAGATTTTGATGAAACTGGTTAAATATCTTGGTCGAGCAGCATTAAGAAAAAGAAGAAAACAACAACAACAATTTAGGTCTTCCTTAATTGTCCTGGATTAGGGTGTGTGTCTTTCTTATTTCAAAAGCATTAAAGATAAATACAGCTAATTTCCTCACAACATTTGCGTTGTTGGATTTTAACAACTGAATAGTTTTGAACATACTTGGTCTTTCTCTATAGTAACGCTTGATATATTTACATCGTATATCATTATACAATATGCATTCAAATAAGAAGTGATATTCATCTTCTAATTTATTACACGTAGCGCATAACCGCTCTTCTCTTGGCACGTTTCTCCATCGACCAGTCTCAATACCGAGCCGGTGTGAAGACGAACGTAATTTTGTAAGTGCTATTCTATACTTCTGAATATTGACTTGGTTAAGATATGACTGCATTTCAAAATTTGCAAATACTTTATAAAAAGTTGCTCTAGTTGAGTTTTCTAATCTGCTATACCAAGTTTGAATAAAAGTATCCTTAACTCGACGTTTAAATATGCTAAGAAAATTATTATTGTTACCAACACCCTGTGCAATCCAAACGTCTTGAAAACCGAATGCGCATAACATGTTTTTCACCATAACCGCCCAGTTGTTTTTACCAGGATTATTTTCAATTTCAATTAACATGCTTTTATATATAATACTTATGTATTTTCGTTCACTACAGTGTAATATCTTAAACCAATATTTCAATATAACTGTTAATCTCATCGAATAAAAATCAATCCTGCCTAGGTCTCCATATATAAAATCGTTTTGTGTAGAAGTTTTAACACCAAGTAAATTCTTGCAAAACATAGTATGTATTCTTTCTACGTTGTTCGCACGGGAAAATCCCCAAACTTCACATCCATAGAATAAAATAGGCTTAACTAGTTTATCAAATAAATTTAAAACATGTTCAGTCGATATGTTAACAAAGCCTTGAAGGTATTTCTTCATTTTTAAAATTGCCTTATTTGCTTGTCCTGACAATGTTTTCATGCATTCAATAAACGAGCCTCCAGACGTAAACACAATTCCCAAATAACAATATTTTGGTACAATTTCAATTTCTGAATCACCATAATGAAAATGAATATTTTGTGCTAATCTACCGCCTTTTCTGAAAACAACAATTTTAGTCTTATCTCTATTTACAGAAAGCTTCCATCTTCTACAGTAGTTTTCTAAAATGTTAAGATTAGTTTGCATTTCAACACTGGTCTTTGCAAAAATTACGATGTCATCTGCATACATCAATAAAAAGAGTTTAACCATGTTTAGATCAATACCTTTGGCTCCATTTAGAAACAACTCGTCTTCTAAATCATTAAGATACATAGAAAATATAAAAGGGCTTAAACACTCCCCTTGCCGGACACCGAGAAAACTTTCAAACATTTCACCAGTTTCACCATGAAGTTTAACTTGTGTTTTAACACTGTTATATATGCCTTTTATAACACTAAACAATTTCCCTCTTAGGCCTAATTTATATAATTTAAACCATATATTCGGCCTAACCAAATAGACGCTACAGAGTTTTCCGACCATTGACCGACAGATTTTACTTTTAATTGTAATACAATTTATAATGATAAAACCTTGAATTCTACTTATGATAAGATTATTTGGTATACTTGCGATGCCAATGAGTAACGACAGGCGTTAGGCGGTAAAAGCGAATATTCGATGAAATTACCAATAATTTATTACATGACAATGTGGACTTGATGTATGAATAAACAAACTGTGTGATCTTATTTATGATAAATCTTTTCAGCTGAATGGAAAGTCTTTCAATGTAAACCCTCCACGTAAATGCAACACTAGAAAATCAATGTGGTTTGATGTAACTTGCAAAGAACATAAAAATATATTTTATCATTGTAAAAGGGTATTTATAGATTCACCTACGAATGAAAATCGTTTAGGTTTTTTAAATGCTAGAGCTAGCTTTTGCAATGTTAAACGTGTTTTTATATCAAGGAACGTAAAACCGTATGTAATCTACGTCAATCTAGCCCAAGAAAGTTCTGGAAATATATATACAAATATAAACCTAAACCTTCTTCTAGTAGTCATGATGTCAATATTGATGATTTTATTAAACATTTTAAGGACATATAAAACACTCCACACTTCAGCTCATTCGACAACGATGATTTTGTAACCAGAGAGGAAACAATAAATGTTGATGATTTAGACTGCCCTTTTAAGATCACAGAAATTTAAAAAAAAAAATTCAAATTTAAAAATACGTCAAAGTACTGATATGCAAAATAATGTTGCTGTTGTTTTGTTTTTTTCATTGATTCTTAGCATTTTATTTCCTTCTATCTTGTTAAGATTTTTAATTTTATTTTTGACAAAGGAAATTATCCTGATGCTTGGTGTAAAGAAGTCAAAGTCATAGTTCCTCTCTTAAAGAAAGGTGATCGTCCTTGTGCTGTTAACTATAGAGGAATAACATTAATACATACTATTGCTAAAATATGTTCAATTACCTTAAGGAATAGAATAGACAAGTGGTGTGAACGAGAACACATATATTAAACTCATCTCAGTTTTGGTTTAGAGATAGCTGTAGCACAACTGATTGAATGTTTATAGTACATACTATTATTCAGAATGGTATTACTAATAAATCCAAGTTGTATTGTGCTTTTATAGACTACGAAAAAGCGTTTGATACTGTCATAAATGAAGCGCTTTGGATTAAACTTTTAAAATCTGGTATGAGTTGCAAAATGCTTAAAATGATTCAAGCTATTTATCTCAATGTAAAGTCTTGTATTAACGATTCTGCTTGTATGACATATTCTGAAATGGTAAATGTTACTCTTGGCATTAAGCAGGGTGAACCCTTGTCGCAATTATTGTTTATACTATTTATAAATGACATTGAAGTTTCTATAGATTTTACAAACCTTACGGAAAAAGACTTACGCTTGCTATTCATATTTATGCTACTATTTGCTGATAATTTTGCGTTATTCACTACCAGTGCAGATAGTTACAACTGGACACTATATATCAATATTCATGCAAATCGGGTTTAAAGATAAATGTTAAAAAAACCACATTCAATTGGTCTATCAATGGTGATATTATTAAAATTGTCAGTGAATCCTTTTATCTAGGGATTAAGTTTCATTACACTTATCACGGGTAATAAATACTTTAAATAAGGAAGCTTTGAAAGCATATAGTCATTTATTATCGATATTTAGACGTGTCAATATAGATGTTAAAACAGAACTCTCTTTGTTTGATGCGCTTATTGTACCAATTATTTTATATGGCTAAGATGTATCGGAGATTAGCAACTCAAATAATGTCGACAAGTTGCACTCAAAATTTTGTAAATTGCTGTTAGGAGTACGCTCCCAGACTTCAAATGTAGCCGTTTTGGTGAGCTGGGAAGATTTCCATTGTCTGTTATATGCAAACAAAGAGCTTTAAGCTACTGGGATAAGGTTATGAATAATCCAGATTCACTTATGTTTAATGTTTTTACTGAATAATGTTCAGTATACACCTTGCAGCCAATCCATATTTACAACACCACATAACCCTTTTATGAGAAATTTAATAAATTTATGTTTTCAAACACAAAACATTGTAAATGCATTTATAAACACAGTCAGTATGAGATACAAGTTAAGATACTACCATTGCAAAGTTACACAAAGGCTTCAAAGAAGTAGCTAAAATGACTTACCACAAAATATAACGGAAGCTGCCAATTGTCTTAAGGACTTAACCGCCTTTCAAAAGGCATGAATATTCAGTCCAAGTCTTGACCTACATAAGTCATTGCGAAAGTTTTAAATTGTCACAGGACTCGAGGTCTTTAGAGAGGGCGTCACTAAGGGGCGAAATATGTTTACTTGCGCCACTCCATCTGAACCGAAATGTGTTTGATAAGTGCTGGAAGGGGGTTTGAGCTAGTCCCCCAAGAAAGTTTTATCAACTTCTCAACTTCTAGACCGAAATGATGCGTTTGGGGCGTAGTTATTACTTTTTTCTTCTATAAAGTAAACTTGGACGATTTTTGCGCGCGCCCCCCTTCCCCCCTCCGGATTCCCTAGTGATTCTAAGCATTTTTCCTTGTATTTAACATTTATTCATCTGCAAACATAGTGCATTTCTATAAAGAGTATCAAAGCAAATTCTCATTTCGACAATAATAATAATAATAATGTATTTCATTTTCAAACAAATACTTTTGTATCAGAGGTAACAGTAAGTATATAGAATCAGTAGTAGAGCGCCCCTTCCGAAGTCCGAATTGGACATTGAAATAATATCATGTTCTTCACAAAACTTTTTAACACGCTCTTTTACAACAATGGTAAATAATTTTGATATACAGCTTACTAAAGTACATCTCCTAGATTCTGAACCCTTTGGGTTTTAACAGTATTTAATTTATAACAAATAAACATTAACAACATACACATATGATATATAAAATTGAGGAGAAAGCCATTGACCTTTTATGAATGTGGATAATAAACCTTGCAGTCAATTTTCCGGAAAATAAGCCGAGTTTGATATTTTGTTAAACAAATCACATAAATGCAAAGATATTATATCTACAGTTTCGATGAAACATTCATTTAACATATTATCACTGCCGTAGGGATTAAACTCATTTGTAACTTCTTATACAGTTATTGGTTCCTCCGATTTTGGAAAATAATTCTTTGGTACATTCAAATCATTATTATTATAAATTGTTAAAAATATTCTGCATTGAAACAATAATACATATACAATATACGTAAGTACCGCCAAAAGGACAGGCAAACAAGTGTAACGCTATTCTGGCGTAATGACGCAAGCGGAAATACTTTTTGTTAAATTCAGTATTTTGTATTGGGATTGGAAATGTGGAAACCATTATAAATATTATTTTTGTTCGCACGTGATTTATCACGCAAAAATACATTGTTATCAGTTAAAATAAATATTAAGTTGCATAACTATGCAAAACTAATATTCAACTCAACTCAACTCAACTCAACTCAGAATAACTAATATGTTAAACTCCGGTTTAATGAGTTAAATAAAAAAATAACAATCACAGACCGCTTTATTTATATTTTTGAATGCAAAATTAAATTAAGACTACTAACATAGCCGCGTGCGAGCGTCTGATTACTAAATATTTACTGTCATTCATTTTGAATTTAAAGTTTTAGTGTGAGACCTTAATTCTAATTTTAAATACGGGGCGATATGCGAAGTAATTTTTTTTTAACTTGGGAACTATCTAATAATTTCTCCCTCTAAAATGAATAGAATTGTACTTTGCATAGAGGGACAGGTGTTTTTACAGAAGCGA
The DNA here is from genome assembly GCF_026914265.1 of Mya arenaria. Taxonomy (NCBI): domain Eukaryota; kingdom Metazoa; phylum Mollusca; class Bivalvia; order Myida; family Myidae; genus Mya; species Mya arenaria. Next base: position 23,365,699 of record NC_069132.1, on the reverse strand, counting down.
GGGGGGATGTAATTTCGTTTCATGCAAACATTAAGTGAGAAAAATGTTTCATGGCAAACAAAATGGCGGATTTAGAATGAAAAGTACCGATTCTGGTACCAACTTTTGCCTGGTAAGTGGACTTTTTCTTTAAATTTTGAAAAATGTATGCGTCCAGTATGTGGAGAAAAACACATTCTTCGATCGACATCTTAGTTTGGTATCATAAAAAGTTATTGAACAGTTTACAAAAAAACGTGTTGATTTTATCCACAATTGTTCGTATTTACTCGGCAAATACGGCATATCTGTGTATGTTGTAGATGTGCTTGCATGTATATATTCCTATTTTCCAAACTTCATGGTTATTACTCGATTGTAAATGTTTCCACGCCGATTTTTTGTACCTTAACCCCTCCCCCCATTATGTTTATTGCAAGCACATTACCAACATTGTGGAGGAAATGCAAACAAACTTCTGCACAATTGTTTAGCCTTGAGAGGATTCGTTTTTAGGTCTGAGAATCGCTAATGATCACGAGTCTTTCAGTTTGGTATGTGATGTGTATCATAATTTGAAGTCAGCGACTTTTTCACTTCAGGAACGGACTTATGGATTAACAATACCGTGAAAGAAGTCGTAAAGAAAAGTGCGAAACAATAAATATGTTTAAAGGGGTGGATCCAGGATTTGGTGTAAGGGGACATAACCTTTTAACTTGCGCCCCTCCCCGAGAACTAAAATGTGTTGGTTTTTAAGTGCTGACATGGGGGAGGGTTGGGGGTACTCCCCCAAGAAAATCTTAACAATTTCTGGTCCGAACTGGTGCATTTTGGGCGTATTTCTCTACTCTTTTTTCTCCTCTTTGTAATAAAGAGTAAACTTGGGTGATCTTAGGGAGGACGGGCACCGGGTGCATCACCCCCCCCCCCCCCCCCCCTGGATCCGCTAGTAAGTTGTTATAACTGACACTATACACTGATATATATACGGATTCAAAACTATTCACAGCAGAAAAGTGTATATAATTATTTTGCTTTCGATACCTCTTGGTTGAATATACCCTGTTTGAGTCCCCTCACTGAGGTATCTCGAGATCCATTCAAGCAATGTTTATGCAACTTGGTATATGGACAGAGGTTCACTTGTAAATTATGCATGTATTTGTTTTGTCGGACCATGAAATATGGTTGCAATGGCAACAGAAATTCTGAAAACATCATTTTTTTAACTGGATCGTTGCATAACTCAAAAGTATTTCAAGCTACGTTCATGAAACTTTGTCTGTGGAAAGAGGAAGAATTACCTACAACAAGGTGTGTAGCAATTACTGGATTGACATATTGGCTTACAATTTGCATAGAAGAAAATGATCTAGCCCCCTGTCCTCTTCCCGACGTTCATGAGACGACGGACGAAAAGTAAAGGGGCAAAAAATCGAAGAGCAGTGACCTCGCTTCAGTATATGATCTCATGTTATCTTGTTTATATCTCGACACAGTGTTACTACATTTATCATGAATGGAATAGATGTTATGTCATAATGCATGATAACAGTTGCAGAAAAAATATGAATGAATGAAATCCTCGCTTCATAGGTAGATCGAGGAACCAGGTAAGAAATGGAATAGAACAGATCGTAATGAACACTTAAGAATCACTTAACAGATGATACAATTTACAATATACTTATGTAAGTAAAGGATTGAGGAGGAAACCACGGGCTTATTTTCAACTTCTTTCCGAAAATATAAATTCATTTCTTCTTCTTCTTCTTCTTCTTCTTCTTCTTCTTCTTCTTCTTCTTCTTCTTCTTATTATTATTATTATTATTATTAATACTATAATTACCATTATCATTATTATCATTATTATTATTATTATTATTATTAGTAGTAGTAGTAGTAGTAGTAGTAGCAGTAGCAGTAGCAGTAGCAGTAGCAGTAGTAGTAGTACTATTATTTATTACTCTTATTTATATTATTTTTATTATAATTACTATATAATGCATAAATGTTCTTGCTTAAAAAACATAACACACGTCAGGAACAGCAACAAAACAACCAACCATTGGTTCGAGGTGAAATGTGAACAGAACAGACGTGTTTTATTCACGATAATTACAGTTTCTCGTGACATATAATATCGTTTAAACAAAGCAAACCACAATGCCATACTAGGTATAACAGCACACAGTTAGAGTGGATCTTATTTTGAATATATCATTTTGAACATTTTACAAGGCAAAGATATGAAACATGTTTACTTTACATATACAGTACCATTGGTGTATGGAGTGTTAATAGTAAAATAATAAAAAGTTAGACAAAATATCTTACTGCATTACATGTAATGTGCGTTCCATTGCAGCTTCGTATATATGTATGTACTTAAGATATATATTTCAGACTTCTTTTCTGATGACAGTATTAAAACTGAACACATTTCAACATGCTAGGTCGTTGTCTATATAGACTCGCTGTAACATGACACTCGGTGGAAGCAATGGAACACACGGCATTGCTGTAATACTGCTCTCAATTTGGATCATATCTTTATTGATACTGTTCGAAAAAAGAAGAAAACGAAGTTATTACAGATTATCTTCACGTGATAAGATATGCTCATAAATATAACCTCTTAATAGAAACTACGTGGGGTCTGGTCTCAGGCAACTCTTGAAAGGTTTTGAAATTATATTTTTATACAGAAACCTTCCCTCTACCCTGCTTTGTTTAATTAGTAAATGCTTTCTTTGAAGGTAGCCAGACCCTGGCATGGCCGGAAAACAGCGAAACATTTTTCAGTCTCAGCAAATGGTATCGTGACGGCATGGACATTAGGTCTGTTAACCTCCGCTGCTAGGAACATGGCCGCGTTAACATCCGTCAACCAGTGAGCAAAAGTAATAATACTAAACAGATCCAGCAATACCAGGCATATTTACCAACGAGGAAAAACCCGCCGAACTTCGGTAAGTGTTTGAAATTATGGTTTGTCCAATGGGATGGAAGGCTGTTGTTGTTGTTGTTTTAAATCAGCCATACATGTATTATGGTTAGTCAGCACAGTCAGTCGTTATTGATTTTAATTAAGTGAATTTGCAATGTATTTAAACAGAGGCTGGGCAAATAGACAAAACATAATTTTGAACACTAGGCAGGTTAGTGTTTGCTAATAATTTTATTTTTTTTAAATAAAAAGGTCGCCCGACATGCGTCCGGTCTGGCAACGTTTAAATTGATAAAATGCATACTAACAAACACTTAACTATACTTAATACAAACAAGATGTATGTTCTCATAAAAATGTTCAGAATAAATACTTTACAATTCGCGGAGTTATTTGATACCCGGTATGTTTTTTTGTACATAGTTATTTATTCCGCAAGTATATATAATAATTGGCAGTGATCGCTCAGCGCTGTGGCGTTTTTACCTGGTTACTATGGTAACGAGTACTGCACGCGCAACCTTCCGCGCGGCCTGAATCTCTTGGCGCGTGTCAGCGGCTGTCAGAGACGTTCACAACTGATATTTAGGCGGGGACATGGAGGCCCTTACGTGGATGTTATTTGGGATTATATTCTCCCTTGTACAGGTATGCTTTCAATCGTTTCTGTTTTCACTTTGCGATATTTTATACTTGGTAGTGGTTATTCATATTCTAGGTTATGGAGAAATCAATTTCCCTATCAACAGCAGCTGTATACCTTGTAGTATAGAGGAAATAGTGATATCAATAAGTGAGAATGTGCTGCTTCACATAAAATCTGAGTGTTTTATTTGGCGAGATCAGTGCCAGCTTCTTACACGTTATTAATGAGAGTATCATAGTTTCTCTTGTAATGTTGAGGGAGATCATTAAAGATATACCAGAAAGAATTATAGCGTTAAAACTGATGTTCTTTAGAGAATGCAAAACAGAACATGCACACATTTTGACGTTTTCTTAATAAATATACAGTGCACGTGCATCATTGTTGAACCTTTTTAAAGAACCTAAGCAAGTTAGATACGTCTATCATTTAGGATACACAGTCTATTACAGCGCACGTCTTGAATATAAATAAAGAGATTGGTTTTGCATAAATACAGAGAGGTTGATTGTATTGTTGTGGCATTTCTGTCCCGCAATAGAACACATATCAACAACATCTTCACAGTTATTCCCAGAATCCTGGATAAACACGCACTGACGCAGATAGATATAAACTTTTTTGTTTTCTGTGCTTTGTTCAAACGTTTTAGCCGATAATCAAAGTATCGTGGTAAAATTTATGTAGTTTTTTATTTGGTTATTTATATTTGATCGAATACACAAATGGGCATACATGTATGTGGTTTATAGACTCAACGTCGCTCTTCAGTTTTCACCAGTATAGTAAATTGGGGGGAATAGTTTTCTTTGGTTATGGAAACTGATGTCTCACGTACGCGAGTCCATATCCCCAGATGAGAAATGATAGTTCTAGTCCCTATGACAATAGTGTTGGCAACGTCTGGTAAAACCTATATGATATTAGAATTGAAAACATTTAATTTTTCGTCATATTTGAAAGGATTAAATGATGTGGTTGCTGATTCCGAAATTCAAGCGACTTTGTGAATTTGATTCTTGATATATTTTTTATGCTTTTCAGTGTAAAGAACTGACATTTTCTACTGTATTGGTAAGTATGATTTCCGAATCATTCACACGATAAGTTCTTGTTATTGATCATATGTGCAGAATTTCCGACCTGCGAACACTTAGAGCTTATAGTATGTTCAGTTTGCACCGAAGACAAAGTAGGAACATATGTTTTCATACGTAAACCGGCTACCTAGTCTTGTAGGAATTTCTCTAACAGTCGTTCACATAGAAGTGTTTCTTGTGATCATTTGTATTCGATTATAAATCTACCTATATACGATCTATGTGTGTGTACTATATGTATTATAGTATTAGATTATATCAACACCGATTTCAGCGAAAATCACGGGAGGAAACGTTCATGTTGATGATATAGTTATAATTACAATCATGTTTATATTGTTAAATTGTTAATTGATATGATTGCATGAAAGACATGAAATATTGCGTAATAAAAAAATACCGGTGTCATAGTAGTGGTGGTGGTTATGGTAAATAGTGGTAGAAGTACTAGTAGTAGTTACAGTAGTGGTAGTGGTAGTGGAAGTGGCGGTGGTGGTGATGGTGGTGGTAGAAGAATTAGTAGTAGTAGTAGTAGTAGTAGTAGTAGTAGTAGTAGTAGTAGTAGTAGTAGTAGTAGTAGTAGGAGTAGTAGTAGTAGTAGTAGTAGTAGTAGGAGTAGGAGTAGTAGTAGTAGTAGTAGTAATAGTAGTAGTAGTAGTAGTAGTAGTAGTAGTAGTAGTAGTAGTAGTAGAACCAGCAGCAGCGGCAGCAGCAGCAGTTGCAACAGCAGCAGTATACGAACGGTAGTCGTGGTGATGGTGGTGGTAGTAGTAGAGGTAGCAGAAGAAGAAGTAGTGGAGGGGTTAATAGGATCACGTCTGTGTCTATAGCTAGACCACTTTCGATAAAAAATGGAAATGTGGATCAAATACGAATCCAAGCCCCTTGTGGCAAAATATGGGTAGGAGTATCATATGTGTATATAGGCCTCTTGCGGCAAACCATGGCTAGGACGATACTAGGACTATAAAGGTCTTTTGCGGCAAACCATGGGTAGGACGATAATATGTGTATATAGGCTCATTGTGGCAAGCCATGGCTAGGAAGATTATATGACTATTAAGGTCCCTTAAGACAAACCATGGGTAGGACGAAAGTATGTGTATATAGGCTCATTGCGGCAAAACATTGGTATGAGTATCATATGTGTTATAGGCCCATAGTGGCAGTATACGGGTAGGAGTTCCATATGTGTATATAGGTCTCTTGCGACTTAATATGGATTGTAGTACAGTATGTATATATATATTGGAACCTGTGGCAATATATGGGTAGAAGTATCATATTAATTATTATCTGTATAGAGGCCTCTTACGGCAAAATATGGATAGGAGTATTAAATGTTATTATAGATACCTAATCGCAAAATATGGGAAATGTGTATATAGGCCAATTGTGGCAAAATATTAGTGGGATAATGATGTTTGTATAGGCCCCTTGCGACAAAATATTAGTATGCGTATCTTTTGGGTATAAAGGCCTCTTGTGGCAAAATATTAGTATGCGTATCATTTGGGTATATAGATCCCTTGTGGCAAAATATTAGTATGTGTATCATTAGGATATATAGGTCATTTGCGACAAAATATTAGTATGCGTATCATTTGGGTATAAAGGCCTCTTGTGGCAAAATATTAGTATGCGTATCATTTGGGTATAAAGGCCTCTTGTGGCAAAATATTAGTATGCGTATCATTTGGGTATATAGATCCCTTGTGGCAAAATATTAGTATGTGTATCATTAGGATATATAGGTCCCTTGCGACAAAATATAAGTATGCGTATCATTTGGGTATAAAGGCCTCTTGTGGCAAAATATTGGTGGGATAATCATGTTTGTATGGGCCCATTGCGACAGAATATTAGTATGCGTATCATTTGGGTATATAGGTCCCTTGTGGCAAAAAACTAGTATGTGTATCATTTGGGTATATAGGTTCCTTGTGGCAAAATACTAGTATGTGTATCATTTGGGTATATAGATCCCTTGTGGCAAAATACTAGTATGCGTATCATTTGGGTATAAAGGCCCCTTGGGACAAAATACTAGTATGCGTATCATTTGGGTATATAGGTCCCTTGTGGCAAAAAACTAGTATGTGTATCATTTGGGTATATAGGTCCCTTGTGGCAAAATACTAGTATGCGTATCATTTGGGTATATAGGTTCCTTGTGGCAAAATACTAGTATGCGTATCATTTGGGTATATAGGTTCCTTGTGGCAAAATACTAGTATGCGTATCATTTGGGTATATAGGTTCCTTGTGGCAAAATACTAGTATGTGTATCATTTGGGTATATAGGTTCCTTGTGGCAAAATACTAGTATGCGTATCATTTGGGTATATAGGTCCCATGTGGCAAAATGCTAGTATGTGTATCATTTGGGTATATAGGTTCCTTGTGGCAAAATACTAGTATGTGTATCATTTGGATATATAGGTTCCTTGTGGCAAAATACTAGTATGTGTATCATTTGGGTATATAGGTTCCTTGTGGCAAAATACTAGTATGTGTATCATTTGGGTATATAGGTCCCTTGTGGCAAAATACTAGTATGCGTATCATTTGGGTATATAGGTTCCTTGTGGCAAAATACTAGTATGCGTATCATTTGGGTATATAGGTTCCTTGTGGCAAAATACTAGTATGCGTATCATTTGGGTATATAGGTTCCTTGTGGCAAAATACTAGTATGCGTATCATTTGGGTATATAGGTTCCTTGTGGCTAAATACTAGTATGCGTATCATTTGGGTATATATGTCCCTTGTGGCAAAATATTAGTATGCGTATCATTTGGGTATATAGATCCCTTGTGGCAAAATATTAGTATGTGTATCATTAGAATATATAGGTCCCTGGCGACAAAATATTAGTATGTGTATCATTTGGGTATAAAGGTCCCTTGTGGCAAAATATTAGTATGCGTATCATTTGGGTATATAGGTCCCTTATGGCAAAATATTAGTATGTGTATCATTTTGATATAAAGGTCCCTTGTGGCAAAATATAAGTATGCGTATCATTTGGATATATATATATATATATATATATATATATATATATATATATATATATATATATATATATATATATATATATATATATATATATATATATATATATATATATGTCTCTTGTGGCAAAATACTAGTATGCGTATCATTTGGGTATATATGTCCCTTGTGGCAAAATATTAGTATGTGTATCATTAGGATATATAGGTCCCTTGCGACAAAATATTAGTATTTGTATCATTTGGGTATATAGGTTCCTTGTGGCAAAATATTAGTATGCGTATCATTTGGGTATAAAGGCCTCTTGTGGCAAAATATTAGTATGCGTATCATTTGGGTATATAGATCCCTTGTGGCAAAATATTAGTATGTGTATCATTTGGGTATAAAGGTCCCTTGTGGCAAAATATTAGTATGTGTATCATTTGGGTATTATGTCCCTTGTGGCAAAATACTAGTATGCGTATAATTTGGGTATAAAGGCCCCTTGGGACAAAATATTAGTATACGTATCATTTGGGTATAAAGGCCCCTTGGGACAAAATATCAGTATGCGTATCATTTGGGTATATAGGCCCCTTGGGGCAAAATATCAGTATGTGTATCATTTGGGTATATAGGCCCCTTGTGGAAAAATATCAGTATGTGTATCATTTGGGTATATAGATCCCTTGTGGCAAAATATTAGTATGTGTATCATTTGGGTATATAGGTCCCTTGCGACAAACTACTAGTATGCGTATCATTTGGGTATATAGGCTCCTTGTGGCAAAATATTAGTATGTGTATCATTTGGGTATATAGGCCCCTTGTGGCAAAATATTAGTATGTGTATCATTTGGGTATATAGGTTCCTTGTGGCAAAATATTAGTATGTGCATCATTTGGGTATATAGGCCCCTTGGGACAAAATATTAGTATGTGTATCATTTGGGTATAAAGGCCCCTTGGGACAAAATACTAGTATGTGTATCATTTGGGTATATAGGCCCCTTGTGGCAAAATATCAGTATGTGTATCATTTGGGTATAAAGGCCCCTTGTGGCAGAATATTAGTATGTGTATCATTTGGGTATATAGGTTCCTTGTGGCAAATTATTAGTATGCGTATCATTTGGGTATATAGGTCCCTTGTGGCAAAATATTAGTATGAGTATCATATGATAAGCCCCTTGCGGCTAATTATAGGTGGGCGGATCATATGTGTATTTTATATAGGCATTTTATTTTCGGCATATAATGGTCCCTTTTGGTAATCAGTAAACGATTTGGTAAACATTCATACCTTTAATATAGATTATGAACATTTTGACAGTTGAAATTTGAAAATTTAAATGCTCAAAGATGATAATTGATAATTAAAATTAGGATCTTTCAATTACGCCTTAATATTCATCCTTCAACACTTTTACGGACATGTTTGCAGAATGAACCTTACATATACAAGGATGCAGATGGACAGTATGTGGGAATGCTTCCGGAACTTTTCTCGGAGATGGGCTACAACGTGACAGTAACTGAGGCAGACGTATACGGCCAGCTGCTTCCCAATGGCTCATGGACTGGAATGATGGGAGACGTCATTAACAAGGTGAGCCAAATTGTGTGGAAACGGGGGAGTAGAGGATGACGAGGCACCTGCTCCATATCGGGGCATCCAAGTGCCTCATACACCGCCATTATGAGTGAAGTCGTTACCATGGTGAAGATATTGTGAAGGGAAAGAAGGGACAAGGGCGAGGGGCGGTTAAACACCGGTGTAGACAATTGCTTTTCAATGTGTGATGGACTGGCATGATGAAATATATGTTTACGAAGGTAAGACTACTTGGCGCATGGAGGTGGGCGGGAGCGGTTTCTAAATGGTTTTTAAAAAAAAACAGGCAAGATGAGAGACGTCTTTACCAAGGTAGGGCAACTTGTGGGGGAAGGTGATGGAGGAGGGGACGGTGAAGTATCGGGGTAGACAGCGGCTTCCCAAGGTATGATGAGAAACGTCGTTAATAACAATGTGAGGCAAATGATATCAAATGAGAATGGAATAATTGGGGGCAAAGGGCACGCCAACAATGATGACGGATCTTTGTCCTCTTCCGTCGCTTATACCAATGAGCGAAAGAAAATTACTGTTTGCAGTGTTTAATATACTAGTAAAACCCTTGCCAGAGTAAAGATTACTAAATATGTTGCATTCCGCTAACGAACAAAACGTGCATTTAATCTCTGTCATTAAATATTTGATTTAGTAATCAATTTTACATCCATTTCAATCATATTATACACTGTGCAAACCATACAAATTGTCGATGTGTGAATATGAATTACAAACTTAATTTGCAGAATGCGGACTTCGCGGGTCCGTTGACGGTGGTCGGTCGGCGCGCGGAGCATGTCGATTTCTCATCTCTTTTCACGGCAGTAGGACCGGTTATCCTGATGCGAAAGCCTCCTAACGAATCCAAGCCTCTAAGAGAGAAACTGTCACTTCCATTCCGTCCAATGGAACTTTCCGCCTGGCTTATGCTCATCCTAGGTAGGTCGTTTTCGTATCGTTGTTATTTTTAGGTAGTTGGTCCACTTGTTACTGGCTTCCCATATAAAGCAGGTGTTCCATGGGTGTTGTTACACGTATTGCTGCCCATATCTGCCCATATTAGACGGTTGTTCCACGTATTGCTACCCATAATAGACGTGTGTCCCACGTATTTCTGCCCATATTAGGCAGGTTTTCCATATTTGAAATGCATGCAGGAGTTCAAATGATAAGTTTATGACCTATACCTGGCCAGCACTTAAATAGCTGTACACGTAAAAGCGCGTATCTGCTGATATATAACTCTTATCAATGTTGTTTTGCAGCGCTGTTGGTAACGGGGACGGTGCTTTACATCATCTCACACTTCAACCCGTACGAGTGGCGGAGGATGGCCAAGGACCGCGAGGCGAGTCTACGCGAACAGGAGTCCTTCACTTGTCTCAACTCATTCTGGTTCATCCTCAGTGCGCTCGCCCTCCAAGGTATGTGTGGATAGGTGAGAGGGCTTCACCTGTCTAAATTCATTCTAGTTCAGCCACAGCGCGCTCGCCCTCCAAGGTATGTGTGGATAGGTGAGAGGGCTTCACCTGTCTAAATTCATTCTAGTTCATCCACAGCGCGCTCGCTCTCCAAGGTATGTGTGGATAGGTGAGAGGGCTTCACCTGTCTAAATTCATTCTAGTTCATCCACAGCGCGCTCGCCCTCCAAGGTATGTGTGGATAGGTGAGAGGGCTTCACCTGTCTAAATTCATTCTAGTTCAGCCACAGCGCGCTCGCCCTCCAAGGTATGTGTGGATAGGTGAGAGGGCTTCACCTGTCTAAATTCATTCTAGTTCATCCACAGCGCGCTCGCTCTCCAAGGTATGTGTGGATAGGTGAGAGGGCTTCACCTGTCTCAACATATTCTAGTTCAATCTCAGCGCGCTCGCCCTCCAAGGTATGTGTGGATAGTTGAGAGGGCTTCACCTGTCTAAATTCATTCTAGTTCATCCACAGCGCGCTCGCCCTCCAAGGTATGTGTGGATAGGTGAGAGGGCTTCACCTGTCTAAATTCATTCTAGTTCATCCACAGCGCGCTCGCCCTCCAAGGTATGTGTGGATAGGTGAGAGGGCTTCACCTGTCTAAATTCATTCTAGTTCATCCACAGCGCGCTCGCTCTCCAAGGTATGTGTGGATAGGTGAGAGGGCTTCACTTGTCTAAATTCATTCTAGTTCATCCACAGCGCGCTCGCTCTCCAAGGTATGTGTGGATAGGTGAGAGGGCTTCACCTGTCTAAATTCATTCTAGTTCATCCACAGCGCGCTCGCTCTCCAAGGTATGTGTGGATAGGTGAGAGGGCTTCACCTGTCTAAATTCATTCTAGTTCATCCACAGCGCGCTCGCCCTCCAAGGTATGTGTGGATAGGTGAGAGGGCTTCACCTGTCTAAATTCATTCTAGTTCATCCACAGCGCGCTCGCTCTCCAAGGTATGTGTGGATAGGTGAGAGGGCTTCACTTGTCTAAATTCATTCTAGTTCATCCACAGCGCGCTCGCTCTCCAATCTTGATATGGATAGGCGAGATACCTTAACCTGTCTCAACCATAGTGGTTTAACTGCAGGGTAGTGTGTTTAATGATACTCTTGAACAAAAACATGGAATTATTTACCCTGACACATTACTTCGTGTAATTAATATTACAATTACGGAAAAAAATAGACTGGAATGAATTGCATGTATTTAATTTATCTAGTGACACTATAAAAATGCCCTATACTTATGATTTTCGTCCATAATTAAGTATTCAAATATTATTTAAGACTTATTTTCAAATGTACCGTAAAGATCGCTCATCAATCTTTAAATCACTGTGGGATTTTGAACGTAAATTGATCTCATAACTGAAGGATGTAACACTCAAAACACAAAAAGAAGTCCACACTACTAAGAAGTGTACCTCTATCTGAAGTGTTCTCCATTACTCTATATTTTCCGTTATTTCTCCCATAGGTTATGCGCGTGCCCCGCGGTCGGTGGGCGGGCGGCTGGTTGTGCTGGGTTGGTGGGCGTTCCTTCTCCTCTTCCTCTTCTTCTATATCGCCTCCCTCATCAACGTCATTCACGAGCCTCCCCAACCCTTCGCCATTCCCGGATACTCCAAGATCAAAAGCTTTGAGTGAGTACATGTAGTCCAACTTACTGAACTGATATAGTGCATGGTTCGCACTTGGGCCGATAACCATTTTGTCGGTCTCGGCAAATAGTAACGACCTTAAAAGTGTGGATTATGGGCCGATAACCATTTTGTCGGTCTCGGCAAATAGTAACGGCCTCAAAAGGGTGGATTATGGGCCGATAACCATTTTTTGGGTCACGGCAGATAGTACCGGCCTCAAAGGGGTGGTTAATATGACTATAGTATTTTTTTTAAACCTATTACTTAATCTGCTGCGTTGACTGTGTCTCATTGTTGTCAAATAATGTATCAAATAATTTATCCCGATTGCATTGAAACTTTATTTAAAATAAAGTTTCAATACAATCGGGACGACTTTTGTGTTTCGTGTAATGTCGCGGGATTCTGTAAAAGGGTCGCCCCGTCCTCTACCAGTATATAAATGAATGTCATTATAAGTCATGGAGTCAGACTACTGCTTAGAACGGTGCCTGGAAGCTTTGACGGTGATGCAGCCACGCGCCGTTACTGTCAAGAAACAGTTTCAATCAAACCTACACATCACTATGTTAAGGATGTATTTATGCGCCTGTTTTTGCTGTCACAAATTGCTTCTATATGTGATGCAAATGTTTCAGACAAATCATGATTGCTTGGCAATACTGAATAGACAGCATAACCAAACTCGTCAACTGTACCTTGATTTTAAATAACTGCGCGTCAGAGACGACGCCACTAAAACGATACGCACGCGCATTTTAGTGAAATGCAAATGAATTGTTTCAAAGATCATGTGAAACATTAATTCAATTTATGCAAGCAAAAGTATCATATATATATATATATATATATATATATATATCCGGAGCAGATGCGAAAACCCGAAATTTCCCATCCACTCCGGAAACCATTGAAAAATATGTAAAATATATTCTATATGCAGTTTTATATTGACTGTACATTACTTTACAGGGACCTAGCGAACAACGACCAAATCGGTATCGGCATCCTCAGATTTGGCACCACGGAGAAAATGTTCGAAGAATCATCTGATCCAATCGACAAACGAATATATGAGAAAATCATTAAAACGAGAAAGGAAATGAAGAAGCAACTGAACACAACAAAGGACCTGGTAAATTATCTGCGTTCAAGAGAGTATTCTGACTTTGCGGCGATAATGGAGTCGGACGCAGCTACGTTTGTAACAAACACGTTGCCTTGCAACTTATACATGGTCACTGAGGGGATAGTCACGAAGGGCACGGGATTCGCTTTTGAAAAGGGATCATCGTTACAACGAGAGTTTAATATGAATTTGCTCAAAGCACAGGAGTCTGGTTTGCAAAGAAAACTAGAGAAAAGATGGACTCGGTCGAAATGTTCAGCCGCGGCGTACAACCCCATGCTGTACGACGAGACCAACAGGGTTGTATATTTCGTAGGGTTGGCGGACCTGGCTGGTGCACTGCTTATTCTGATCGTAGCCATTGTTCTTGGGGGTATCGTTACAATAGCGGAGATATGCATCTACAAGTGTGCGGAAACTGTAAGTCTTGACTATGATTAATATATTCAAGTGTGTGGTCCGATTGGCGAAGGTATACTTAAGTGATACTCTTATTTAAAATCAATGCATACACATGTATAACAAACATACATTTTGACTGATAAACCTTTAACTTCTTACTAAACAATGCATTGATGAAAAATATTAATTACTGATAACAAGATTGTAACTGTGTGTTTAATAGCAGAAAGCGCAACAATATTAAAGGGTTGACGAATGCTGAAAGATTAACTTTGTTCTACTTTAGTCTCATAAAAGGTAGAAATACAGTGTTATATGCTCAATTCTTTCAAATTAAACTCGGTATCCTTCATAATTTAATTCGCTTACTGACAATTTAAGCAATGCGATATAAATTGTCTTGGTTTTCTCTCCCCAAAACTAAATAACCCAGTTCCCGCCATATTCTGCAGACCGTAGACGACGATGATGTTGACGACCACGTGCGCGCGAACCAGAGGCTTGACGCCAGCGACATGCTATTGGCTGTCGACTCAAAGAAGGGCGGAGCTACTCAAGTTTGAATGGAAATCAATTTAAATGGACGATAGCCATTTTAGCCTTAACATAGAAGAGATTTCAGCTGGAGTTCCAAGTATACTTAAAGATTGAAATGGGTCGCCACTGTCTTTGTGAGAAACGTATTTCCCATCTGAAACGAACATTTTGGTGCTAACATTATCATTATATGTAATGCTGACCTCTTTTCAAAGATATGTTTATCTTTGTTATGTTTAACTAGTTGCCCCTAATGTTTTTTTGTTTCACAATTCCACCTTGTTGTATGCGCGATTTTAACATTTTTCTTAGCGCCGTGCTTGACCACGTGACGTATGTTTTTGGTGACGTGTACTTTTTACTATATTTATAAATTTTGTGATAGTACAAAGTTTCATGAATAGACATACTAATTACGTGCATATCAAAATGCAGGTTTCATCTGACATTTTCATTTGACTTCTATCGTTAGGTAGCCAGTTCAATTATAAACTTATAATATATACTAATCATATAATACTCGTTTGTGTATATTGCACACATGTTTGTAGTTTGATTGCTGTGTTCGTCTTGAAAAATATAAACAATAAACAAACAAACAAAAACAGTGTTTCATTATAAAGTATCTATGGCAGTCTATTTTAGTAAGAAGTGATAGACCTGCGACTTGATTTCAGGGTCTTAGCATTGTATATGTACGTTCATTCATGTGCAGGCACAACGCTAATAGTTGACCATGAGGATGTTAAATCTCAGTTCACCATAACCCAGCAATAAATCGATGAAGAAATACACTAAACAACTATTTAAAATCATTTGATTTGATTTAAAAGGAATGTGGCCATATGTAAACAGCTGAAAAATAACAATTATAGCGGACTCTCCATTACAATATTCTGAAACAAATATATTATTATCATAATGGATCAATAAGAATATTTCAGTATTTTATCGTGTCAGGAACGTTTCGAAATTAAAAAAAAAAAATCAGATTGAAGAAATATCCTGTCGAAATGCTTTTACAACATTTTTTTTATCTAAAAAGGCCATTTGAAAAATATCGGGAAGCTGAAATGATTGAAATAACTGGTTTTATATTCCTATATGACTATACCATCAAGTGTAATGATTAACCGAGTGGTGCAATATCTTCCGTTCTTTACAGAAATTGAAAACTTCTCGTCATACGATCGTGTCCAAGGCGGATGTATATCTTTAAGTGACTATTGTAATTTATCAAATTTTAATATGATAAGTTATTCCTTATTCCGGTTATTCATCTGAAACAAACAGCGTCCTTGACCCACAAACTGAAAGATCTTCAAACAATCTCAAGTTAGGTCTTCACATAATCTTTTTTAACACCAAATACCGTCATTATCGATCGATGCTTACTTAAGTTATTGAGCGGAAACCACTTTTCTATTCTAGTAACAGTGACCTTGACCTTACCATCAGAAATCACCAAGTATTCCAAGCTACGTCTTCACAAAGCCACTACACATCAAGTTTCACTAGTATTCATCAATGTTAAACGGAAACTATTTTTCTATTTAAGTAACAGTTACCTTGGCCTTATCTCACAAACTCTTAATGCAATCACTAGCGAGTTCTTCAAATAAACTTCCTTTAAACTAAGTTTCATCACTATTCAAGTCATTCAGCAGAAACAACCTATTGGAAGCCTGCGCAAAAACCTGCCTGCCCGACCAACAATCCAAGTATGCAAATCATATAACCAAGGATTTTCCTTTAAAACACATGGTTTAAATTGTTTATTAAGTATGTGGACACTCATAAAAACAACAATGACTTTGTTTCTAAGAGTTTGACCACTGCAAAAAGTATAGCCTAAAAAAGTGAACCCACAAAAACAGACTAATAAATCGCTTTTCGCCAAATTTGACGGCCAAAAATAAAAGGGTCACTGCGCCCCCCGGGCGAGACACAGCGACCCTTATATACTACTACAAGTGCAGTAAAGGCAGGAGAAATGGAAGTGGAAATTGTTGGCCCGGCCAGTCCAGGCGGTGAAATGTTTTCCAAATGCCTAGGTAGAAAGATATATGTAACTGCAAACATGACAACAGCAATACTCCCCCGTCATATATAAAAGGTTTGAAAATAAGAAAATATTTCTTATTTCTCACTGTTTTTTTTTTCAGATTTGGCTATAACTGGGAGTTGCAGTCACTTTTTTTCTGAAGTTATGGCATTCAAAAAACGATAGGGTCTAGCTTAAAAAGGCAAAAACAAAAAACAAAAAAAAAAACGGGAAGTGTAGAAGTTGGAGCCCCTTTTCTGTGATGAAATCATTGCTTTTGTCTTATACTATGATTGTACAAGACTAGTTACAAAATTAGTTGAACGGTATCTTTTGAAAATGGGCTTTTGGAAATATGTGATTTTGACCTTTTAGCCAACATGACGAATGACATGCCTAACAAATTCCCATGATACAGGGAATTCAAAAGTCAGAGCCCTTTTGAAATGTCCTTTTAATAAACTCCGTCTTAAAATAATTCACTGACGCGAATGGGCGCCTCGCTCCATATGGTCACTTGCTGGAGGTAGTTAAGAGTTGGTCAAAATTAATAAGCCATTGGATAATACAACCATGTGCTATTGCTTACTGACCAACTATAATATTGAATGTTTCATTGACAACCATGGTCAAATCAATTGCTTCTGTAATCTACAAGTTACAGAGTTAAGGTTGAGATGCGAACTTCTACTGTGAAACAATCCGATGGGCTACTTTGCCCAACATGGGTGGATTGTTCTTTGAGATAAGAACACGAAATATATGCAGCTTTAGTATTACAACCATAACAAGTAAATGTAAATGTTTATAATAATTGAATAACGCCGATATTTTGCAGAAAGAGACCATGAATTGTCAACGAAAATAAACAAGAACTAGTTCATATGATCCAATGAAATGTATACTGTCGATAGTATGGCAGTTTTATAGCGGTAAATCTATCAAATGTATGACCATAGTTATGATCATAATATAAACCGTACCGACAAGGATAATTTGATGGCTGTATATGGACCAAGTTCATTACCATTTAAGTGTATTGTAAGAATGGCTACATATTCATAGGTGAAAGTCAGGGTGTAAAGCATAACGTCCACTGTTAATTAAATATATTTATTTTTACATAATAATAGTTATCGTATATATACAGCAACAAGATGCATGAATAGTGACATCATTTATATGACGCCTTTCTCAAGTTTCACCGTTTGAAAGTGCAACAGTACCACTGTATGGTTGGTGGTTCCGTTCTCCACAAAGTTTTTGTATGATGTCTTTCATAACAACACATTAACTGCTATGGTAGAAATGTTCTCAGTGTATGTCTGAGTAGGAATGATAGAACACCAAGGGCACCACAAGCAGATGCCAATGCTTGTCCGTTTTTTTTCAGTCGATAAACAGGGGGCATAACTCCACTTTTATTAAAGCAGCTTTGTCGGAATTGTGTGATTTAATACACATGGGCATTTTGTCATTGGTAACATGTCGACTAAGTTTCATGTGATTATCTTTAATAAATAAATAATGTTCATTGAAGTTACTATAACAACATGCTTTGTCACTTGTAACATGTGTACCAAGTTTCATATGATATTTGACGACTTTGACAACTTGTAGAGTCGGAAGAGCTAATAATAAAGCAATATGTCACTAAAAGGCAAAGTATTTTGGCAAAGAAATGTTGTTAAATGACCACAAAGTTGAACATTTCATAATAATAAGTATTTAAACATACCATTCAACAGCCCAGCATGTGTATTACATTTTGTATAATATAGATGTGTAATTCAACATCACTTAAGCAACTCATCAGGCAAATCTTATACCAGATCCACTCTCAGTTATTGTTTTTATCAATTTCTTTTAATGTTGGTCATGCGTAGTTAAAAAGCAGTGGATCCAAACAGCTTTCCAAGCAAGACTAATACTCTAATCGAACACATTACCTTCAAATATGAATAACAATTTTTTTCATTAAACAGGCAAGAATAACCCTACATGTATTTGTTAAGCAATGATAGGTAAAAAAATGTATCATAAGCAGAAGAGGAGACGGTACTTTGCATTGGCACAAAATGTCAGTAAAATAATTCTGATACCAACAGTGGAACTAACATGTAATTGAAATGTATTTGAAATCACATATAGCTGCAATACTCAACATTTAGTGGTTAACCACAGTAACAGATGTTGTAAAATACAGTAACAGTCTATCGAGACATTGGATTAGCAACGTAAAATAGTCTTTCAGTATCCTTTACCAAACCTTTTTAATACTAGAGGCGAAACATAAAGCACGTAATAACATTACAGGACACAATTCAAACAAAGCCACAAAAAAAAGATACATGTATAAAACTTTAAATTACGGGAAAAAAATGTATTGCAATATCAATTTTGTTCATGATGAAAATAAAAAAAGTCCTACAAGTCAATTATCATAGCAAGTGGTCCCTAAGAATGTGTTATAAATCACTTGACGGGGCCAAGCAGTTTCTGGAGCACCCCAACCCCCTTCTCCTCGTATTCCTCTCGTGTCATCCAGAAGTCAGGCTTATCCTTCATTATATCGGCCAATACGGCTCCACCAAGGAACACCATGTGTTTTCGCCGTGGCGGGTCTTCTATGCGGATCTTGAATTTCTGTGAGAAGATAAATTTAACATGAATATCATGATATCTATTATAGCTTCTTTTTAGCTGTTCTTATACTTATATTTCTCATGATTACAATTATCTCACCCCCCCCCCCCCCCCCATTGCTAACACTGCATGCCAAAAATAACAATTTCGACAGGTATGTGTCATCTTTCCCAATATGCCTAGTCTTGCATAACCACTGATAAATAAGAGCACACCAAACAGATATCAACATCATCAAGCTTTTCATCACCTAGAAATATGTGACTTTCTATACAGGTGTATTTTATTCTGACAAGTATATGTACCAAGTTTCATGATGATATCTTTAACAGTTAATATCAAGTTATGACTCATAGTTAAGAATTTGCATTATGACAACAAGGTCATTGCAGTAACCAACGACAACATCAAGGCTCATAGATACATTGTACCTTAATTTTTAACTTAACATAAACGCAGCTTGAAAATTGAATATAAATACTTTTTTTTTACAGTCTTTTCACAATATTAAGTTTATATAGTATACAAAATATTGATTTCCATTTTCATTTTAGTATTTCATTTGATCTCTATACTATAGTGATCAAAACTCGTGTGCATATTTTAATGATTCAGGAACTGAAATGCAAGCAATGAGTGTCAATAATGAGCGGATATTAGAAATGGCTCCATGACCTTATTGGACTCAATCCCAAATATAAGTCGAGGGACAGACACTTACACCACTACACCACCTCATTCATTTTTCAGTTTTAAAAACAAATTGCTTCATTAATGCAAAACTAACTGATATTGCAACGAAACTAAATGATAGTGGAAGACAAGGGCATATTTATCAACTTACACTTAGTTTCTCAGTGTCTCCTTTAAGTATTCGCTCAAGGTAAAGCTGTTTTAACTCCCGCTCCAATCTACTAGGGAGCCCAGGGTACATAGTGCTGCCGCCTGACAACACAATATGCTTGTAAAACTCAGGTCGAGTGTCGATGTCAGCTGCCTGAATGGCCTTGAAGAGCATCTCTGCCACCCCGTCACCCTCCACGTTGATCAGGTGGGGCTGGAAAAGAGCCTCCGGGGCTTCAAACCGCTCTCCTCCAACCTTGATGACACGACCATCTGGTAACTGGAAATGAATCATCATTTTTTAGAATTAAAAATCATACCCTCTAGAAAGGCAAATCACAAGCAATTATGACCAATGATGAAAGTGACCTTCACCTTTCATCTACAGACATGGGACTGTCATTTGACAGGCTGGCTTCTCAATTTAGCATATGCATGACAAAGGTTTCAGCCCCTACACTATCTCATGGATGGCAAAATGCAACAACGCATACACTTTCATACATTTGACTAAAAGCCATTGTGAAAACTCACTGCAAGCAGGTTGTGTTGTCAACAACTTGTCAAGCAAGTACATATAATTGAGTAGAAGAGCATTACTACATCTTTCAGAGCATTAGACAATTATCTTCAATAAATTTCTATTGATCCTTCAGGGTTCATGTTTGCAAACTCAGGAAATTTTCAAAGTGAAAAAAAACTTATTATGCTATGAACTGTAAAAACCTCTGTTAAGGAAACAAATCTGATATTTCTTTGACTTTTGTTTTCATGCTACATATTGTTGTTACAAATAATACAAATTTCTAAATTATTTTAGCTGTAAGCTGATAGCAATCACTCTTGAGTTCAATTCACCATGTCCATTTGTGTGGCAGTGAGAAAGTAACCCTGGTGGGGATTGATCCTACTCTTGGGTGAGAGGTGATCATGTTTTTCTACCATAAATAGGAATAGAAGCATTTTAAAAAGATGAAGAAATTAAGAACTTACAGTATATGTTTCTACAAGGACAGTAGTTTCCAGAGCAAGTTTCTGCTCCTGCTCAATATCATAGCCAACGTAGCATAGTTTCTCCTTCATGATACGCACAGTCTCGAAATCGGCGGAGTGGTTGAAGGCATAACCTCGTAGCAACAACAGCTGTAGACAAGATTAAACATGTACTAGTTTAGACCATGCAAAATTTATTCTTTTTCAAGCAAAACTTTAAAAGCAAAGAAATATGATTTCAAGAGCTGAATCATTTAACTATACATCAATGATCCTATTCCAGAAACATACCATACACTACGATGAGAAGCTTCAAGCTGTATTAGCCGTAAATTATCATCACACATTTTATTTAAATATGATATGGCATATTTCATAACAAATAAATTGAATGCTCAATGCCTTAATTGAGAACTTATTAATTAACCTTTTCTGAACATTATAAAAATAAATTGGGAAAGATTTATCATCAAAGGCTCAATCTAAAACAACTAAACTGCCTTCTTGTTACAGGTGCATTCAGTTGTTGGAAAAAAATTATTATTAAACAAAACAAATTCCTTCTACAGTGGTCTAAATCCATATTTTATTGAATGTAAGACTCAATATCTGTGTTCATGCAAACAAAATTGAACAAACTACCACTGGACTCAGTGGAGATTAGCATACCTTAATAAGGTACTTGGTGATGTCCCTGCCGGCGATGTCTAGACGACGTGTTAGATGGGGAAGAGCAAATCCCTCATACACGGGACATATATGGGTCACTCCGTCACCAGAGTCTACCACCACGCCAGTGATCAAACCTGAAATGTACATGTACGGTGAAATATTAAATAGGGATGAGATGTGAAAATCGAGTCACTGTTTAACCCTAGCATCCAAAGTAAGTATGGTTACTAAACATAAATACATTTAAATTACTTAACAACATCGAAAGAAAGGAATTGTTTAGATACTGTAGAAGCACAGTTTCAATTCAAATATGTAATATGGAAAAAATAACTCAATTTTCTTTCTTTATCACAATTTAATTACTGTCAGTTGAAACTTATTCCAGTCTAGGTTGATCCATTATTCAGCAAATAGGATATACATGATGTGAGAAAACAAAACAAGGAGAACATTACTATTTCAGAATGAGAAATACCTTGAGCATAGAGTGTAAGAACTGCTTGAATTCCAACATAGACACCAGCAAACTGATACTTCTCAAACATCACCTGAAATAAAAATATTATCATAACATTCATCATTCATAATGAAAATATTCTTGTTTAAAAGGATGAATCTGCACATGAATGATTTTTTAACCATTTATCAAAACCTTCATGCTGCGAGAATGGCTAAAATGATACAGACTGTCCCATACATGGGATTCTTTCAAAGATGGACTGAAACACAAATAGGCACAATAGCAAAATGAGTCTTACTTCTATCATTTTTTCTCTGTTCCTTGTAGGATTCAAGGGAGGTTCTGTAAGGAGTACTTTGGTGTTTCTGGTGTCAAGCTTCATTTTCTCAGGGCCAAATGTATAGTCATAAAGGATCTGCATATCATCCCAGTTTCGCACAATGCCATTTTCCATTGGATAGTTCACTTCCAACATGGAGCGAAGCTGGCTGGCTTCATCACCAATCATAATATCCTGTAAACACATATTTTTGTAAATAATTTTTGGTCAGTCAACAAAATTAGACTTTGAACAAATAAGCTCTTATCCTTATTAAAGTGCTTTCCAATATCTTTTTAACAAGAGCTGCTATACACAATCCAGTATTTGAGCAACCCTGTAAAGCATTTTACGAGTGCAGCAGTGTTCGAAATTCGCGGTAGTCAGATAGCCCGAGGCTACCGAATTTCAGCTCGGGCTACCGGATCTCCGTAAAAACTAGCCCGATCGGGCTACCGTTTTTTCCAAATGTAATTTAATAAAACAAAAAACACCAATTAAAAGCGTAAAGCATCGTGTTTTATACGCTTATTATTTAAGAATGCGTCCTACCAGGCATCTTGAGCGACTTAGTCGTCTTGACAATGGCGAAAGAACAAAGCGAAGTCAGAATTGCCGAAATTTACGATGATCAAAAAGCTAATTGTTCTGCGGTTCAGGGCTGCAAGCTATGAGCAGAATGTTTCTTTATTCAATTAATATATATAAACACATGTCTAGAGTAATTAAAGCCCGAAGTGACAAGTGATTATCGATCTGTTTGTAACTACTAACTATTAGCAGCAGTCAAACTCAATGACGTCAATAACTCCGCCCATTATGTAAGTTAACGATAACTTCGGCAGTTTTCGCTAAATACGATGGCAGTGAAAAGCAGCTTAGACGCTAATTATCAATATAAAAATTGATACTTTATTTATTTTGTTTAAATATATTTTATTATTGTCCAAAATTAAATGATAGATTTTAAGTTTTTAATGCGTAAAAGAAAATTACAAACATCGTCTTTTATGCGAGGGAAACAGGTGCCCGTTTACTTCCTGACAAAAGTATTAAAGGAGAACTATTGGACATAGTTAAATCGTTGTCAGTGTACAGTACAGTTAGGTTCTATTATATACCTTTAAATTGTTTTGCCATTATTTTAAATAACATTTATAGGAATATTGGCATCAATTTTTTCTTCTTCCGGAATTTGAAAGTGAAACTGAAAGTAGAAAAAAAATCATTGCACAATTGCTGGTGCATTTCGGATTTGACAAGGTTGCATTGGATAAGAGAACTAATTGTACACGCATAATTCTACTAATTGTACACGCATAGTTCTTACAATCTTAAATGATATGTTCAACAGAGTCAGACAATATTTTCTCCTTTTTTTTACCTTTTTTAAGGCTTTTCCATGGGATGGGGCGCCCAATTTTTTTAGTCTGCAAGAAATTCACTTTGCTTAATAAAATATTGACGCATTGACTTGTCCAGATTGAGGAACATTTATTGAATTATTGAAACTGAATGAGCGTGTTTTCATAAATGCTTCCAAAACGAGTGATACTTTTAATATGGTGTTTATGTTTGGGCTAGTGAAATTGGTTTTCGGCTAGTAAAATTTCCTATCTGGTAGCCCGAATGGGCTAGTGGATTCAAATCCGAATTTCGTACACTGGTGCAGGATTTGCGGGCCTGGCTAATTTAGACCACTGATTGGTACTACAAGTTACAAACATGTATCTTATCCAATTTTAGACACACATTTCAGTGAAATAAAAGTGTTACTTGGTCAAGTTTGTGCCAAAAATATAAGAAAATAAACTAAATGCAAGCAGAAATCAGTGTTCATAGAAATAAATTTGTTTAAGAAAAGAACTACATTTAACACATCAGTAAGTGGTTGGCTGTGTCAGAATTGATTGCATTTCATTAAAATTTTTTAGTCTGTTAATGTTTTAGTGTTGCATTTCATCTAAAGGTACTATAATACCAACTACCCTACACCCCTGCCCATGAAACAGGACGCAGGGGTGCAGTCAACTTTATCATTCATTGAAATAAAGCCCAAATGGTGGGCTATTACAGATTGATTTAGTCCAAATAATTGTACGTTGGCGGATTTTTTTTAGATTTTTGATATGGCAAATCCTTCACGTATATATTGTTTAGTATCAAAAGTGGGTAGTTGTTCCGATCAGTATTCCGGGTTAAAGCATATAGAGTCTATAAAATATCATAAAAACAAGAAATATTACCAGATAATGTTATTTTATATTAGTTCCGCACACACAAAATAAATATCCAACTTATAATTATGAGTTTGACGGCTTTTTTTCATTTCATTCTGTCAAAACAGAACGATATATACATGAAGGGCACCTGCAAGGCTTCAGGGCACAGTTTTAAATCGCTCGGAACATTTCGGCCATGGCCGAGTTGTTACGATTGTATAACGAGGTCTATCTCGAAGCTTTGTCGGAGGAGGCCGAGTTATTACGATTGTATCGAGTTGTTCCCCTTCGCATAATTGTTTTCTGTGTCAGTCAACTTTCGTTTTATTCGAAAGGTAAACAACTAGTTTTAATGCATTAAATGCTTGTTTAGTGCAAAATAACATTTCACTTACATGGTAAAATATGAATATAACTCTTTATGATCAATTTCAACCATAAAATACTTCACTTAAAACAATTTCAATATTTTTAAAACACCCCTGTTTTTTGCACATTCCCGTTAGACGTTAGGGATTGGAATAATCCCTTATAACACGTCTACTATTTTAGACTACAGATTGATTATGCTATATTATAGCTTGGTATGGGAAGGTGCCTGGCCTGTTCAATACCTTGATTTCCACATCATTGACCTTGACAGCAGACCTGATAATTGGCCTTCCAACCAATGAGGGGAAAATGTGAGAGGGGAAGTTAGAACCAGCATCTCCTACTTTCACAAACTGAAATAGGAAATAGTAAACATAAGGATCATCAACGTTAAAAAGTCAAATATCAGGAAATTAAATAATTGATATACAATTCGACATAAATAGTTATTTCTAAAAAGCATTTAAGCTGAAATTATATGTCGAATAACTAACTTTTCATATAAAGATTTAATTTTGACAGCTACTTCACTTCCGGGTTTGTATTTTAGGTGTTAAAATTGTTTGGCTACTCAGGACATTTTTCGCTTAAAATGTCTTGAATCAATGTTTTACTCACCCCTGTACCATTGTCACAGACAATCACTCTTCTACCTTGGCTGTCCATTGCAGATTGCGATGGATTTACCAAGGTATTTACATTAGACGATGAAATTGTTTAGTTTCCTTCCGGAAGTAACTCCCAATGTCAAAAATTTGTTATCTGAGTCATGATTGGTTCATGCGAAGCTCATTGACTAATCGGATCCTGCTTCATATCACTTTCAACATGTCTGCGGCCAAGTCATCACTATTTTGTTTGGCTTTACCATATTTTTGCTTTGTTCTTGTTTTATGCGATAAATATGTACCGGTTCGAGTGGAAATTGAAACAAATGAAGGAGGAGTACCACCCAAAATGTTCACGGCTGACGAATTAGCCAAATACGACGCATCAGACGTAAGAAACACTTCTGTTTACCTTACTTTTTTGTATTTCGGATACCGATTTCGGATACATTTGTATCGTTTGAAGTTACAGTTGCCAAATGCTTATGAACGAATTGGGGCTTGATCATCCAACATGTCAAATGACTGGAAACAGTTTTAAATATTTCATTTTTTTAAGTCAGGCCTGAATATACTAGATTGAGTTTCCCAGTTGGCCGAATATTAAAATAGAACATTGAAAACTGACATATTGTGCGGATTTCATTGCATTGTTCATTTTAAAACTATTTAAAGGTTAGTTTAAAAACCTCCTCAGTTTTGAATAAAGACTAAGGCCTTGCCAAAATGGTAGCAGTCTAGCCTCGAGGCCTTTTTCTCCTTAATTTCGCATAGACCTGTGCATTGGTATCAAGACATTACGGACTGATTTAATATTTGGTGCTTCTGGAAAATAGAATACAACTAAATTTTGTATGCCATTTATTCATCTACATATGTTCACCAAGAACTTAGCAAGACAACTGTGTGCCTAGGAGCATAACAGTAGGCGGGAGTATCATATTACTTAAGCTAAAATATTGAAACACGGACCATTGACATTTTGGACAAGACAGAAAGGATCCTATTTTGGGAAAATACAGACCATCTAGAAGAGCATAATGGAACATGAATTATAATTTTATTTACAGTTTGTTTTAATTTTATAATTTACATGTACCTTTTTTTTGGGGGGGGGGGGGGGGGCACTATGTACCATGCTTGAAAGTGACTGAAACATTAGGACAATGAGAATGGTACAGTGAAAGTATGCCAATCAAGATGGCTTTTCACACTTATACGAAATTAAAGTTTGTCGTTACATAGTAATATTTTTTTGGTTGAAATGCTTTCAAAATTACCTGTTTTAGACATAATTTGCAAAGATTGCAACAATCAAACGTCATTCTTTATATATAAATGCAGGAGTTGTATCTTACATCCTCACAACTTCTTTAGCTTAAACACTGGAAAGATCTATTAAAATATCTTGTTCTTGTTATATTCACTGTTCTTAAGGTATTTATTCCAACCACTGAATTTCATGGAAGAATTTGGCAGGTGTTATATCAAAATGAGCAAATCATTTATTTACTAAAATAGAAAGAGGATGAGGAGAATAATGTTAAAACCAACTGTAAATAAATTATAAATCATGGTCTGTTATGTTTCTCTAGTTAGTTTGTAATGTCCCAAAATATTGTTAGTAATGTCCCAAAATATGGTCTGTAATGACCATGGACCATATTGTCTGTAATTTTGTGCATTCCTATGTCGGTTGAAAAAGACTCTGTTACTTTTTCATATTTGTGCAGGGAATGTGTCAGAACGAAACAGTATCATTGCTTTTTTGTTAGATAACTTAATGGGTCCAATAATATAAAAAGAAAACTGCTAGCCATTGAATTTATCATTTCACATTCATGCTGAAAAGCTCTCTCTCTTACCTTACTCATATGTAAAAAATAATGGCACATTTAAAGTTTATGATAGCATAAATTGATTATTTAAATTAATAGCCCTAGGAAAGGAAGTGACAGATGCAACACAATTCAAATATACTTGATGAATGTTGAGGTTAGGATTTCTTTAAAAAGTGTTGAAAAGACAGACTTAAATTCTCAACATACTTAAGTTGCACCACCTGTCAACATTGATGTATCCATAGTTGATGAGTGATAATTAGAAGTATGTAGCAGTCATGATCACATAACTGATGATGACTCATGGTTTCACATAGGTGGTGTTTGTTTTTTTAATTAATAATGAGGTAAATAAGATGGATAAATCCAACCACCTTAGTCCTTATCTCTCCTTTTATTTTCGGAAGTGCTCTTCAGAAATTGAAGATTATTTGTTATTTTCGAATGTAACTTGTTACCAGTGTATAAGTATGTTGAATTTTTATTTTCCAGCCAGAATTGCCAATCTACCTAGCTCTTAAAGGGGTTGTGTTTGATGTGACATCTGGAAAAAGTAAGCATATACCTCTACTATCTAGCAATAGTTTTTACATAATTGTTTACAATTTGCATTAACAAAAAAATATGTTTCTCTTTTCTAATCTTATGTAGTAAAGACACTAAGACAACCCCTTATAATTGTTATGAAATGACAGCAGAAGGGCCCATGCTATTTTGTCTTGACTTTATTACTTAACATATAACTACATGATTCATTATTCCAGGGTTTTACGGGAAGGAGTCGGACTACAACATTTTGGTTGGGAAAGATGCCAGCAAGGCTCATGCTCTTTGGTCACTAGAAGAGAAGGATCTCACTCATGATCTGGTAGGTGTCCTGGCTGCAGCTGACAATTCAATTAATAATTTAAACTATTTTTTTATAATGGCCAAATGGCAATTAAGGCTGACACTAGTGACTTGAAATATAATGTACTCATAGTGCACAGATTAGGCTTTGAAAAAGCAAAAACCCACTGCTCAGGGATCTGTTCAATGGTACAGAAACCAGAGGGAAATAAAGATAAAAGCCCAATATTCCAGACTTGTGTCTTATAGAAGAATTAAATGATGAGTTGCAAATGTAAAGAAACTCAAATATTATTTTTTGTTTAACACTGGTCTGTTGTCATGTAAAAGTTTCTTGATTTACTGGTAGTTTTTTTTTGTTCAGTTTTAAATAATGCCAGTAGTGAAGTGTCTGCAAACACAAACTAATGTTGCTATTTAACTTAGATGCAAGTTAAGTAATGATTTTAGATGACTTTTTGTCCTCAGAGTGCATGATTTGCTCCTACACATACATGTAAATTAAATTTAATCAGACCCTCTTCTATTGATTTGGGAAATGAGGATTTCCACCAAATTTGGGAGAAATTCATTATAACAATCCTTGGGAAAGATATTCAGAGAGTAACTACCTGTATGCACAGTTTTTAAGAATATTTCAATTTGGAATGTATCAGAAAATTTGATCCATGAGATACATTAACATGGAAAAAGGCCTGTGATTTATGTTATGCTAGCCTTCCACTATATTTCACCGATCATTACCTGTCCTCTTATTTCAGACTGGTTTGACGGACAAGCAGCTTGAAGGTCTGGACGAGGTTTATGAGAAGACTTACAAGCCGAAATACCCGGTAGTCGGCTACATGGACTACCTGATCAAGCAGCAGGAGGATGATATACAGAAACGATTCAAAAATGAGTTGTAGCATCCTAGTGTATCAGGGTGATCATCATGGTTGTGTTCTTTAGGAACCATTTTCTCGAAATATTTTAAGCATAAAAATCTTTTTTTTTAAGGTTGATTTCACAAAATAGAAATAAGTTTATCATGAATTGATTATCATAAAGATAATTTTCTTTAAAAACATCAGAACTCTTCTCAAATCTGGAATATTACACAATTTACACAAGCACTAAAAAACAGCATTAAGCTTTTTCCTTCTATAGTGACTTAAGATTGTTTGAGAACATGATGCTCATACTTTTTGTCTTCCATTTTTTTACTCTTAATACATATCGACAGGCATACCACTCTAGTTACCTACTTCTTTCATATAAATTTTTGACTTGTCTGTTTTTCACAAAAGCACACCTAGGTATTGTTATGGCGTTGTTATTGCCTGAAGCGAACATCTTTATAATTCATTTGTAATATTAACTTTTAAACTATCAAAGCTATTAATTTGTACTTTGGTACACTTGTTTACAATAAATTTCAGCGACAGTATGGACATGTGTGACGACTAGTTGCTCTCTCATTCTGGCATTAATATATGTTATGGTCCTTTTTCATATTGAAAAATCTGACAAGCCTTGGCATCTGTTTGGGGTGCTTATATATATTTGTTGTTGTAGTAAATGTGAAAAGATATATGTCAGCTTTTGTCAGATATATTCATTTTTACTTAATCAAATAAAAAGTTTATTAAAAAAGCCGAACCTACATTTTTTGCTATTTCAGGATTTTCATCTTTCTATTAACATATTTTAGTTTGCCGCCTTTTCTGAAAACACCGGACTTAACAGCCAATAGAAATTGAGTTTACTGGTCAGAAGAAGTTGCAGAAAAACCCGAACCTACATGTCATTGTATATGACATTTTATATTGTTTTTTGTATCTCCTGAAAAAGTACAAAAATGTAAGTTCGGCATTTTTAAATGGTGCCATCGATATTTTAATCAAAACAAATGTATGCAGTAGTCTTAGCAACTAGTTTACAATTTTTTGATACATTGATTTTGTGCCATGTTAAATTTTTATGTGGGAAAGGCTGTGAATTTCCAGAAAGTAGCCAGCTTGCAAAGCTTGCCATATCTGTCTTGCATAATGAGTCCTTGACTGGCTGGCCAGTGTCACATGGCACCAGCTGGGTCAGTATCCGTACAGCAGCTTAAGATAGTTGACCCATACTAGCTATCTTTCTGCCGATTCCATTTAGTTCCGTTAACCATCATGTTAAATGTGGATGCCTGGTGGCCCTAGTTGGTCTTTATAGTATATCATAAATGTCTGCTTGCTGATGACTAATTTGTAAAATACAGTAACCAAAACTACATTATACCATTAGATAGAGAAATTACATTTTGTCATTTTGTTCTTTATTCCAACTGAAGTGGTATGTGCTATTTTGTAATCATTCAAAGCAAAATAGAATTATATGTAGTATCATTTCCAGTAAAATGTTAATGTATTTTTCTCTACATATAATGCCCTTCAAAACCAGAATGATTTGGGCCAGCCGGCATTCACACTTTCAGTAGTTTGTGTATCGGATCCCTTAAATTCATTACCAAGAGGGAATGTGCTAAATTAAAAAAAATACTCATTGATGTTTAACTGTACAATTTTTATTCCACTGAAGCAATGCCAAAATGATGAGAGTGTTGAACAGTTTTTTAAAAAATGTATTCACAAAACGAGCGTTTTTATTATTACAATGTTACTGTACGACAGGACTTCTTGTCAGCTGTTTTCAGTCTTTAACAGAGTATAATTTCATTTTGAATACAAGAGAAACCTGATTAAAAATGTAAAAAAGTCTAGCAATAACTGTTTAAAATGGCAATTGTTGTAAAATAATGTATCTTTAGTTTAAATTTTATAAGATGATTTAAATAATTGTCCGCTTGTTTCATGAAAGATATTCTTTTCATTCCAGGTTTTTTAAGATTATAGTAATATGTTTGTATGTTTAACATATACATTTTTATCTATGCAATAACAAGATTTATTATGGAAGTAATAAAGGTTTATAATTGTTTATTTCTGGGTTTTTTGCTACTTTACAACAGGATGGTCGTGCATTAAGATTTAACATATTTAATACATTTGTTTAAATATACCAAAAGGATGAACAAATGTCGAAAAAATGGTATTTATGAAGGATACCGACTTTAATTTGAAAGAAATATGCAGAAAACACGGTATTGCTACCTTATGAGACTTTGCTACCTTATGAGACGATAGAAGATCGCAGTAAATCTTTTAGCATTCACCAATCATTTGATAGTTTTGCTTTTTCAGCTATTAAATACACGGTTACAATCATGATATCAATAATTAATATTTTCAATAAATGCATTGTTTAGTAAGGTGTTGAATGTTTATCACTCAAAATTTATGTTTGTTATACATGTGTATGTATTGACTTTGAATAAGAGTGTCACTTGAAGTCTTGTGGGCATAAGTATTTAACTATTTCACAACAACGTTCATCATTTAAAGCGAAATTAATTCTTCGGAAAGCAGAATGTGTTCGGTGTTTTCATTTCGCCGTCATCATCCGCACGAATTCTGAAAAAAAGATGAACAATAGATGGCTTACCACTCAAGGGACGTTACTCCATACAAACCATAAATATAATGTTCTTTCGCATCGCGCTGAACCTTGGATTAATGTAATATAGATGTAAACTTACACTGTTTAAACTAAATGACATACCAACATACTGGATCAAATAAGCACAGCTAAATCAACAAAGCAGGTAAAAAGTGGTTTACAAAAGTTCGCTTGTTAATACTGTCTTGTCGCAAAAAGAGAACCATTGGGGTCAAGAGGTGAAACTGCAACATATACCAAGTTTCGGTCAGATTGGCCCAACATGTTGCCTCTTTGGTGTAACGATTGTTTACCATTTGTCGACCTACTGACCCAGTTTTCACAAGAGTGGTCAACATTGTAGCCTTTTGAGTATAGACGAGCATTGCATTGCCTTTATCGAACAGTATATTATTGCCTAGAAATAAGTTAACATGCAACACAATTCAAACACAAGAATGATAAAATGATTTATATACAAACCAGAACAGAACAGACCGTGTATAGGATTTATACAATGACAAATCGATTTAATACATACAGTTATACATATATTCATGTCACTTGGTTAAACATATAACAAACTAATGACAGATTGAATGTATCCAATGGCCTTTTGTGTGACCATTATTTATAATAACTACTTTACTGCTTCATTTCATAAATATACTGTAAGTTATTATAACATTTTAGAAAAGTCATTTAATATGATCCATGGCAAGTTTTGAGTAGTTTAGATACACAATCTGGCCAAATGTTAATGAAACTTAGTCAGAATGCTTACGAAATGCTCGGACATTCGATCATAATGGCTGTAAGGCCGCTATGCCAAACCATGGTTATTATTTGTACACTGGAGACCGCATTTGGTGCAATATCAACAACAATTGTAAACCAAAAATTAACTCGGATTTTAGACTCAATAATAATTGGCCAAGTTCGATACTGGGTCATCTAATATGATAAACCGATTGTTTCACTGGGTCAAATCATAATTTACCTACATGAAGTTTGGGCGTGTTCGAGTTTTAAGGGATAAAAAACTAGGTCAGTAGGTCATCTATCTAATAAAGGAACTGTGTATGTTTAATAATAGTGACATATCTGTAGTTCATTTAGGTGATCCTTTGCAAATTTGGAGTAATTCTGTATCCTAGTAATTACATTGGTCGCAAGTATCCATGATATACGCGGATGAAACCCTTTCATAGCCCGATAAACACACACACACGTAACTGTTATAATACTTTGTCAGTAATAAGTCTTTAAGCAGTAATTACCCTCGTAGTTGATTTTGCCATCGCCGTCTCCGTCGGCTTGCTTCATCATGTCAGTGACCTCTGCGTCCGTCATTTCTCCCAGCTGCGTCATGATGCAACGTAGTTCCGCCTCACTTATGAAGCCGTCACCTAAAAAGTCATATATTAATAGTAGTTTTCATTGTGTTCATCAATGTCTTTATTTCAAGCGGTGTTAGCGTTCGTCTTGGCGTCGGCTTTTGTTGTTTCACCCAGCTGCGTCATGACGTAAGGTAACCCCGCTTTGAGACTGAGTAGCGAGAATGCTTGATAACTATATAAGTTTGTTTCCGCCATAATTTATCTTGCCGTCTAGGTTAGCCATTATTAGGTCTTTGATTCCCGTCGTCCGTCATTTCGACCAACTACGTCATTACGTAGTGTAATTCTACGTCGCTGATAAAATCTTCATCTGACGGAGAATACACGGTTTAAAAGAAGCGCTCGAGGCTCTCTGAAAAAACAAACACGATACAAATCGAGGTTTAAAGTTGGCGCCGGTGGGCTCCGCTGTGTGACGTCGTAATGATATTCGTCCACTTATTGCGTTAACATGTCTTTGACTCCGGCGTCCGGCATTTTACCCACCTTCGTCAAGTGGCCACACGTACTTAATTTGTTGCTCCATGCATGCTATATAACACATAAAAGGTACCAAAGTGGTAGGGGCATGTAATCCAGACTAGGGTTCACAAGACTAGCGGTCACCAGACTAGGGGTCACAAGACTAGCGGTCACCAGACTAGCGGTCACCAGACTAGGGGTCACCAGACAAGCGGTCACCAGACTAGGGGTCACCAGACTAGGGGTCACCAGACTAGCGGTAACCAGACTAGGGGTCACCAGACTAGCGGTCACCAGACTAGGGGTCACCAGACTATGAAATGACGGATGGATTACCTTAACAGTGGTTTTAAAAATAAGGGACATTGTTTACCTAAATGTTGTTCTTTGTTTTATTACCACCGGTAATAGATCATACATGGCCGTGATGAATTATTTTAACGTAATTGATAAAACAAGACTGTTCAAGATGAAATTCTATTTTGAAGAACTAAAATCATTATTTCGTAATGTAATACATGCAATCAATACGGAACAATTATCTCGTGATATTGTCTGGGAAAGACATGCTGGTAATTTGTTGAATCTTAGATAAGTTAAAGGAAGATGCGTGCAGAGCAGAACTAGATGAATACGTTATAAGAACAAATGGCATTCAACTAAATAGATGCTTTGAAGTGCAGGATTTTATCCTGGACAAGTACCATAATAAAACCAAGAGCTGTCGTAGGACAGTGCGCTCAACTTTACGCAGCTTTGTCTTAAAATAAATATGACGAAACCTGTTTTTCAATGATTGACAGAAGAACACTAGCCTTCGTTGTTAGATTTAGATATAACTGTTTTAGATATAACTGTTTTTTTCTACTTTTATTAACAGTGACCACGGAATTGACCATTTGGAAGTCCTCCATAAACACTTCCTTCAAACCAAGTTTCGTCACAATATGTTAACCCTAACTACAGTTATTCAGTACCAAACGGTTATCTATTTTTGGCAACAGTGACATTGACCTTCATCCTAGGGGCCCAAAACGCAATCCCATGAAAAGTCTCTCTCTATTTACCAATTTTGGTCACAATGTGACAACCCAAACTGAAGTTATTCAGTACTAAGCCTTTTCAATTTTTAGTAACAGTGACCTTGACACTAGGGGCCCCATACGCAATTCCATGAAAGGTATCCATAAACTTTCCCTATATACCAAGTTTGATCACACTATGTCAACCCTTACTAAAGTTATTCAGTACTAACGATTTCTATTTTTAGTAACAGTGACCTTGCCCTTGACAATTACTCTTGGAGCCACAAACACAGTCACATGAAATGTCTCAATAACCTCTTCCTATATACCAAGTTAGGTTGCAATATGAGAGCCCTAACTAAGTTACTCAGTACCAACCAATATCTATTTTTAGGACAGTGACCTTGACTCTGACCCTAGGGGCCCCATGACCTTCAAATTAACCAAGTTTGGTCATCATTTTAACCTATCTTAAATTATATATACCATATGTGAGTTTGACGACGTACTCATGTCGGTCTACTCTAGGCTGTTTCAATCTTATAACCAGATTTCAAAAGTGAAAAAGCCAACTTGCCCTAAAACGCCAACGTCGACGCTGTAGCAAGTAGTACAGCCTCCTTATTATTCGAAAAGTTGAGCTAAAATAATGAGTGTTATTGCCAGCAGAAAGTAAGCATGGGATAGTGTGTTTTAATTGTTTTGTTCTTTTTCATTTAATTATTTATGGTTTTCTTACCGTGTATCAAAAGCACATCGTTTTGGACTTACAGAGTGTGGTAGTCTGATAGGTCCTGCCTAAGATAATAGGAATGCTTTTAATAAGTATGATAAAAAACACCGTAAAAACTTCGAGGAAAAAAAGGTGAGACCAACAAAAAATTAACTCTGGTGTGGCACATTAGTGTTTTTGGTTTCGGTATTTTTTCCTTATGTTCGCCATAAAGTTTCGACACCAGTCAACAAAAGGAGAACAATAAAACAAAAAATAAGGTCAATGTGCCGCATCATTCCTAGACAACACCCCTCTTCCTCTCCCTCTCTCACACCAACCGGCAAATGTTTTTGGGAAGTTCAGTGACTCACCATCCCTGTCAAAGACCCGGAATGAGCGGCGGAGTTCCTCCTTCTCGTCTACCGTCTCCCAGCGGTGCCGCATCATCTCCGCGAATTCCTCGAACTCGATCGTCCCACTCCCTGTGCAAATATCATAACCTTTAAACACACGTATATAAAGTGACAGAATTGAAGTAACAAGGGTAAAGGGTAACATTGTGAATTTATTAAAAGAACGGCTGATTTGAAAGAAAGGAGAAAGACATTGAACACTTCGCAGATATCGTGACTTATATCACGGAATTTTTTCGGACACCCCTGTGAGCTGCTATGCCTTTTACAAGTTTTGAGAGAACCTTTTTCAGCTGTTCTATTCAAATATATGAGCACATAATATTTTCACCTTCAAAATAAACAAAAAAAACAACGATGATGTCCCTAACAACAATGTTGTTTCTAACAAAGTTTCAGATTGTTGGTCCTCTATGCTATATATGCATGCAATTAGTAACTGCACTCTCGAATTATTGAATTTATGTATTATTTCAAGCATGATAATAATTGTCCACAGCGGCGTTCAATAACTAGCGTGGGTATTTTGAAATATCATTGTAATTTATACGCAAGCTATGTTTTTTTTACTGTACGAACTGCTGTCTGGTTTACGTGTTATTTTGAAGGGCCGGCTTGTAAACTTGCTATTTTAAACGGCCGACTGATTAATCTGCTATTTGGAACGACCGACTGGTTAACCTGCTATTTGGAACGACCGACTGGTTAACCTGCTATTTGGAACGACCGACTGGTTAACCGGCTTTTGCCGACTGGTTAACCGGCTTTAGCCGACTGGTAAACCTGCTATTTGGAACGGCCGATTGGTTAACCTGCTATTTGAAACAGCCGACTGGTTTACGTGCTATTTTAAACGGCCGACTGGTTAATCTGCTATTTGGAACGACCGACTGATAAACCTGCTATTTGGAACGGCCGACTGGTTAACCTTCTATTTGGAACGGCCGGCTGGTTAACCTGCTATTTGGAACGGCCGACTGGTTAACCTGCTATTTGGAACGACCGACTGGTTAACCTGCTATTTGGAACGGCCGACTGGTTAAACAGCTATTTGGAAAAGCCGACTGGTTAACCTACTATTTGGAACGTTAAAGAATGAACGAGAGAAAGAAAACACTATCATATATGATACAAGCACAATATACAGACGAATTTTAAATAAACATATAAGTAGTCAGGCTAAGCAATGCGGGCGTGGTATGTTGTTCGTACCGTCGGCGTCCACCTGTTCATAGATGTCGTCGATTTCGTCCTCGGTCGGGTTTTGTCCAAGGCGCCTCATGGCCGTCCGCAGCTCATCACGTGACACACGTCCGTCCCCATCCGCGTCAAAAACTTGGAACGATTTCCGCAACTCTACAAATAAAACAACAGCAAAACCAGCATATATAAACATTAACTGTCTTTGTTTAGTTTATTTAAGGTAAACCATATCAATCATTAATGCAAAAAAAATCTACTGGTGAAGTTTCATTTTAAAGTTACAAATGTTCAGTTATATGTTTATCGTTTTTACCGAGGACAGTTTATATTGGTAGTATGCTATATAAGAAACAAATGAATAAAATTGCTATATAATCATAGTAAAACGTGTTTTATTACTTTCCTTTTATATATCATAACATAAATTGTAACATCTTTAATATGGTCTTATTAAAATGTAATACAGGCAAAAATAATATAATGGTTAATCATCATAAACATAAAGAAAAACTGCATAGAAACAAACTCGATGTACATAACTGAAATGCACTAACTGTATTTATCATCCTAATGATGGATGGCTTACTTTAAAACATATAGTTATCGTGATTGGGAACCTTAAATGTCGAATATACAGAATGACGTATTTCGGCTCCCAAAAGGCCCAGTATCCGAACAATACGTCATCTTGTATTTACAATATGCACATTATCTACATTAGCAGGTTCGGGGAGGGGGGAATTCGGACCCCCCCCCCCCAAAAAAAAAAAAAAAAAATAAATAAAAAAAAAATAAAAAAATATATAAATAAATAAATAAATAAATAAATAAATAAATAAATAAATAAATAAATAAATAAATAAATAAATAAATAATAAATAAATAAATAAATGATAAAATAAATAAATCGTCCAAGTTTACTTTTTATTTCGATATAGGAGAAAAATGTAATAAAATACACACAAAAAATGCACCCCTCCCGCAAACACATATTTACCAAATAAACTTCGGTTCTGAGGGAGGGGCGCAAGTCAGAAAGTAACGCCCTTTAAGTAACGCCCCCTTCTAGATTCAAATCCTGAATTCGCTCCTGATTTATAGAAATAAAAATGTGCCCCTACCTTCCACTTGAGACTCTGTCAAACCCTTTAGGCTGGTCTTACTCTGCAATAAAGAGCAATGACACGGGTTTTTTTTTATTCGGTATTCTCTAAACATCTTCAACGAGGTTCTAGAATGCGCATAATTTTTCATATGTCTACTAACAGATGTTAATACGATTGCCGATTAATTAAAAAAAAATCAAGACATATAAACAACATTTCACTTTACATGTTACATAAATCCACAAATTGCCTTCTTGAAATCGAGTTAATGAAAACATTAGAAAAAATACTTACCATTTTTGAGAAATTCACAAGATTCGTTCGTCCTGAAACATGAATTCCCAGTATGCCTGTTCGTTACAGCCCTTGGAAAGCAACTCAATTTTCTGTTAATTACTTTGAACAATAATTGAATAAGCACTGCATTACTTTGACAATGTTCCTGGCGAGTATGGAAAATAAAAATACGATGGCATTTAAAACTTCGGTCGATTGAATAATTTCCGCTCAATTCCTTGGAGCTTGATATTTTAATGGTTTCAATCAACTGGTTTAGATCATTCAAGGGTGTTCCTTTTTAAACCTAATACTAATTGATAAATTATTTTGACTTGTACTAATCCTAATCTTTTAATTGAGATTAGTCATTATAATAAACGGCTAAATGTTGTGATCTTGCTTCTCGCGCTATGCCCGTCTGTCGGGCTCGCTCTCCGACGACGCTGCCACGCTCGCTGAGGAGTGACAAAACTTGGATATATTTTCTCTCAGGATGGATTTATCTACCTGGTTTACCTAGCTTGCTACTGGACCCAAGCACTGTGACTTGTAACCGACACCAATCATCATCGTATCGGGGTGAAACTCGAATGAAACCCGCACTGTACAGTCTAACGTGTATTGCGAGTAATTGCTTTCTTAACCTTTTTAAGTGGAATGAGAGACAGTATTTCTCAAGTTTTCCAATTTTATTTCATGTATTGGACGCAGCTAGATGTTGGCGCTGGCAAATTGGCGGCAGTCAGCCGTTATTGATTTAAATCTGGAAAAGCGATAGATAAAACCAGTGGCTGACCCATTAAGTAGGTAGTTTACGCAATAAATTGTAGACCACTAAAAGGTTAAAGATTGTTAGAAAGTACTGATACAAATTAAAAGCTTATCGACTGTGTCACGTTAAACTATTTATTTTTGTTAGTTAACACTAATACACTATAAGGGCCTTCCACAGTGCAAAGGTCGTTTGAAGGACCGAAGCAAAACAACATGTTCAAACATTTATTTTTTTATTTAGTTTTGAGGTTCAATATTTAGCAAGCTTAATACATATATCCGTTGCAACATATGTAACTGTAATTAGGAGTAAAGCAAAAACTAAAGATTTTTATCAGATTTGCAATCAAAAGGCATTTGCATTTTTCCGGAGTTGTCTTTATGCAAAAGGAATATGTGTTTGTGTAAAAATAGTCAGTACTTCACAATGCCTTAAAGCTTTGTGGTGATTGCAGCTATTTTAAGAAATGTATTTGCATGTTTGTAACCAAGACATGGATGTAATCCATTATTTTTTATTGCATATCTTCCTTATAAATTTGAAAAAAATGCTCCAGGTTTCAAGTTTTAAGTTTTATTTGTATCAAGGCATATAATACGCATGTGCTATAACGACAGAGAAACAGTTTAAACACCAGTACAATGTACACAAAAATTGACATTATGGCACACTAAAGACAATATAAGAAATTTAATATGCAAACTCAAGATATTCAAGGAGAATGACATTTACTTCAATTTGGACATGATGATCTTAGAAAATAAACCTAATTATAGAAGTTTGTTTTTACTGTTGCTATTTTTTATCCCAAAACTCTCAACTCCTTATCTTCCAAAGACAAGTCGTGAAGGATGTATGTTTTTTTTCTTCCAAAATTAATTATTCATCAAAACTAAATAAAACATTTTGAAACGTTTAATTGTTTACTTTCCAGACCTGCGTTTGCACAGTAGAAGGCCCTTTACCATTTCATACATAAGAAATGTCCGTGATTTTCCCTCAACGTAAAAAAACACACAGACATACAACGTTTTTAGTAGCCGTGAAAGTTCTTTACATTCGTAAAAGTCATCAAATTTCTTGCATTTTTTTTTAATCGGAACATTCAATATTATGTGTAAAACATCATAAATTGCCTTCTTGAAATCGAAGTAGTTGGAACATCGGAAAGAAATCACCTGCCATTGTTGGAAGATTCACAAGATTCGTTCGTCCTGAAACATGAACCTCCCTTGGAGGGCAAGTCACATGAACGGAATTTTATAGAATTATCTTTATTTTTCAAAGGTTTCATCTTCTGCAATGGACAAGTTTCACCCACACGCTGGAAGAATATGGATGGGGTAAACTACTCTGCCCTATGTATTTATTTCCATATAATGTACATAATTATGCATTTCTTTAAAAAAGGCGAAAAAATTCATATAAAATATCGCAACTAGAAAGAGTTACTGTTGTTGCGTTTCATAAAACCGACAATTAAATGCAGGTGTTATTACCAAATTCCCATTGTCCGGTCAGACCACTATAAATACAAAATACACCAATTGAAAATGCATACACTGTTGTGCCCCAGCTTGGGTACAGGTTTCATTTCCTTACCATCGGTGACACTAACTGTAAACACCATTGAAACAGTCAACATTTTATTTAATATATAAAGGCTCTTCAAAATTTAACACATGGGTTCCATGGACACGGCAGTAACTTGGTAACTTTTCTGCACTCAACGAAAATCGTAACGCCACGTCATTAAAAGTTAAGCGAGCGCGAAAGATGTAAACATTTGAAATCTCGTTAGTGAAGGAAGTTATCATAATCATGCTTGAAACAAAATAGCCATATGTTTAAGTTTATGTCCAAATAGTTAATGTTAAAAGCGTTTTCTAAAAAAACGTTTGCATAATTATATGTATTAAACGAATTTCGTAACGTTTTTCTAAAATAACGTTAATATTCTAAAAGCTTTCATTTTCAGAAAAAGTATGTACACAAATTCAAAAATCAAAATTTGCGTGTGTACTCCACGACGACTAGCAAAGCTATCCACGATTAATAAGCCCTCAAGGTTTTATGTACACATTGGTCGACCTGTCCATGTAAAAAAAAACGGGTCGACCTCCCGTGGAGTCTACCGTGATGGTGATGGCGTCACAAGGTCGACCCAAATACTCAAGATAATCACAGACAATATTCCCTTTCGTAATAAGTGTATAACAATCATAACTGCAGAACGCTTTGTACAGAAATTGAAAATAGGTAAGATTTAAGTTTACAAATAAAAAAGAATTACAGGGAGGCCTATTCAAAAATCGGGACACATCAATGATCATTACCCCCTCGACAGAAAGCTATGCTCC
Source organism: Mya arenaria (assembly GCF_026914265.1). Classification (NCBI taxonomy): domain Eukaryota; kingdom Metazoa; phylum Mollusca; class Bivalvia; order Myida; family Myidae; genus Mya; species Mya arenaria. Next base: position 23,324,107 of record NC_069132.1, on the reverse strand, counting down.
TCCTGGCTTATCCTACAAAAGGTATTGGTGTACTACCCTAAACGCATGAAGGATTATGTCAATTAAATGTTATAATACTATTTTACAATTAAAATATCAATTAACGCAATTGATGACTAGATATTAAAAATAAATCAAAGCTTAACCTGAGATAAGTAAAATGTCCATATATCAATTCATCCCTTTTTAATCACATATCAGTATAAATGTTGTCAAATTTTATCAACTGTAAATGAAAATAGAATGTCGCTAGAAACGTACTGTACAGGCAACAGCCTTGTGGTCTGTTAATCCAGGAAATGCACCATTTTTAGAACTCCACATATGAGACACTATTTAAATCCGTGGGATATATCACGTATAATCCTATGTTCTACACTATAAATCCAGGGAAAAGCATATATATTTTTTATGGTTTTAAAACAGGTTTAATCCGAAATTGCACTTGGCTAAGATGTAGATTAAACCATGTGAATACCGATAAATCAAATCCATTGTTAGACTCATCGTTTAATGAAAAAATTTCCATGGTTAATACCCGTTCGCTTTGACGGGACGGCTCCTCTTGGTTATGTCCCTGTCCCGGACATCACGACCCCTCCTTTTAACTTCGTCAAGGATATGGGAACAAGCATTGGCCGTTGTTGCCGTGTTCTTGGCGATCTCCTCCACTGCCTCCTTCATGGCGCGCAACGTGGCAGCTATATCGGTTGCTGTGTATGAGTTGTGGGGGCAAAGCTGTAACACTGTCCACGTCGTTCCCAGTAAATAGGGTATCACCTCTGTTGTAGGCTGAAGCCCAAACCTAATCAAACATCGGTGTCGATGGTCCGGTTGGCTTTTGTAGCCTCGGCGTTGGGGCGGCTGGACTCACTGGGGAATTGCAGGGGTTGTTGTCGGCTTGCGTTCGTGGCGTACTGGGCGGCAGCGGTGTGTCAAGCGGCCGGCTGGCTAAGTCCCACGCTTGCTGTAACATTTCTGAGGTGTCGACTTTCGGCTGCGCTAGATTCACTATCGGTGTCGCTGTCAGCAAGGAAGACACCGCCGGTAATGGCTTGACACTCGCCAAAGAAGTCGCCGGAAGGAGCCCCTGGGGAACCGTCGACTGACCCTGTAAATCGAAGGTTTGGCCTGTCATTGGGGTATTCTCAACACGCTCAATGACATTATTTAGGTCTACTGGGTTGGCTGACCTAACCAAAACCCCTCCCAGGACTACACTTCCGCCGATCCGTGCGACAGCGGCCAGGTGTTGGGGCCACTTATAGAGGTGGGACGCGAGGCCCTCTGTATCTGCTGACCGGATCCCACAAAGGCGGCAGTAGAACGGTACATGTTCCTCGGCAACGTGGTGTCAAACGACAGCGTCTGTCTTTCTTGCCACAAACTCGGCACCTGTATGGCAAACTTCCGTTTTGCATATGAGGCTGCATTCCGAAATGTAGTGACGGCATTTATAATGTTAATGAATTGGCGTGGACATACACATGCTCTGCCTTCACCACATGTTTAAGTTAAAGTTAATTTTGGCGCGATATATGGCTCGCCCAAACAAAGTTTCGGTAAAATTTTTCGGTAAAAGTTAACTTCGCACACATCTGTATTCAATATATTTATTTTTTTGTATTAAGGTTTATTCGCAATGAGCATGTTAATTTACACTTTCTTCATGACTGGGGCAAAACATACACGATTAATCAAAATACAGTTAACAAACAATGTGTATACACATTTGCCTTATAGCACAGTTTTAAAGTCCCACTTAATTAAAAAAAATGCTTAAATTTAAACATACATTTATTCACAATTATAATCACTAATGTGTATTTCTGCCCGACATTGACGGGCGACTACGTGCGCGAAATATCCACGCGCGGAAGTTTGATCCTCGGTTTTGCTTAAGCTTGTCGTGATGCACTAGCCTCGTCACAGCTGGCGTCCAGGATGAAGTCTTTGCAAACCTCTGTTAGCTCTACAAGCGGCCTGGCGACCGTTGCAATATCACGGACAAAACACCGATAATAAGACACGGTTGAAACGAATTGATTTACCTGCTTTGGGTTATGTGGCTCGGGCTAGCCGTGGACCTTGCTTACATAATTCGGGTCCGGTCGCACACCATCACTTAAGGAAGGCAACTTCGGGTATCAACAAGTATGACTTTTAGAGCTACGGTTTCAGACCTGCTCTTTTAACTCTCTCGATCACTTCCGTAAGTCGGCTCATATGGTCGACGAATGTTTTACCGAAAACAATGATGTCGTCGATGTAAACCAAGCACGTGACCCACTGTAACCTGTGAAGAGCTAGCTCCATCATCCGCTGGGACGTCCCAGAAGCATTGCTCAAACCGAAAGGCATCCTTGTCGTCTCGTAGTGACCCAACTTACAGGCAGATGTATGTTTTGGAATGTCCTCTTCTCGGAGAGGAATCTGAAAGTACCCACTAGTTAGGTCCTGGCTGCGGAAGAGAGTCGAAGCAGCCACAACATCCAGACAGTCTTGCACTCTAGGCAATGGGAAGCCATCCGGTTTTACTAGCTCGTTAACCCTGCGATTGTCCACCGTAGGCCTAAATGCACCGGATTTCTTTCGCATTAAAAGAATTGGGTACGCCCACGGAGACGTGTTCTTCCTAATAACGCCCTTTTGAAGAAGGTCGCCAAAAGCCGTCTGCGTACGCCGTTAGAACTCTCTGAAGACGCTGCTTTATTGGAGCTGCGTCGCCCGTGTCGATGCGGTGTTCAGTCTGGTGAATATGGCCTAAATCCAAGTCGTCGCGTGAGAACGTGAATAAAAACTTAACAATAATATCATAAACATCTTCCTTTCCATAATCATTTTTTCGTGCCGTAGACCGCTCTAATAGTGTCTGCTGCGCCTTGTCCGCCTCAGGTTGAGCTTCAGGCTTGTACATTTTGGTCGTTCGCTTGCCTGATTCGAGGGAGTCCGCCGAATAGCACCATCTACTTCCGGTGTAGTCACGGCATTGCAATCCTCAGTCGTTGTTCTAGTTAGGTAGCGGTTTTGGTCGTTTCTGGCACTATTCTGAATTTGACCGCTTGAAACACAGCTTCATCGATGCTTGTGGGCTCCTTGTGGAACTCCACGGCAAATTGCTCAACTAAACGACGTATGACTGCGTGGTCTCTATCAACCGAAAATGGTTCGTCGTCTCAGCAACTAAAGCATTATAGTCAGTATACACATGAGGGGAGCTTAGTGAACACAAACTTACTCTTTAGTAGATTAACAAGTTGTCAATACTGTCGTCTAGCGTCCAACCATATCGAACCGCAATCGCCTCGACCTTCGATATCCACACCATCCAATTCTCCTTGCCGGTCATCGTTCCCAAGACCATACCCTGGTTCGGAGCGATCGTACTATTGCTTTGCACTACACTGTTGTCGCCACGGGAATGCCATACCTCTGTCATTGTATGAATTGTTAACGTCGTCGTAGAACCCTAGATCACGCCTACGGCCGTGCGACTCTCCGACGCGCGGGTCCCCGTCAGTATATTCCCCTCATGCCGTTGTTGCATGTGGATGCACACACGTCGCCGAGGATCGCTCTTTGCGTTAACGCTGAGCTCTCTCAAGGCTCCTGAGTTCACTGATTACGTTATCATTTCGGTCATGCCCACGCCCTCGTCGGCTAGAGAAGGTCCTCCGTTATTGCCGGACAAACCCTCTATTTTGTTGGTAGCGCCGACTTCGTCTGCGGCCTCGTCACGAGTCGTTACCGTCCGAAAGGTTACCTCCTCGTCTGTTTCGTTGCCGCTCATGTTCTTTAACTAATCATATTATGTAAACACTTATCAGTTTAATCCAATATTGAGAACTATGTTAAACCGAATGAATGCACTATATTAATATATAAGCACTGGGTTATAAGGTTCGTATCACGTAACTGGCAACGTGTATGCCAATCGAACCGCCGCCACCAAAACTGTTGTGCCTCAGCTTGGGCATAGGTTTCTCCTAACCGTCGGTAACACTTATTGACTTGCACCATAGAAACAGTTAACATGTTATTAAGTCCAATATATATATTGTATAATATAAATATAAATATATATATATATATATAGGTACTTCAATATTCAACACATGGGTTCTATGAACACAGCAGTAACTTAGCAACTCATCTGCACTTAACGAAATTAACTGATCAAAAAGAAATAATATCGCATTTCATATTACAGTCTATTACTTTTGAAACAATAGCATTTAGGACTGAAGGATCATATTTGACGTCCAAGCTATGAAATGAACATATGCACGTGTGGATAATATAATGAAAAAGGCAAACACAATACAGTAAAACCAGGTTGGCTCGAACTCCTAGGGACCGGCAAAAATACCTCGAACCTTTGAAAACATCCAGCCAAGCGGTAATGCTTACATTTAGAAATCGGTACTTATCATCCATTTCGAGCCAACGAGGAGTTCGAGCCAAGCGAGTTCGAGCCAACGGGGTTCGACTGTTAATGGAATATTTCGATTAATTATTACTCGGATATAAAACGTAAACAAAGAGATACAGTACAATGAATATTAACTTGTTTTGATTGATATGCGGAGGCGAATTGACGGAGCTGGAGGTGAACTGTATAAAATCTGCTTAAAATTGAAAACATTTATTTCTGAAGAGTTTCTAGTGATAGCTTACGGTAGCCCAAGATAAACCACGTGACCTCTGGCTGCTTATCATTGAATAAGCCACACATTTGATTTGTACGGTTCAACCCGCAAAAATTCATTTCTATCCGCAGATCAGTAAACTATTTAATGACAGCATACATTTATGTATATTTTTTATATATAATATATAGAAATAGTCAAACAATATATATATATATATATATATATATATATATATAAAGATATATATGTATAGCATGTTAAAAATCGAACGTCAAAGCAATAACCTTAAAATAGACAACCCTAAAAAAGCTCTGCCAAAAATATATAAGAAGTCCAAAGACTCAGTTGAGATTGTGTAGTGGAAATCACGATGGATCGGCAGTCCAGCGATCCGGATTTAATCTGATCTTTTTTCATTGCCAGTTTCTTTTCCAGATGCACTTATTATTTCTACCAATGAGTGGGTACCGTGATAGTATGTCATTCCATCAAATCTAGTGTTAATTATGCAAGTTTCAGTCGAGGTCATTTCTTTAATAACGACAGTGCGGAAACCAGTATTACATGTAAAAAGTGTTCCGCCGTTGTTCTAGTTAGACTTTTGGTTAATACAGTAAAAGTGTCTGATATATACTAGACAACATTTACAACCTAACACAGACTTCAATAAATAGTATCTGTACAATCGAAACACTTCATGTGTTACAATATTAGCCGTAGCTTAAATACTCAATAAATCACTGTATAAACGCCACAAATTGAATCATTCATTTATTGTATGTTGTTAATTTCGTGTTCTTTGATACTGGCCCAATAGTCACACAAATATGCAGAACAATGATGAAAAAATCACACTAAGACACTTCCATATTACGACAAAGATCGCCAAAGATCTTCATTGGATCGGGCCCCTGTGTTCTAGCTCTCTCTGCTTCGGTACAACGATGAAACGGGCTGCGGTATCCCTGCTGTATGTCCAAGCTCTGACTGCATCGGTCTGTCTGCGTCGGTACGATAATTAACAAAATCTAACATTATAAATCAGTTCTATACGCTCCAGATCATAATTCCGTCATCATGCATCCCCATGTCGCTACCTCCGAAGCACGTAGACGGGGTCACCGAGGCGGATGTGGCCGGGTTTCAATACAACCGTGTGAATGCCCATGCATGGCTTTGGACCGTACGGGGGCATACATCGGTACCTGGGGTAAAGTATGGCATATTCTATAAAACTCTTTCATAGATAGATGTTCAATCTGTAATAATCATGTGCAATAATGTTTTGAGAAATATTTCCATAACGGGCATGTTACATTTTTATAAACAAAAACCATTGCGAGTAGACAAATGTCCATGGATAATGACCTGAATTACGTAACTGAAGAAAGACGTCATATGCAAAACGTGTTTTGTAACTATAAGTTGAAAACATTTTATTTCCAAAACATATTAATGAGGACAAAATCAGAATATTCCTTACTTTTTCAGTTCCGTGAGAGGTTGATCATCTTTGTACTTTTCTGCAGTCTCGTGGTGTATAGTTGTTATCAAACACCTGGAGCATGCAATATATCACAAAGAGGTCAAAATAAATCCATTGCCGGCTGTCATAATTTTATGTATATATACAACATATCGAAATGTAAGCCATGCATAGAACTATACATGAAATCAGTTTTTAAGTTATGATAACGACGACCGTGATTATACAAATGACCAAACCCTGGCTACGACGCCAAGGTTATGGCATTGACTAAACTTTGAATACGACGTCAATGTTATGACTTTGACCAAATCCTCGACTACGACGCCAATGGCATGACATTGACCAAACCTCAACTACGACGCCAAGGTTATGGCATTGACTAAACCCTGACTACAACGCAATAGTTAAAGCATTGACCAAACCTCGACCATAACGCCAATCTTATGGCATTGACAAAACCTCGAAAACGACGCCAAGGTTATGACATTGACTAAACCTCGACTTCGACGCCAAGGTTATGGCATTAATCAGACCTCGACTACGACGCCAAGGTAATGGCATTGGCCAAACCTCGACAACGACGCCAAGGTTATAGCATTAATCAAACCTCGACAACGACGCCAAGGTTATGGCATTAATCAAACCTCGACTACGACGCCAAGGTAATGGCATTGACTAAACATCGACTACGACGCCAAGGTTATGGCATTAGCCAAACCTCAACTACGACGTCAAGGTAATGTCATTGACCTAACCTCGACACCGACGCCAATGTTATGGCATTAATCAAAGCTCGACAACGACGCCAAGGTAATGACATTGGCCAAACCTCGACTACGACGCCAAGGTTATGACATTGACTTAACATCGACTACGACGCCAAGGTAATGTCATTGGCCAAACCTCGACTACGACGCCAAGGTATTGGCATTGGCCAAACCTCGACTACGACGCCAAGGTAATGGCATTGACCAAACCTCGACTACGACGCCAAGGTTATGGCATCGGCCAAACCTCGACTACGACGCCAAGGTAATTGCATCGGCCAAACCTAGCTGGACTGCGACGTCACGGTAATGGCATCGGCCAAACATCGTCTACGACGTCAAGGTAATGGCATCGGCCAAACCAAGACTACGACGCACAGGTAATGGCATCGGCCAAACCCCGACTACGACGCGAAGGTAATGACATTGACCAAACCTCGACTACGACGCCAAGGTTATGGCATCGACCAAATCTCGACTACGACGCCAAGGTAATGGCCTTGACCAAGCCTCGACTACGACGCCAAAGTTATTGCATTGACCAAGCCTCGACTACGACGCCAAGGTTATTGCATTGACCAAGCCTCAACTACGACGCCAAGGTTATGGCATTGGCGAAACCTCGACATCGACGCCAAGGTAATGGCATCGGCCAAATCTCGACTATGACGCCATGGTTATGGTATTGACCAAATCTCGACTACGACGCCAAGGTTATGGTATTGACCAAATCTCGGCTACGACGCCAAGGTAATGGCATTGACCAAACCTCGGCTACGACGCCAAGGTTATGGTATTGACCAAATCTCGACTACGACGCTAAGGTTATGGTATTGACCAAATCTCGGCTACGACGCCAAGGTAATGGCATTGACCAAACCTTGGCTACGACGCCAAGGTTATGGTATTGACCAAATATCGACTACGACGCCAAGGTAATGGCATCGGCCAAACCTCGACTACGACGCCAAGGTTATTGCATCGGCCAAACCTACCTGGACTACGACGCCAAGGTAATGGCATCGACCAAACCTCGACTACGACGCCAAGGTAATGGCCTTGACCAAACCTCGACTACGACGCCAAGATTTAAGCATTGACCAAACCGCGGCTACGACGCCAAGGTTAAAGCACTGACCAAACCTCGACTACGACACCAAGGTTATTGCATTGACCAAGCCTCGACTACGACGCCAAGGTAATGGCATTGACCAAACCTCGACTACGACGCCAAGGTTATGACATCGGCCAAACCTCGACTACGACGCCAAGGTAATTGCATCGGCCAAACCTACCTGGACTGCGACGTCACGGTAATGGCATCGGCCAAACATCGTCTACGACGCCAAGGTAATGGCATCGGCCAAACCAAGACTACGACGCACAGGTAATGGCATCGCCCAAACCCCGACTACGACGCGAAGGTAATGACATTGACCAAACCTCGACTACGACGCCAAGGTTATGGCATCGACCAAATCTCGACTACGACGCCAAGGTAATGGCCTTGACCAAGCCTCGACTACGACGCCAAAGTTATTGCATTGACCAAGCCTCGACTACGACACCAAGGTTATTGCATTGACCAAGCCTCGACTACGACGCCAAGGTTATGGCATTGGCGAAACCTCGACATCGACGCCAAGGTAATGGCATCGGCCAAATCTCGACTACGACGCCAAGGTTATGGTATTGACCAAATCTCGACTACGACGCCAAGGTTATGGTATTGACCAAATCTCGGCTACGACACCAAGGTAATGGCATTGACCAAACCTCGGCTACGACGCCAAGGTTATGGTATTGACTAAATCTCGACTACGACGCCAAGGTAATTGCATCGGCCAAACCTCGACTACGACGCCAAGGTTATTGCATCGGCCAAACCTACCTGGACTACGACGCCAAGGTAATGGCATCGACCAAACCTCGACTACGACGCCAAGGTAATGGCATTGACCAAATCTCAACTACGACGCCAAGGTAATGGCCTTGACCAAACCTCGACTACGACGCCAAGATTTAAGCATTGACCAAACCGCGGCTACGACGCCAAGGTTAAAGCACTGACCAAACCTCGACTACGACACCAAGGTTATTGCATTGACCAAGCCTCGACTACGCCGCCAAGGTTAAAGCATTGACCAAGCCTCGACTACGACGCCAAGGTTATTGCATTGACCAAGCCTCGACCAAGACGCCAAGGTTATGGCATTGGCGAAACCTCGACTACGACGCCAAGGTTATTGCATTGACCAAGCCTCGACCAAGACGCCAAGGTTATGGCATTGACTAAACCTCGAATACGACGCCAAGGTTAGGGCATTGACCAATCCTCGACTACGACGCCAAAGTTATGGCATTGACCAATCCTCGACTACGACGCCAAGGTTAGGGCATTGACTAAACCTCAAATACGACGCCAAGGTTAGGGCATTGACCAATCCTCGACTACGACGCCAAGGTTAGGGCATTGACCAATCCTCGACTACGACGCCAAGGTTAAGGCATTGACTAAACCTCGAATACGACGCCAAGGTTAGGGCATTGACCAATCCTCGACTACGACGCCAAGGTTTTGGCATTGATATAAGTAAAACCTCAATTAAATCTGCACTCTTACAGATTGATCGTTTTGACAACTTTTTTTTTTTGTCTTGGAGTGAGCCAAATTTTCCCAAAAAGTGTCTGAAAACCGTCGATATTAAATTTCTGATAAAACAGATCGCAGTTTTTAATATTTACGCTAAAAAAATGATGTTTTATGGCTTAAAGCGTTACTAAAGCTTTAGGAAAAAATAAATTTTCGGCAGTTTTCCAAACACTTCAGATCTGCTCTATTGTGTGTTATCCTATATGACTGCTTTTAAAACACTTGTGCTAAAATCACCTGATTATAAGGCAAAAAAAGAGAAAAAGTTGTCTAATTGGTCAATCTGTGAGACTGCAGCCGCGTAAATGTAATTTCAATGTTGGAAAACTCTTTATTCATTGTTATGGTTAACTCATTTGACTTTAATGATCAAAACAAAACGAACATATGATTTGTGTACAGTTGTAAAAATGTGTTAGTCTTTGTAAAAAGTTAAAAGAAAAACGCCAAATATAATAAAATACGTGTTAATTAAATCAAGTTTAGAGAGCAGACACTGTAAATCAAGGGTCACACTTGCAAGACTGATGTGACTTGGCCAAACCAAGACATTCCGCCCATACACATTCTGGCCAAATTTGGTCACAGTGAAGATTGGAAAAGGATTCTAAAAATATTGATCTGACCGAGTTAAGGTAATTTCTATAATTAAAGGGCGATAACGCTCGAGTGTCTAAAGCAATATGTATGATTATCATACTTGTTTGTGATATTATGAAAATACATTTTGGCTAAATTTGGTTATGATTGGATAATGGCTTCTAAAGTTATTGAGTGGACAACATAATGGACGACGCCTGTCCGCACCCCCTCCCCCAACCCGCCGCTTGTAAAACTATAAACGGGCGTATAAAAAAACCCTCGAAGTATCGCTAATATTTTTCATCAATTATATGCTTTTTTAACATTAAAGACAAATGAGTTAAAAATAAGTATGCATTGAAATACAAAAATAACAACATGGTTGGAATTAGCGCACTCGCTTCTCTCCTAGGGTTCGATTACCGGCCTGGGCGCATGTGAGTTCGGTTTGTGGTCACCAGGCGGACAAGTGGGTTTCCTCTGGGAACTTCGGTTTATCCCACAACACAAGACCACACTTTCGCATAAAATCGTGCCAACAACAGGTATTAACATGATGTTGCAATAACTTGTTGCTGGTGGTGTGACTTTTAAGCCGGAAACAAATTGTGTGTATGTACCTTGTACACTTGTCAACGTATCTTACGGCCGCTGATTCGCCGAAGTGTACTTCCTTCCAGTTGTCCTGCAAAATTGAAGGGCTTGAATTTAATGGAATCTAAACTCCTATATTATGAGGTATTTCTTCAATCCAGAGCAAGTAAACACGGACATGGAAAGGAACGCATATGAGCATTATTTAACACGCCTGTTTTCCAATCCAGTCGGACACATTCTACTAAAAAAAATCCAAATTTGTTCGGTACGTACATGTTTATATATTTTTACGTATTTCATCAACATATATGTTTAAACCTAGAATTATCACTGGATGTGAATAATAACCCCACTACAGCACCCTCTTGTAATGAGAGGTAACCTATGGAGTGGTGTATGCTCCTTAAATGCCCTTTGCCCGGCATCAATTAAGCTAATGGCCATTCTAAATAGAAACAAGGACTAAACATCTGTGAAATAATGCATGACATTTTCTATTTATCTTTTTAAACTCATACCGCAGATTTAAATCAAGTTGACTGACCAAAAAAATATGTTTCTTTTGTACATTTGAATGCTCCAAACAAAAAATAAATATCAAAATAAAGAAAGAGCGATAACTTAAAATACTGCACCCAGAGTTAAGGTTCATGTGCACTACACTTCTCAGTTAGATTTATCTGTATATGAAGTTTAAAATTAATAACTCAAATCCTCCGAACAAAAATACGTATGAAAATGAAAAAAATGGCAACAACTCAAGCAATACCGCAGCCAGAGTTATAGTTCATGTACACTGAAATTCTCCTCAATGACATATAGCTGTAAATGAAGTTTAAAGTGACACTCTTATTCAAAATATAAACATACACATGTATAACAAACATCGAATTTGACTGATAAACCTTTAACTACTTATTAAATAATGTATTTATAGAAAATATTAAATACTGATAACAAGATTGTAACCGTGTATTTAATAGCAGAAGGCGCAAAAATATTAAATGATTGGTGAATGCTAAAAGATTTACTGTGGTCTACTATAGTCTCATATAAAGGTAGAAATTCCGTGTTCTATGCTCATTTCTTTCAAATTAAACTTGGTATCCTTCATAAGAACCATTGTTTCCGACATGAATTCATCCTTTTTGGAATATTAAAACAATATTAGTAATTGTGGTAAATCTTATCTGGAAGTAAGAGTGCACCTTTAAAGTAAATACCTCAAAGACTCTTCAAGTTGCTGCGCGGTGAAATATGTATAAACAAGGGTAATAACTCTTAAAAATACTATACACATTTATTATTTTTGCATAGCAATCTACATTTATACAGTTGTATGAAGTGTTAAGGCAATACTTTAAAAATATAATAATTATGGAGTAATGGAGAAGAGTAGACGTGTCCCCATATCTAAGGACGGAGGGAATGTCGGACGGAGGGAATCTCGGACGGACGGGACAAGGTTATTCCTATATGTGGATAATAAGGGCTTAGTCGTACTATCAATAAAGGAGAAAACGAGTTATAAAATACCCAATGATGCACCATTTCGAATTAGAAAATGTTAAAATGTTCTTAGGAGAGTACCCTCCCCCACCCCTGTATCACTTGAACAAACAAATTTCGGTTCTGAGCGAGGGGCGCAAATCAAAAGGTTACGGCCCTAAGTTAAACCACCTCTTACGACGGTAAATGCCTGAATATGCCCCTGCATCCCGCCGCTAGACCGACAACTTCACGTACATTTATAGCTTTTCATCCAAATTGAAAAAAATGGAAGTAAAATTATTGTATTCATTAAATATCATTTAGCCATAGGTCATATTTCAATTTTACCAGCCTAGATTCAGTTATGAAACACATAGCTTATAAAATGTATACCTGGTCCCCTATTTAACATTTCGGTTCATTTCAAATTTGCAAATATATGAATGATCCCCCTCACCCCATATTCCTTCGGTTTTTATTTCAAATTCAGGGTTTTGGGTATGATAAAAAAATCAATACGCAACTGCGTATTTGCGTACAGTCAGCGACGCGCCTGTTTAAAAACATTGTCCATGTCACAGCGCTAACGATCAGTACGCACTCAATGACAAATTTTGCGCAAAACCGGATGAAACTACATTAAACCACTATAAAAAGCTGACGTTGTGGTAGGGCAATGACTAAATAAAGGATGAATCCATGCTTGTTATCAGCCATATAAATAGTTGATAGCATTGCCCAAGGTTTTCTAAACTGCGAACTAAGAACGGACTCATTGACAATTTTGGGATAGACCACGTTAACCATTTTGAATACAAAGTTTTCCTTCTATAACTTAAATACACACTTTATCCAAGACTTCACTACAATTGCAATACACTTCGCAAGGCACAGCTAAAATCTATTTGTAGATGAACTTAGTTGAAAGTCAGGCTAGCTGTGTCCATTTATTTTTAAAAAGATTGCTGGAAAATCAACTATGAAAGGTGAAGAACAGCAAGGCTTTCCATATGCATGAGCATTTCCTAAAGCCTTTGAAACAAACATGTAGTAACACCGGCCGAAACTCAACAGGAGAAACAATTCTGGTTGCGGTATTATGAGTTTTGTTGATTCTTTCTTATGATTGAACTAATTAAAGTTGGTGTTTATTGTAATCGCCGATTTCAAAATCTCCTAGTTTACCCCATGGCATGGATGGATCGAGGATTTGACGAGGGGGCGAAACTTTTGTGGCGTATTTTTTTTACTTGAGCCCCTCCGTCAGAACCTTAATTCATTTGGTTTAAAGTGTTGGTAGTGGTTGGGGTCACTCCCCCTTGAACATTTAAACAATTTCTAGTTCGAAATGGTGCACTATGGGTATTTAATGACTTTAGTTCTCCTTTATTGAAATAATAAGTAAACTTGTACGATTTTTCTGGAGGGGAGCGGGGGGGGGGGACACGAGCCGGGTGCGCCCTGCCCTCTTGACCCGCTAGTGCACACACCATTGCATAATATATTACTCACTTCATCGAAAGGACGGCTACCATCCACTATGACATTAGGCCGGAAGGGGATGGCGGACATTTGCTCCGGAAGGCGGTCGTTCAACTCATCAAGCGATGACTCCGTCATTATCATGCAATGTCCGAAATCCTGAAAAGCTACCTGAAAGAAAACGTTTTTTTCTGAATATGAAGGAAAGTCCTACTGCAAAAATTGACTGCATCGCCTTATTTTTAATGTCAGCGTGGCAAATGGTTGACATAATGAAGTAAATAACATATTGTTTATTAACAAAGATACATCATACCGGTGAAACAAACCAAACATGTCTTACATTTAACCACAGACAAGTTGGTTCAACGATTATGAAGAACAATAAATTTCAAATCTCCCACCTCGTCCGTGTCTGCGATCTGTGTAGGCCAGGCTTTCTGGACCTTGCATGACAGGCGGCGCTGAAGACCTGGGGCGGCGTGGTGCAGCCGCAACCCATCCATCCTCAGCACAGCGCTCACCCAGGCCGCCGCCTTGTCTCCCAGATCAAGCGCCGGAAGAGGCGTCTCCTTCACCCTTAGACGACAGATGATAACAACTAAAAATAATTGTCGTCTCTAGTAGTACTAATATAATGCAAGAAAAAATGTCAGTTTCCAGATCATACAGGTAATATCGAACCCTTTGCTGCGGACAAATCTTGTTTGTTGAGCTTTTTTCTGCATCTTATTTTTTAAAGATGGTTACAAAATAGTTATCGGTTGGTTCTTAACGTCTGCAATAATGAAATAAATTACTTATAAGGGTTATTTAATTGATTCATTTAAACATACACATTATGTTTACGCTTTTAAGATTTCAAACAGATCAATCAATGATCGATACGTGTCATACCACGGCAACCTACGTTACGTTTGAGACTCGTTTTGGATCCACTTCCGGTTGGAGCGATAGCCTGAGCGTGTCCATACCCTGAGCATCCAGGCACAGGAAGTCCGCCTCAAGGCTTGTATTGATCAGGGTGAGCCGGGCGCTTTGCTTCATCGTCATCATGTCACCATTCCTCGTCACCAACCAGTGTCTGCAAAGTCAAAGGAATTAAAGGATTCGATATGTTTTATTAAAGCATCATGTTACAATTCTATTCATGTCATCAAACAAGGCTAGCCGGTGTACTATCTGATATACTTATAAGAAATCTTTCTTAAATTTGTAATTATATCGAGTAATTACATGTCTGAACAGGGCGTGTTTTTCAATAAACAGTCTAGATGCTTGTCTTTTGGTTACTTTCAACTGTAATAAGCAGCCGAAAAAAAATGTGGCTCTGCATCATCCTGGTGTTTACGGTCAACCTGGCAGCTCTCGCGCAGACATCTAGTGGTATTATATGTCTGAAGGTCAAGTGCACATACCGCTTCCCGGTGACAGCCATTATCCGGTCGATCCAACGAGGAAGCTCTCGACCAGACGTCAGTGGGAATATATACGACTTTAAGTCAAGTGCACATACCTGGAGACATGGCCAATATCCGGTCATTTCAACCTGGAAGCTCCCGCGCTGACTTCAACGGGAATATAATATCATGCGACTGTCTCTTAGTCAAGCGCACATACCTGTCACCCGCAACCAGGTGACATGATGAATATCCGGTCAGTTCAACCTGGCAGCTTCCGCGCTGACCACAGCTGGAATATATGCGACTAATTGGAAAACAAGTGCACATAGATTGCCCTCCCCCTGCTAGTAGCATTAACCATATTGATATCGTCATTTCAAAATGTTGCACCCTTCAGATACGTCCCCATTAACGTCAGTTCCATTAAACCGCCCCTGTGATCAGTTCAACCTGGCAGCTCGCCGCGCAGTCGAAAATATATACGACCGACGACAGATCTGTTAGTCACGTGCACATACCTGTCCCCCGCTACCTGGTGACATGGCGAGTATCCGGTTATTTCAATCTGGTAGCTATCGCGCAGACTACATGGGGATCATAAACGACTGTCTGTTAAGTCAAGTACACATACCTGTCCCCCGCTACATGTTGCCACGGCCAATATACCTCACTTCCGGCTGGCATTACCAATATCCGGTCAGTCCAACAAGGGAGCTCCCGCCCATGTTACAGCGGGAATATATACGACTGCCTGTTGTTCAAGTGCACAAACCTGTCACCCGCTACATGGTGACATGATCAGTATCCGGTCAGTTCAACTTGGCAGCTCAGCGCTGACTTAGGCGGGAATATATACGACTGTTTTTAAGTCAACCGAGCGGCAGTATATACGAGTGTCTGTTAGTCAAATGCACATACCTGTCCCCAGCTCCCCGGTACACGATGCCATATTCAGTGAGCTCCACCTCATGGGTCTCGCCCGGCAGCTCACGCGCAGATTTCAGCGGGAAAACGTACAGACGTGAAACGTGACCAACCAATTCCTTCCTCTTCCGAGACGAAATAATGCCAAGGCCAAGAAACTTCACCACAGAACCAACCAGCAAGGCTACAAGGGTTTCGTTATTTAATGGCATCGACATTATTGTCATGGTTGTTACTATCCGGTGATGTGACGTTATATTCTATTTGCTGAGGAGCATAAACAAATACGATGATCACAAACCGTTACACACGTTGCTCGGTTGAGTAGTTTAACAACGTTGAGTGTAAACACGTGTGTATTTATAAACAAATACAGGTGTCTAAATTTATGTCCAATTAAATATTCAACAATAAAACCCATCTAATGCCCCTGAATATTAATAAAATCAGCGGCACGTTTAGTTAGTAGATTTTCTGTACTAGATTTTACATGCACGTAGATTTATTTATTAATATATATCCAACACAGTTAACATTCTTGTTTGTACAAGATTGTTCTTCGTGATGCAAGTAGGTTCGACACAGATTTTAACCCCTGTCATGCTATGTAAACCATAAACATGTACAATCATGCAGCTTGTCAATACACCGAGTAAAAAGCTAGTTAGTTAATTAACCATTAATAGTACTGTGTACACAAATATCATGGTACATTTCAATTTCAATATAATTAGAGTAATACTTAAAGTAGTTCGTATTCGATTTATTTTTGCCCGTAAAGGCGAACAATATAGGTATTAATGCAATTATTTTTTATTGTATTTTTTTAAAATTTAAATGCATTTTCATATTTAACTAATTTGACTTTAATGATAAAAACAAAAATTCGCACTCGATTGAGGTGCAGATAACAAAATAGCGATATTTGGATATTATTAGAGAATTTGTGGCTACGTAGCCATTAAAAAAAACATTTATAAAGGTAAAAAAAATAATCAGTCAATAATGCATATGCTTTTTCTGGGTGTTAAATCATTTAAGTCAAACCAGTAAAACATGAAAATGCATTAAAAGTAGAAAAAAATGCACCAACCTATACATATATGTGCTGTGCCTTTAACAGATTAAATATGGTGGGTTACAATTTAATAATCACACAAGAATATGCCACCTGATAGCGTCTGCGATCTAAGCCGATGTAGGAAGTTCAAAGAGCTATATTTGCTCACATTTTAAACAAGATAAAGAGCCGCTCAGACTGTCATAAATCTGCTTTTATTGCTGCAAGATATCAACACTGTTTTGTGACTTCAGTCGACAAGTTCTGTGCTAATAATGTAGAAATAACATCGATGTGCAGTGCCACTAGAACCGTGTGTATTAAGTCCTATGTAAATATATTGAACAGTTTTAGAGTCATGGCCAAGTTCAGGTTTTTGCACAGCTACGCCACCACAGCTGCAGACACCAAGTCTGTAGAGCCAAACAAACTGTGAAGTCTAGCCAGTATTAAAAAATCATCTGTAGTTATTTCCTCATTTAAATCACTTTTCTCATTTCAGTATCTCACTGTTTATATTTTGATAAAAACAGTTCAGATTTTTGAAATATTTCACTTTCATAGACTTTATCGAAAATTGTGTTAAGAACACTTATACATTTTTTTGAATTTGATTTTGAAAATTTAAATTATGAAATTCGAAATTTGCATAAGAGTCTTTATGAATACCGGCCTGTCAATAGTTCCCCCTTCACATGTAGTCACCTACATTGAAAGACGACGGTATCAGGTAAATTGCAAATAATTTCCTTCTTCCTTTCGGGAAATGTCTTCAAATATTAGAGAATAAAAGATAACTAAGACAATGAAATTTTGGTCACTTTATTGTCAACTTTCATCATAACATAAGAACATTTAATCCTGCACGACAGAACAACATACATTTTTATAACATGGTTGAGGTGAAAAAAAAAATGCTGTCAGAGTGAAAAATGATCATTGTGAACACTTCTGTACAAACATAAATTCAAGGATTGGTAATATACACATTCACATGAATTAAGTACCAACTTTTAATATGTACATACACTTGTTAAACAGTCAGATTACAGACATGAAAAAAAAAATCACTGGTTTCGGATTATGTCAATCATGACACAGGAAACATATATGGTAAATGGCCTAATGGATTATTGTGCACAGGATGATTCAAATGGCAATGACCTATATATTAGTGGGAAATAACCGTTACATGATTAAAACATAGTTCCTAGCAAACGGTACAAACAATAGATGAGGACAATCATGTTTTATTTGCTATCATCTTGCAAAATGTATGGTTTTGTGTTTTACTGATCAACATATTTACTAAAGTCATTCAAATTAATCGCTACATAGTTTACTTAAATATGAACATATCCACATAAATGTACAATGTACAAATAAGCATGTTTGATAGTCGTTTCTTAAATGAAGAATGATGTTTGGACATGAACTCATGAAATTTCATTTTTTTTTTTATCATCAATGATTCAGAGAAGTGCCAATGTCATACACAGGATGAGGATTTTCCCAAGCAAAATGGAAATGTCGTAAAATTCTCTTACAAAAGCAATTATGGTAAAACTTGCTGTATCCATTACTACGAGACTAAAGAGTTTATAGTCCCCAGAAGCAGTCATATCATAGATAATAAGCAAGTGAATATACACATAATTATATTGCACTTAATGCAGCAATTAACAAGACTATTTAGCAAGTTCAAATATTGAACAATCACACAATATCTAAATTCAGATCAAACTGATCCAAAAGACCTTTTTTGTGCAAAATCCTAACATGATTAAGAAAATATTCACGCAGGCGTATCTGCATTTTATTTCAGCATTCATCATGAAATATATATATTTGTCTTTTGCCATCAGGAAGTCTCCTATTCTTCTACAATTTGCAATCTGCCATTTGCAATTCAAAAGATAAGCTCACTTTGGGCCATTTATTTGCAAGATTAATCAATAAAGCAAAAGAAAACATTTGTATCTTCACTCCTGCGCAAGCACATATCTCTGAAAAACACAAAGCATTTGCTAGGTGTATCTGCAGGGGCCTGTATTTCACATACACAGTAAGGATATAAACATCTATAATCCATCTCATGATTTGTGATTCACTGTACAACTTCTGTCAATTCCTTTATCATGAGGTTTTTCCATCACAAGACTAAGACTTTCAGTTTCTCAAAAGCTATAAAAAGAAAAGAAGAAGATTCCAGTTCCTATCTGCTCAACTTTAACAGTCCACAATGGAAGCAATGCTGTGGCCATCCAAGGAACCATGTCACCAAGGCAGTGAGCCATCCCACGCCCCGGGCCCCGTTGGATGCAACGTCATTCCCCATTCCTACACAATGCGGGTCTCACGCCCCTTGTCCTGCCCCTAGTCCTGCATGTCCTCCTGTATCTCGTGTGGGCCAATGATGCCAGGCACGGATAGCTGTATCTTTTTCTTCTCCTCCTGGGCCTGCTTGATGGCCGTCTCTCGCTCCTCCAGGAACAGGTCACTGTTGTCTTCACCCGCAAACTCCTGTAACAGAACATATAAGGTTCATACAAACCGGCGACAATTTATACTCCTGACAGGGTTACAACAGTTCCGCTTACATTTTGCAGTATTTACTTATTGAGACCAATTTTGAGAGGCTGAAAATTTGCGCCTATTTCTCAGGGAAGCATCATTAAACTGAAAATGTTTGATTATTCAAATACTTGCGAAAATACATCTAGGATGGTTTAGACTTCAAAATAAAATTCAAGTGTGTGATCATTTCTTATCTTTTTTTATTTCATGGTATACTATTTGACAATCCTACAATAGAAACCTATACCATCTACTTAATAAACAATAATAATTTTGTCACATTTCCTAATATGTTTTCAAGACTATTTTCATTCTAGACTTACCCTAATTTGTACAAGGAAGTCTCGCAAATGTTCCTTGAATGCTCCTATGTCTTGGTTAAAACTGAACAGCCCCTCAATGAATATCTTTATCTGTGGTCTGAAAGGTAGAATATCATTGTAATAAATTACACACTATTTCCTTATGAATTATTTTTAGGAAACAAGTTACATTTTACATTAAATTTAATGTTATCCTTATAAGGAATACTGCTTAAGAAGTATACTTGAAAGTCTATAAACAATTGAAGTGTTAGCTCAAGATCTAGCTGTGTTAAACTATTACAGTCAACACTCTTGTTTTGAGACAACAAAATACTGTGTCTGTTTTAATAATTAAAAATACTTGGCTTGGCTTGGCAGGATGCGTTTCTTTTTTAAAATAGTGTGCAAAAGCTTGTATGCGGATAGAAATTCACAAGAGGTGAGGTTGAAACTGCTTATCAAGTACAAACAGCCCCAAATAACAGTCAGTATTTCCTTGAATAGCGACGTGATATTCCAGAACACACTTTAATACCTATTACACTATTTAACATTATTAAAAAGAATGACATTTCTTGAACAAGCCTGAATATTATAAGTTCATATCATAACAGGATTATAACCCACAAGGCCGTATATATAATAAACAAGATTCAAGACCCATATATCCTGCAGGTGATTGATTCAGGCTTTTGCTGCTTACTGTCACTATTATAGGCCGGTACACTTACTCATTCAGGTGAGGGAAAGCTGCCTTCAGGAGGTTAAGAAGGAAGTTCTGTATAAATGCTATGTTGTCGGCAATAGTGGACGTGTTGCCGCCCAGGGGGATTGTGATCTTGCCTCGCTCCACCAGGCTGAACATGTATGCCAGGATGGTTGCCTGCATCGTCAAACCTAATGAAAAACAACACAATTTAATGAAAAAGCCGGAATCCTTCCACACTAATGCTTAATTATTTTTATTTTTTACAGGCTCTGAATGTGTTGTACATCTCTTGCCAAAACTAGCAATTGTATTATTCATAAATATTTACATTTTGTTTCTGATACTAGTATTGATCAGTTCCTGGATGAGATTGATTTGCTTTCCTGAGTCTTTTGAAATAAATGGCATCAACCCATACCTGCAGTGTGTGAACTATCTGTCACCACTGAAAAGATGTGCTGTAAGATGTCTGTGAAGAATGTCTGGTAGAAACTCTGTGCTGCATTCTCCTCATTAGCCACGTTCTGCAGAAGCACATACAAGATGTCAAGTCCTGTATCAGCCACATTCCTCATTGTATGCTTAAATGCCCAGATTATGGAGTCCAACACAAGCTTGAACTGTGCTGCTGGGATGTTCAAGAATGCTGAAAAATACACAATCAATAAAATTTAAAACCACTGAACAATTTTAAACAAAATTAAAGAGCTAATTTTCTTCAAAAAATCCCCTTAAAAAACACAATGTGAACAAAACCATGTTTAAGAACAATTTAATTAACTTTCAAATATCTTTAAAAGTACATGTGTTTTTTTCCATTTCATGATCATATAATACCTCGATACAATCAAGTTCCTGGATTTGTAATACATACCTTGGAAGCAGTGTGTGTTAACAGACTGTAGGAGGAGGAAGAAGTTTGTGCGGTGTTCCGGGAACTCTTCGAAATCCTTGTTGATCATCTCCAGGGTGCACTCAAACACCGCGTCAAATATCTGGGGAATGTCCTTCGTTATATGGTTCTGAAACATTGGCAGTTATATCATACGAGCTCATACACCATTAAAATCATATTACAAAATGACAGCATTATATATATATATATATATATATCCTTTTAAAAGTGTTTCAACAAAGATGATTTTAAACAGGCTGATGTAGTATTAATTTTCCATGAATGTTTGCAATGTTCTAAAACATTCATAGCATTGGCCGTTACAATCTTCTGACTCCAATATGCTAGCAAATGTTTTGTGCCCTCATATCCATACCTCTAATCTGTTAACAATGGTTGCCATGGTGCTCAATACTTCTGGTTCTCTAGCTGCGGGCACGTTACGCTGGTAGTCAAGTAATACTGCGTCTAGGAGGGGTGGAACAAAGTTCTCCGCCACCATTGAGGGATCACTTGACCTGCTGACCCAGCCGGAGATAAGCTTCAATGTCTCTTTCTTCACAGTTCTCATGCTTCGAATGAGCGGCTGTTTTGTCACACTTTCACCATTGGATGCAATGGCACTACTTATGTTTTCACTCATCACTTTATACACATTTAACATGTCCAAATAAATGCGCCCAAGCTGAAAAACAATTGGAGGTTCTCTACATAAATAGTTTCAACCACTACTTTTCCCCCAAACGCCACTCCTTCTTCCTTACACATTTATTTCTGTTCCAACAAAATAAAATATCTGTTCAACTGAAACGAATTGTTGGTTGATAACAAAACATCAATCCTCCAGAAATTTGATGATGTGTTGCATTCTAGGCACAATTTAATATCTAGAAATGGCAAGGTAATCAAAAGTAAACACGCAGATCTAAAACAAGAGCACTTAAAGCGGCCTTTAACTGTATTTTTTTATTAACACTTATAGTCATAATAACTATGCAATTATTAAGACCAGTATTGTCACTGGCAACATGTGTACCAAGTTGAACATAATTATCTTCAACTGTTTTCAGCTATGAGTAAGATTTTGCATGATGATGACAATGACACCAAGGCTATCACATCTCAAATTTTTTTTTAGATGATGGAACATTTTTTTGTCAGAGACTAAATGTACAAATATAAGACTTCTTACCTGTACAACATATGGATGACCAAGAGCCTTGCAAGCTCTGACGTTGGTTTTGAGGATGTTTCCCAGCTGTTTGACAGCATCGCCATCCTTGAGAACTTCGACGTTCTGGGTCGCCTGGTTGATAATTCCATCCCAGACCTGCAGTGGTTTGTTATGTACATTTTTAAACTGTCTTTGCCTATTTGATTGTAACAAATAACAAATAAAATGAAAATCAATAAAAATACAGAATTTAAATTTTTTACAGTTTCTTGTTAATAGGTCATTGTGTAAAGGAACATAACAACTTTTACATCTTTTTTTTTAGAAAGTGTCTTTTTTGGGGGGAAATGGCAGCTTTTTTGCTTCGGGAAACAACCTGTTAACAGCAATAATATCATAAAAAGTGCCAACAGACCTGGTTGGGGAGCAGCATGTAGCGCTCAATCAGGTGTTCCTGGGCCACCTGGTCAGTCTGCGCAGAGATCATCATCCCCACTGCCTCGTAGAATGTGTGCACCTGAAACAGATTAAACAAATATCAGCTAGAGAGCTTAACAATTTCTAAATCGAAAACACCTTACTATGAGTAAACTATTTAGATCAAATTCACAATAATGTATTGTATGTCAAGAGGTTGTGGATTTGATCCTAATCAGGGTGATAGTGGTATAGTGGTAAAGGTGTCAGCCTCTCAACTGAGAGGTTGTGGGTTTGATTCCTACTAGGGAGGGGAACTATCTGATGGCCTTTCAAAAAGGACACAGTACTGGTTACTACCCAGTAAACGGAATCGTAAGTGATCTCATAAGCTATCAGCTTTCTTCAAAATCAAGTTTTATTTAGTATAAACTAGGGATGCAAACAAATATTCGAGTATTCGAATATTCGATCAAACGTTTGGTATTCGAATGTCAAAATCAGTATTCGAATATTCGATGTTTTTTGTGTTGAATAATTATAATAATAAATATTTTGCCTACAACTATGTTGTTGTGTTTCAAGATTCGTTTGTCTTGTTTTAACAACGATTTGCCCATAATGCCAGAGGTGTGAATCTGATGACAATACACTAAACACGCGGCATGTATCATTTAGGGACATATCGTCAGGTACTCTAAAAAGTCCCCGTGTTTTTACAATAACTGGCTTATTGTAAAAACACGGGGAGTGACAGAAAACAACAAGTGACAGAAAAAATCCAATAATTTTAGGTAAATTAAGAATTTCTGAAATAAACTAGTACCCAAGTTTGTTTAGTTTTTCCGTAGTTTGTATAGTAGAGGTCAATCCCAGAACGAGGCTGCTCGTCCTACGGACTCTCTATTGGCGCATAACGCCAATTGACCAGAAATCCATCTAGGTTCACGTGGTTTACAAATATGAAGGCAGAGGAATATTAATTAAAAGTTTTTGTTTATTTTTCTTTGTTCATAAAGTATGAATTTTGTCTTTCTGAAATGAAGAATTTCAGAGGCTCATTTGGTAAAATTCAGGGTCCGCCACGCGTAGTTGTTACGACAAAGTAGAGCTAAAATGCCCCGGCTATTACTTTAGAGAATATTATAAAAGTTTACTACACTTTTAAAAGATGTATCTTGGTAATCGAATATTCGTTCGAAAGAATTACCGAATATTCGAATATCAATTTTGCCATTCGTTTGCATCCCTAGTATAAACAAATAATGTTTTTCACTTTATATCAATGAATCTTATAAAGCTTTTATTTAATGGAAACTAGAGCTATCACTGAAGGTGATTAATACCCCCGAACGCCGCCTCTCATTATGATTTATCATTGTATGAAGTTTTATGAAATTCCATCTAGTAGTTTTCAAGTAACTGTCCGGACAAAAGTTTGACAAAAAAAAACACACCGAAAAAGGCAATAACTCTGTAATTTGCTAAAATAGTGTAATGATTCATGTACACTGAACTCCTCCTTCTCATTGTGCTATAGTATTGTATAAAGTTTTATTACATTCCATCCGGTAGTTTTCAATTTATGCTCCGGACAAGAAAAAAGTAACCAAGGGCAATAACTGTGTAATTGGCTGAAATAGAATTGCGGTTCCTGTACATTGCACTTCCTCTCATTATGATCTATCACTGTATGAAGTTTTATTAGATTCCATCCAATAATTTTCAAGTTATGCTCCGGACAAGAAAAAGTAACAAAGGGCAGTAACTCTGTAATTAGCTGAAATAGAATTGCGGATCCTGTACACTGCACTCCCTCTCATTTGATCTATCACTGTATGAAGTTTTATTAAATTCCATCCAATGGTTTTCAAGTTAAGCTCCGGACAAGAAAAAAGTAACAAAGGGCAGTAACTCTGTAATTTGCTGAAATAGAGTTATGGTTCTTATGCACTGCACTTCCGCTCATTGTGCTTTACCATTGTATGAAGTTTTAATAAATTCCATCAAGTAGTTTGCAAGTTAATGACTGGAAAAAAACTGACAGCAAAAAAAAACAAATAAAGGGCAATAACTCAGTAATTAGCTAAAGTTGAGTCATGGTTCTTGAACACTGCACTTCCTCTCATTGTGCTTTACCATTGTATGAAGTTCCTATGAATTCCATCCAGTACTTTTCAAGTTATAATCCGGACAAAAAAAAAGTAACAAAGGGCGATAACTCAGTATTGCAAGAATAGAGTTATGGTTATTGTACACTGCACTTCCTCTCATTATGCTCTACCATTGTATGAAGTTTTATCCAATTCCATCCAGTAGTTTTTAAGTTATGCTCCGGACAAGGTAAATTGCAACGGACCGACCGACAAACTGACGGACCACAGGGTGACTCCAATATAACCCCTTCAAACTTCGTTTGTCGGGGGTATAATAAACAACTGTGTGGCAGTATTTTGATGATAGCAGCTTATGTTGACAATTTTACAAGAACCTGATTTAATGTTACAATGAACTCCCATAATTTAAGAAAATAATTTTACTTCTTGCTTTGATCAATGACTGAAGTTTCAATGTGATTTGCATACCTGTTGCGGCTGGAGATCACATATAATGGTGTTGATGCCGTTGAGTATTTCCTCTATGAACGGCATCACCTCCCCGACCTGCACCTGTACAAAGTGGCGACGACATTTCTGAGCTATCTTTATGAATGTGTCACATGCCATGTCCTGTACACCATCATGGGTCTCTAGAAAAAAAAGACAATGACAACGATTAATGCGCTATATGGCCATCACCATACTGCAATAATAACTGACAATTACAAAATACACAATCTTTATGCGTCTGTTCGCATTAAACCATCGCTAGTGCCTTTGCACTATCCTTTTACACTTGATCAATAAACACATGAACTCCTTGGATCTGGGCTCTACAAATGATGTTAAAGGCTGGTTTTTAAAAGTATGATGGTTAAATGACATATATCTGACTGCTTTGAGTTGCCTCATATTTCTACTAGAGTGTAAGACAGATTGCATACAAGGTCCTGAAGCTTCAACTGAAAAAAATATTCCAACATTCCTATAATTTGAAACACATACCATGCATGAACTCAAACAGTTTATTGACGACAGTCTTTAGGAACCTCCAGTGTGCACGGAGGAAACGTGGATACTGTCCCACCACATACATGATGTTGGAGGCCACAATGGCCTTGTTGTCTTTGCCTCGCTTCTGTTCGCACAAGCCCAGCAAGTCCTTGATTACGGTTACCAGGAATCGTTTCTCATCATCCTCGTGCATGGCTCCACTGATAGAGCCAATAGCCCAGCATAACTGCAAATGGATTTATAAGGTGAAACTTTTATCCCTTGTAAGAACATTCATTTTCGTATAGGGAACCAAGAACACTCATATAAATTTTCTTATCATAATGCTTTGAAATTTTTCAATAATACCGGGTACTCAAGTTTGTTATTGGCTTGACTAAGGGCTATTCCATTTAACCATATAACCCCTGGGAGGGGGAGGTACTTTTAAAATATACCATCCCCTTACAGAAGCAAATTTACCCTTTCGGGGTCCAAATTAGCGAAGACATCCACCCATATACTATTTAAAAATTGCCTTCCTGCTTGGTTATATGTTTTACTTGAAAAGCCCTAATCTACAACTGTGTCAATCACCTAACATTTACAGACTTCTTATCTTACTGCTGTTCACCTTACATTAACTGTCAGAATGCATATTATCTTTACCCTAGGTTCAAACTAAAAGAGCAAACTGGTACATACTGTATTAAGGTTTTTCCATGACCACTCTGTGCCATTGACTTGGTTGTGTAATTTCTCTGTCATGATGGCCTCTGTGTCTGCGTAGTCCAAGTGGGTCAGGTACACTGAAGAATACAACAATGCCAGTATTGACCTTTTTGAAGCATCAAATTTCTTCAATGTTAAATTTTAGGACAACACACTTAAATCCTTACATTAATAACAAGTATAACTCTTGGGATTTTCCTTGAAAATTTCATTAAGCCCGGTGAGCCCTTCCGGCATTTTAAAAGTGGTTAAGTGTGTCCAATGTTAAAATAGGATACATTTGCACAACACACACATAAGAAAGGTATTCACTTCATCAACTCCTTTCAGTTGCCTAGTAACTGAAATTATGTTGTAGTGGACTGAATTGTATCTCTTGTATCTATCTTCCTGTATATTGAGTAAACACAACTAACATTTATGAACAAGCCAAAATACATTTACCAAAAATGATAATTATAGTATTATAACATTATATCCAAGACCTGAACAATATATACAAACACATCATAACTCTGGGTTTTTTTCACAAGCCTTGGCTTGCTTCAGGCTAGTCCTAATTTTGATCTAAGAAAGTGTAACACATACCTAGTGTCTCCCTCATGTTCTTGTATAGGTTAATGGAGTCTGTATCCTTCATAAACTCTCGTACTACCTCTCCCTGCTCATTCTCCACGACCAGTACTTCCTCTGGCTTAGCCATACGAGATATCATCACGCGACGTACCTGTGCAGAGGGTCAGTTTATTACACATCCATTTAGTTTTATCTACGAAGTCATATTACTATAATACAACATACATGTATGTTGTTTTCTGCCAATTATTAACAGCATTTCGATATACCAGTAAAAACCATTTTCAGTAATTATCTTCCTTTTTTTCATTATTATAACATTTTCAGTTATAATTATTATATTCTTTTGCATTATGCCAATAAAATGTTTCTGTAAATAGAGACTAGAACAATCTAAAATCTGGTTTTTCATTTCTTTTAAATCATGATTTCATTTAATTTTAATGGTGCCTGATTAGATCTCATCAAACTTGCCTACCCGTGAGAGAACAGGGTTATACAGCTGTCGTCGTATGGGCATTTCGGTGTGTGTCTTGCCCAGGAGGGAGTAAGATGTGGCGGAAAATGGGCTCTCTCTGTACAGGTCCGCTGCCAGTGAGTTCCAGTACTCCAGGCATATCTTGAATATCTCAACTTCCTCTACCTCCGAGATCAAGATCAGGTACCCAAGTGCCTACAAACAATTACAACTTCAAGTTTAAACTTTATCTATTGTCTAAAACATCTTTAAACAATAAACATTAGCTTTGAATACACCAACCTTTAAAAACAATGCAACTACCAAAATAAGCATAATTCTGCAAGCCAGAATCAATTTCTGATTAGTAAAAACTCTTTGTATTCAACAACAGAGACAATCTGAAGATGTTTTGAAAATGCTGATTTTTACTGAATCCTTGAATTCTGCATGTACACAGTACCATGTCAAAATCATTGACAAAAATAGAGTCTTTGCAGTCTGAGACACCTATTTATAGGCCCAGACTACTAAATATAAAACTATGGAGTCTCCTCAAGTCTCCTTGATTATCACTCAGAATCACAATTGTGGTAGTCTGATAGGCTCCAGAGCAAACACTTTTAATACTCACAGCCATTAATGGTTCATTGAGGTCTGGTTTCTTCTCAATGAGCTGTGCATGTTCCTTAAGGAACGTACATAGGAAGAGACTCAGGTTCTGTATGAACATCTGCTCGTCGTCTGTTCCACGCTGGTACGCGTCACGAATGTTTGTTGCTGTCGGCAACATCTGACAACAAAGTAAGCACTTAGTCATTTGTTATACAATGCTTTTATAATTTATAATTCAAATAACTCCACTGATATTTTCAAATACATTTAGTTCAATTAGACAATATATTTGACACTTTGGTGTAAATAGGAATACAGTTAATCAAATTAAAACAGTAATCAACAAGGTTTAACATTTTTTATGAATCCAAGTGCATTTGTTTCCCAGGTTAGTCCGAGAGAAGTACATCTCTCCTTTCATTTACTGAATATGTATATATATTAGAAAAATGGTGGTTTAGTGTCATGAAAATTAGACTAACACCCATTATTCAGAATATGTTAATAATAGTCAACTTGTTTAGTACCTGTTTTAATTGTGTCAATGCAAAGCTAAACAACTGGATGAATTGTTCATCATACTGTGAAACCTGTACACTCGCTGAAACATATACATAACTTCACATATCATTCGGTGGTAAGTGTAATACATTAAAATATATCGTACAATTTACATTTATAAGTTTTCCAAAAATACTTGATATTTAAAGTATTCATGTCAATAGCTAAGAAAACAACAGTTGTAAACACTCAAAAATCAAGGCCACAATTTATTGAATTATTATTTTGACACTTTTTTTAAGTAAAGAACTCACCTATTTCTGTAAGACACTTCAGGGTGACATTTCTAAACATCGGGACATTGAGGAACTGAAAAAACACAAGTTTTTTTATATTCCAACCCATACATAATGTTTAACTGTCAAGTAATGGTTATATGCACACTTCAATCATTGACATTCAGAAAGAATCATCTCCAGAGGCTAACACCAGGAATCAGTAATCAAATACATATTCATTTTAATATTAATGACTTTTTATGGCATTAAAAAATATTGATTATTTTGGCCAATTATCAACTTCAGATAAACAATTCCTAAAATTAATTTAAATATAAATGTATATAGGTAAACCTGCTTTCAGGATGTAACCCTATGGGGTCCTCTATTTGTTTGGTCAATTCAAAACTTGATAAATCATCAACTTAGGGCAATCTATTCCATTTCCTAAACTTACTTTATAAATCAGAGTGGAGATAAGCTTAGTCTCAAAGATATAGCCGAGTGGTATCCAGTTAAGGAACCGAAGCAATGTCTCAAGAGTGGAGCCAACAAGTGGTGCATTCTGTGAGTTGTCCATGATAAACTGGCAAAGCTGGAAGATCTGGGAGAACTCGCTACACATGCTGTCCTTCAGGTGTTTTGCCTTTGACTGAGTCATCTGGCCACTCGAGAAGTCAAATACCTCCTCACTGAAATAAATGGTACAATTATGGTGAGCTGAAGAACAAAAAACTTAACAAAAGATGACAATAAGTTCTAAACATATGGCATTTCCTTTCAATACAAGGTTCCAGTGGAAGTAATCAGAATCATTTTTTATAAAAACATAATTTCATTATTCAACTACATGATAAAAAGATTGAATTAATTATTCTAAATAAATGCATGTACATTTTTGTTCTAAACTATGATAATTTGATAAAACTGTTGGACAGCCAATCATTTTCTAGTTTGACTTGTACACTGATTTTATAAAAAAGCACATTCATTTTATACAAATTCAATTTTTAGTAAATTACAAGTAAATGTGAACTGCTGTAAGTTTGGGGCTTTGCTTAAGAGTTATAGAAGGTAGCTGAACTATGTTCTTTTTGGAAACACCCTTCTGCCCCCAGAAAGACCAGCATGTGCACCTTTCTGCCTTCATAGAAGTCAATGCTTTAAATAATGAAATATTAACTTTTGTTTTGTTTCAAAGTAAAAAAGATACTTAAAAATACATGCAAACTTAATATCTGGCAGTCAAAACTTCCTCAATTACAGTAACATGATATTAACTCTTTTTTTTTCAAATTATAATACAGAAATT
Organism: Mya arenaria; assembly: GCF_026914265.1. NCBI lineage: Eukaryota > Metazoa > Mollusca > Bivalvia > Myida > Myidae > Mya > Mya arenaria. Next base: position 23,293,367 of record NC_069132.1, on the reverse strand, counting down.
CTTCACAGCCCTATACAATGTGCACTTTTAACCCTAAGCACCTCGTCACTTTCTGTAGCACCCTGCTATTTTGAAAAAAAAAACTGGCTAAAGGTGATATATGATCATCTACTATGACAAACCTGAGCAGTTTCAGTATGGTCATGTTGTTTTGACAAAGAGATTCATTTGTCTTGCTGGCCCCCACAATGTCTGAGATGAAAGAGGGCCAGTTCCTTGGCCACTCATACTTCAATATCTGCATTACAAATTAAACTCAATAAACAAATAATACAACCTTACAACTAATTACCAATTAAAAGAGCATTAATGTACAACCATGTCAAAAGAAAGTTGTTTAAAACTATGTTAGAGCCAATATATTCTTCTATCTTGTAGTTCAAAGACATCAACATAATTTAAATGTTTCTGTCTATTCTGTCCAAACACAGAATCAGTTATACTGTCATTATCTATGATAGAGTAATTTTACTAATTTCATCATTGTTAACATGGAATAACAAGACAAAATATTCATAAGAAGCATGGTACCTGTACAAGAATCATGTTCAATTTGCCAAGGTATGTTTTCTCTTTTTCCAGTGTAGGTGCATCTGATGATGTTTTGATTATAAGACCGACAATATATTTCTTGATACCTGTTAATATAGAAGGTGACAAATCAATTGAATTCAAAATACAATAATGCAAGAGACACTCTGACAAAAGCATTTATTAGCGCAGCAGATTTAAACCAAATCTCTGTTTTACAACCAAACAAGAAAGGAAAATTCTGTAGTTAGATGAAATATTAATTCTAAGTTTAACATTAAAAATAAGTTTCCAGCTAAAGGTACCTTCACACTGTGGCCGTGGAAGAACTTTCCAGCGAGTTTTTATCACATTTTCAAGTATCTGCAAAGCATAGTATTTTGTCTTCTGGTTACTAGAGTACTCCAGAATTGTGTCCACTCTGGTCCATGCATCTGGGTGTTCTTTGAGATTTGTGAGGACTTCCTGTGCCATTCTTTGCTGAAAAAAGAAGAAGAAAATCATTAGGAACAATGAGTGACTGTCTATCAGAGTATGTGGCTGTCTTTAAACCAACAAACAATAAAATATTAATTTGATTTCAATAATTTCTCAAGAAAAAGAAATATTCTCATATTTTTAGGACTCCATTTACTAATGAATTGAAATACAAAAAATAAAGATTTTTTCTACATTGAATTTTTACTTTGCTTTTTTACATCTACTTTTCATTTCCAATCAGTGAATTATTGTCAGGATTTAAACGTTTAGTATACAATGCTTCTAACCTACCCGGCAATTAAGGCATTATATAATGGCTTAAGTAACTACTAACTAGTAAACACTTACTCGTTGGCCATCTCCAGTGTACATGCAAGTAACAATGTTGTCCAGCAAGCTGATGTCCAGTTTCTGGTTGAAGTCCAGAAGCTTGGCAGCTTCATCCGCCAACGTCCCCATTGCTGCTGGTGAGGGCATCAAGGGCAAATATCTCTGAAATACAGGTATTAGTGAAGTTATAATTGAAATGAAAAGAGTTAACTCTATAATCACTGCCTTGGTGGTCATAGTAAAACAAACATCAAGTAATATGGACACTCATCTCCTGCTGGTTTTCAATCGATAAGGGACATATCCAAAAAATAATTAGAGTTATGGACCTTCCAATAAATTCCCCCATTGTTTCTTGTGTATCTAGGTTTTTGCATGAAGACAAAGACACAGATTTATATGACAATACCTGCTACTATCTATCTTTTTTTCATTAATGTCAAACGGTCAAATATCATAATTTTGGACCTACACATTTGTTCATCAAGCTGCAAGCTGTAAAGGTTGTGAAAGAAACAGAACTTACCGTATTAAAGCAATGTTAAAAATAGGTGGTACAGATAAGGTTAAAAGTAAAAGTTTGATCACTCCCTATGTCGAGACATGTTCAATCTGACCGCCAGCCTGATTGAACTGCTTCAGGTAAGGGCAGGCCACTAGGTTGGGTGGGAGGTTGTTCCAATGGAAGACAGCTCTGGGGAAGAAGGAGAATTTGTAAAAGTTGATGGTGGCAGAAACAAATCTGTAAGGAGTTGTGATAATGTTGTGATGGTCTTGTCAGTGGGATAAGGTAGCCACAGATGGGGATGGCTATTAGGTTATGTGTTATTTTGTACATAAGACAAGAGTCTGTAATCTATTATTTTATGATCAAGTCTACACCACTGTAAGACTGCACTATATCTGTGGCACTTGATGTTTGTCAATAGTCCTGTTTTGCCTATCTGGCAGCCCTATGTTGGACAAATTCAACTTGGGATATTTGGGCATCAGTAAAAGGACACCCAACTGTGGAGCAATACTCAAGCTAAGGATGGACAAGAACTTTGAAGGCAAAAGATTTCATTTGTTCAGAGTGTACCTTAATTTTTCTTTACAGAAAGCCCTTTGTGCTGTTTGCCTTCTTTGAGATGTGATTTACCTGTGTGTCCCACAAAAGACATGAGGACAGGTCAACACCTTCCAAGGGCAAACCCAGATATTGCAATATAGTTTACCAGCTTTGTTTAGCAATTTTGTGAATTCATCCCAACTATGCTGGTCATGTATATAGTGTTTAAAATATGATCCAATGATAAGAGATTTGCTACCAAAATAGTTAAATTTTATCCATAAATCTTCACAGTCTGATTGAAAAGCTTTTATTTCTTGGGTACTTATATATCAGTTCTGACAGCACTGAACGTTCCACCAGTTTGACCAACCCAGTCTCAACGAAATGGTGTATACCCTTGGCCTTGATTAAAACGATTGTTGGTTTAAGCCAGGATTCGGTTCTTTATCAAGTTGGTGATGTGAACAAGGTTTTTCACATTCATTCTTTATGTCTACAATTGATCGACAGTTTATAACTAGAACTTTGAATTTTATTCTTGTCATTTTGTGAGAGGCTGCTAAGCTATAGGGTTTTGTTGTTTGGACTTTTGAGTGAAGGTTGGGAAAACAATATGTTGTCAGTGATGCAGGGGTTTGATGTTTAACAAGACTTCATAGTTAAAATTAAGTAATTATTAATATTTATATTTTCACAACCAAGGTATTTCCAGACACCAGCATTACTGGAGCATTACGGTAGCTTTCTCCAAATCGGTCAGATATAGAATTGTTTATATTTTGACAAACGGCATGCTTTTAACTAATGACAACAACGCTTTTTCTTCAACAGGCTATAAATGAGAATAATTAACTCAATATGCTGTAGCATTTATTCTCCACAAGTTCAGGGTTTACCCATAAATGTATTTGATGTTGCAATTCAGGGTGGTCGCATTTTATTATTAAATTAATGTAAACATTAGTTGCACATGTGATTAATCATTTTTGAAGGTATTTTGTTCCAAAAACAATAAACAAATAAGCTGAAGACTATTCAACAAAAGAGATGGTAACGTTAAGCCACGTTGTTTAGACAAAGTTAAGTTCTGACATCATACTTGTTCTAGTCAAATTTAAAAAAGCGCCCGTCACGCTCTTCTGACAGTCATTGGTTACTTCCGTAAACAAAACCAATATGGCGGCGCCCATGGTACTCAAATTCAGAATGGAAATGGCCAATATTCTAAACAACGGTATTGCGATGGAATAAAGTGTTTTATATGCACATAATAAAATAAACACCAAATTTACCTTGCTTTCGGTGATCTTCCGTGTCTGTAGGACAATTGTGTATTTCTAACAAACTTTCCTGAACCGGTTGGAACTGGAACGTAGCCGCCATCTCGTTTGTAATCGGCAATTTCCGTAAAATGCTAAAATGCGCAAATGGTTTTATTCATCATCCTTTCAAGATATTTTGTATCATAAATGTAAAGATGTTAATACTTTCTTACGTTTGTTGGCGTAATAATTACAAACTTGAGCTATTTTAGCATTTAAATCAAGCTCATTAATTTCCGTAATTTATGCATCAAGTTTATCTTACCAAGAGACTATTTGATTGGATGACTTCATTGCGTTCATTGAAATAAGGAACCTTGTTTTTAGAAAAAAAACATTTGAAAACGAGAATTTCTCACAACTAGATCTGTACTATTTTGCCATATCTTCACAATATGAACGAACTTACTATGCATGTTTTGTTTTAGTCGAACTATTCCTGTTATTTTACTATGGAAAACTTCAGCTGAACTATTTATTACAGCCAATCAAAAGGATGGTTACTTTATCGCAAAATTGCGAAATGAAAATAGTTAGTTTGCGAATGACGTTGTGGAATTTTACATCTGAAATATCGGTCAGTTGATAAACCGAAAATAGGGCAGTTTAGAAAATAGGTCAGTTATTATTTTGTATTGTATTTTTAAAGACAATCATAAATGGGAGTATGATGTACCCAGAAAATACAAAAGTATTGTTTTCCTATTAATTTGAAGAAAAAAACACTATCGAAAAAATACACATAATGTACAGTTCCAGGGCACAAATATACAAAACTATACTCCGAAAGAGTCTTTAAATATATCATGATCCATAGACGTGCACTAGTCTATCATGATTCACACACGTGCATTATAATTTTCACTCACTATTATTGGTTTTGGTACTTTTTTTTATATTTTTTTAGGGGGGGGGGGGGTCTTCTACAATGGTTTAATTCAAACTATTTTGAGGCCGTACTGTACTGTAGATCTATACAGTGACTACATTACTGTGTCTGAGAGACAAAAAATAATAATCTTATCAGTAATTTAGCTACGTAATATATTTAATATTGTTGAATAAAAAAGCAACATTGAAGTGTTTAGTGTTAATGAAACATAAAACATAAATACAAAGACGGAGTAATTTTTTTGGACATTGAATTACATAACTCTGTTCAAATGATCGAGTATCTGGCAGCTGCTCTTCATAACATATTAAGCAAAATTACTCAACATTAACGTTTGAATTATTCAGATTTTTATGAGGCAGCATGTATAAAAAAATATGCCGTTTTCTTAAGGAATTACATTGTGTTATTAACTTTAAAGCATATTGCTTCATATATTTTAAGGACTTGTTATTATCAGGGGCGGCTCCAGGATTCCACGTTAGAGGGGGCGTAAATTAGGGGCGTAACCTTTTGAATTGCGCCCCTCCCTCAGAACCGAAATTTATTTGGTAAATAGTGTTGGCAGGGGGGGGGGGGTTGAGGGTACTCCCCTAAGAAAATTTTAACAATTTCTAGTCCGAAATGGTGATAAATAGTAAACTTTTTTAGACGATTTAAGTGTGTGTTGGGGAGGGGGGGGGGGCGTGTGCGCCCCACTGGATCCGCTAGTGATTACGAGGTTTACAAAGCGAACAAAACACCCCGGCCTTAGGTTTTTTACAAGACCGAAACAACACGGGCCCTAAGGGTTTTTTTAGTATGTGTAATTTTCCGCGACTTGAAGGGAAGTGTCTTGATGTTAATCAAGTAAAACTATTGACTAAATTTAAGTGATTAACTTGGCTAAGTGTAAACTTGTTCATGTTTTTTTGCCCTGGCGACAGCGTGAGCAAAATTGGAACAGCGTGGCTAAGACGTGTCAAAACATGAGCTTGAAATTTTAATTTTCGACATGTTCAGCAAATTACGCTCACGTGTCCCCGCTAGTTTTACAGCGTGACATCAACGAGCACAACAATTCACTACATGAAAACGTTGCGACAACGAGATAGAGCTTGGCTGCCGGGCAGCCAGGCATAATTCTACACATTTTACACCTTATTAAACAATGAAAACGAAGTTGATTATTCCATGAAATAATAACATTTTAACCCAAACATACATATCAAAATTTAAAATAAAAGCAATACGGATGAGAAAGGTCTATGCGAGGCTGGAGCGTTGCGGCAGCGAGGATTGAGGCTAGCGCGGTGCGGTAGCGAGGAGTGAGGCTAGTGCGGTGCGGCAGCGAGGAGTGAGGCTAGTGCGATGCGGCAGCGAGGGGCTGGAGCGTTGCGACAGCGAGGATTGAGGCTAGTGCGTTGCGGCATCGAGGATTGAGGCTAGTGCGGTGCGGCAGCGAGGTGTGAGGCTAGTGCGGTGCGGCAGCGAGGTGTGAGGCTAGTGCAGTGCGGCAGCGAGGAGTGAGGCTAGTGCGGTGCGGCAGCGAGGATTGAGGCTAGTGCGGTGCGGCAGCGAGGTGTGAGGCTAGTGCGGTGCGGGAGCGAGGATTGAGGCTAGTGCGATGCGGCAGCGAGGAGTGAGGCTAGTGCGGTGCGGCAGCGAGGTGTGAGGCTAGAGCGCGGTGGCAGCGAGGTGTGAGGCTAGAGCGTTAAGGCAGCGAGGAGTAAGGCTAGTGCGGTATGGCAGCGAGGTGTGAGGCTAGTGCGGTGCGGCAGCGAGGTGTGAGGCTAGTGCGGTGCGGCAGCGAGGAGTGAGGCTAGTGCGGTGCGGCAGCGAGGATTGAGGCTAGTGCGGTGCGGCAGCGAGGTGTGAGGCTAGTGCGGTGCGGCAGCGAGGAGTGAGGCTAGTGCGGTGCGGCAGCGAGGAGTGAGGCTAGTGCGCGGTGACAGCGAGGTGTGAGGCTAGAGCGTTACGGCAGCGAGGAGCGAGGCTAGTGCGGTGTGGCAGCGAGGTGTGAGGCTGGAGCGTTGCGGCAGCGAGGATTGAGGCTAGCGCGGTGCGGCAGCGATGAGTGAGGCTAGCGCGGTGCGGCAGCGATGAGTGAGGCTAGAGCAGTGCGGCAGCGAGGAGTGAGGCTAGTGCGGTGTGGCAGCGAGGTGTGAGGCTAGAGCGTTGCGGCAGCGAGGATTGAGGCTAGCGCGGTGCGGCAGCGAGGAGTGAGGCTAGAGCGGTGCGGCAGCGAGGAGTGAGATTAGTGCGGTGCGGCAGCGATGTGTGAGGCTGGAGCGTTGCGACAGCGAGGATTGAGGCTAGCGCGTTGCGGCAGCGAGGAGTGAGGCTAGTGCGGTGCGGCAGCGAGGAGTGAGGCTAGTGCGGTGTGGTAGCGAGGAGTGAGGCTAGTGCGGTGCCACCGGCAGCGAGGAGTGAGGCACGGAGCGTTACGGCAGCAAGGAGTGAGGCTAGTGCGGTGCGGCAGCGAGGTGTGAGGCTAGTGAGGTGCGGCAGCGAGGTGTGAGGCTAGTGCGGTGCGGCAGCGATGTGTGAGGCTAGAGCGTGGCGGCAGCGAGGATTGAGGCTAGCGCGGTGCGGCAGTGAGGAGTGAGGCTAGTGCGGTGTGGTAGCGAGGAGTGAGGCTAGTGCGCGTTGACAGCGAGGTGTGAGGCTAGAGCGTTACGGCAGCGAGGAGTGAGGCTAGTGCGGTGTGGCAGCGAGGTGTGAGGCTGGAGCGTTGCGGCAGCGAGGATTGAGGCTAGTGCGGTGCAGCAGCGAAATGTGAGGCTAGTGCGGTGCGGCAGCGAGGTGTTAGGCTAGCGCGTTGCGGCAGCGAGGATTGAGGCTAGCGCGGTGCGGCAGAGAGGAGTGAGGCTAGTGCGGTGCGGCAGCGAGGAGTGAGGCTAGTGCGCGTTGACAGCGAGGTGTGAGGCTAGAGCGTTACGGCAGCGAGGAGTGAGGCTAGTGCGGTGTGGCAGCGAGGTGTGAGGCTGGAGCGTTGCGGCAGCGAGGATTGAGGCTAGCGCGGTGCGGCAGCGAGGAGTGAGGCTAGAGCGGTGCGGCAGCGAGGAGTGAGGCTAATGCGGTGTGACAGCGAGGTGTGAGGCTGGAGCGTTGCGGCAGCGAGGATTGAGGCTAGCGCGGTGCGGCAGCGAGGAGTGAGGCTAGAGCGGTGCGGCAGCGAGGAGTGAGGCTAGTGCGGTGCGGCAGCGATGTGTGAGGCTGGAGCGTTGCGGCAGCGAGGAGTGAGGCTAGTGCGGTGCGGCAGCGATGTGTGAGGCTGGAGCGTTGCGGCAGCGAGGATTGAGGCTAGCGCGGTGTGGCAGCGAGGAGTGAGGCTAGTGCGGTGCGGCAGCGAGGAGTGAGGCTAGTGCGGTGTGGTAGCGAGGAGTGAGGCTAGTGCGGTGCCACCGGCAGCGAGGAGTGAGGCACGGAGCGTTACGGCAGCAAGGAGTGAGGCTAGTGCGGTGCGGCAGCGAGGTGTGAGGCTAGTGCGGTGCGGCAGCGAGGTGTGAGGCTAGTGCGGTGCGGCAGCGATGTGTGAGGCTAGAGCGTGGCGGCAGCGAGGATTGAGGCTAGCGCGGTGCGGCAGCGAGGAGTGAGGCTAGTGCGGTGTGGTAGCGAGGAGTGAGGCTATTGCGCGTTGACAGCGAGGTGTGAGGCTAGAGCGTTACGGCAACGAGGAGTGAGGCTAGTGCGGTGTGGCAGCGAGGTGTGAGGCTGGAGCGTTGCGGCAGCGAGGATTGAGGCTAGCGCGGTGCGGCAGCGAGGAGTGAGGCTAGAGCGGTGCGGCAGCGAGGAGTGAGGCTAGTGCGGTGCCACCGGCAGCGAGGAGTGAGGCACGGAGCGTTACGGCAGCAAGGAGTTAGGCTAGTGCGGTGCGGCAGCGAGGTGTGAGGCTAGTGCGGTGCAGCAGCGAGGTGTGAGGCTAGTGCGGTGCGGCAGCGGGGTGTGAGGCTAGAGCGTGGCGGCAGCGAGGATTGAGGCTAGCGCGGTGCGGCAGCGAGGAGTGAGGCTAGTGCGGTGCGGCAGCGAGGAGTGAGGCTAGTGCGGTGTGGTAGCGAGGTGTGAGGCTAGAGCGTTACGGCAGCGAGGAGTGAGGTTAGTGTGGTGTGGCAGCGAGGTGTGAGGCTGGAGCGTTGCGGCAGCGAGGATTGAGGCTAGCGCGGTGCGGCAGCGAGGACTGAGGCTAGAGCGGTGCGGCAGCGAGGAGTGAGGCTAGTGCGGTGTGGCAGCGAGGTGTGAGGCTGGAGCGTTGCGGCAGCGAGGATTGAGGCTAGCGCGGTGCGGCAGCGAGGAGTGAGGCTAGAGCGGTGCGGCAGCGAGGAGTGAGGCTAGTGCGGTGTGGCAGCGAGGTGTGAGGCTGGAGCGTTGCGGCAGCGAGGATTGAGGCTAGCGCGGTGCGGCAGCGAGGAGTGAGGCTAGAGCGGTGTGGCAGCGAGGAGTGAGGCTAGTGCGGTGCGGCAGCGATGTGTGAGGCTGGAGCGGTGCGGCAGCGAGGATTGAGGCTAGTGCGGTGCGGCAGCGAGGTGTGAGGCTAGTGCGGTGCGGCAGCGAGGTGTGAGGCTAGTGCGGAGCGGCAGCGATGTGTGAGGCTAGAGCGTGGCGGCAGCGAGGATTGAGGCTAGCGCGGTGCGGCAGCGAGGAGTGAGGCTAGTGCGGTGTGGTAGCGAGGAGTGAGGCTAGTGCGCGTTGACAGCGAGGTGTGAGGCTAGAGCGTTACGGCAGCGAGGAGTGAGGCTAGGGCGGTGTGGCAGCGAGGTGTGAGGCTGGAGCGTTGCGGCAGCGAGGATTGAGGCTAGCGCGGTGCGGCAGCGAGGAGTGAGGCTAGAGCGGTGCGGCAGCGAGGAGTGAGGCTAGTGCGGTGCCACCGGCAGCGAGGAGTGAGGCACGGAGCGTTACGGCAGCAAGGAGTTAGGCTAGTGCGGTGCGGCAGCGAGGTGTGAGGCTAGTGCGGTGCAGCAGCGAGGTGTGAGGCTAGTGCGGTGCGGCAGCGAGGTGTGAGGCTAGAGCGTGGCGGCAGCGAGGATTGAGGCTAGCGCGGTGCGGCAGCGAGGAGTGAGGCTAGTGCGGTGCGGCAGCGAGGAGTGAGGCTAGTGCGGTGTGGTAGCGAGGTGTGAGGCTAGAGCGTTACGGCAGCGAGGAGTGAGGCTAGTGCGGTGTGGCAGCGAGGTGTGAGGCTGGAGCGTTGCGGCAGCGAGGATTCAGGCTAGCGCGGTGCGGCAGCGAGGAGTGAGGCTAGAGCGGTGCGGCAGCGAGGAGTGAGGCTAGTGCGGTGTGGCAGCGAGGTGTGAGGCTGGAGCGTTGCGGCAGCGAGGATTGAGGCTAGCGCGGTGCGGCAGCGAGGAGTGAGGCTAGAGCGGTGTGGCAGCGAGGAGTGAGGCTAGTGCGGTGCGGCAGCGATGTGTGAGGCTGGAGCGGTGCGGCAGCGAGGATTTAGGCTAGCGCGGTGCGGCAGCGAGGAGTGAGGCTAGTGCGGTGCGGCAGCGAGGATTGAGGCTAGTGCGGTGTGGTAGCGAGGAGTGAGGCTAGTGCGGTGCCACCGACAGCGAGGAGTGAGGCACGGAGCGTTACGGCAGCAAGGAGTGAGGCTAGTGCGGTGCGGCAGCGAGGTGTGAGGCTAGTGCGGTGCGGCAGCGAGGTGTGAGGCTAGTGCGCTGCGGCAGCGAGGTGTGAGGCTAGTGCGGTGTGGTAGCGAGGAGTGAGGCTATTGCGCGTTGACAGCGAGGTGTGAGGCTAGAGCGTTACGGCAGCGAGGAGTGAGGCTAGTGCGGTGTGGCAGCGAGGTGTGAGGCTGGAGCGTTGCGGCAGCGAGGATTGAGGCTAGCGCGGTGCGGCAGCGAGGAGTGAGGCTAGAGCGTTACGGCAGCAAGGAGTGAGGCTAGTGCGGTGCGGCAGCGAGGTGTGAGGCTAGTGCGGTGCGGCAGCGAGGTGTGAGGCTAGTGCGCTGCGGCAGCGAGGTGTGAGGCTAGAGCGTGGCGGCAGCGAGGAGTGAGGCTAGTGCGTGGTGGCAGCGAGGTGTGAGGCTAGAGCGTTACGGCAGCGAGGAGTGAGGCTAGTGCGGTGTGGCAGCGAGGAGTGAGGCTAGAGCGTGGCATAAACGAGTCAGGCTAGACAGCGAGGAGTTAGGTTAAAGCGTGGCAGCAGCGAGTCAGGCTAGAGTGTGGCGGCAGCGAGGAGTCAGGCTAGAGTCTGGCTGCAGCGAGGAGTCAGGCTAGAGTGTGGCGGCAGCGAGGAATCAGGCCAAAGTGTGACGGAAGCGAGTAGTCAGGCTAGGGCGTGGCGGCAGCGAGGAGTTAGGCTAGAGTGTGGCGGCAGCGAGGAATCAGTCCGGTGTGTGGCGGTAGCTAGTAGTCAGGCTAGGGCGTGGCAGCAGCGAGGTGTCAGGCTAGAGCGTGGCAGCAGCGAATTGTAAGGCTAGAGCGTGGCGGCAGCGAGAATTCAGGCTAGGGCGTGGAACAAGCGATGAGTCAGGCTAGGGCATGGCGGCAGTGAGTAGTCAGGCTAGGGCGTAGCGGAAGCGAGTAGACAAGCTAAACCGTGGCGGCAGCGAGGAGTCAGGCTAAAGCGTGGCGGCAGCGAGATGTCAGGCTAGAGTGTGGCTGTACCAAGGAGTCTGACTAGAGTGTGGCTGCAGCGAGGAGTCAGACTAGAGTGTGGCGGCAGCGAGGAATCAGACTAGAGTGTGGCGGCAGCGAGGAGTCAGACTAGAGTGTGGCGGCAGCGAGGAGTCAGACTAGAGTGTGGCGGCAGCGAGGAGTCAGACTAGAGTGTGGCTGCAGCGAGGAGTCAGACTAGAGTGTGGCGGCAGCGAGGAATCAGACTAGAGTGTGGCGGCAGCGAGGAGTCAGACTAGAGTGTGGCGGCAGCGAGGAGTCAGACTAGAGTGTGGCGGCAGCGAGGAGTCAGACTAGAGTTTGGCTGCAGCGAGAAGTAAGGCTAGAGTGTGGCGGCAGCGAGGAGTCAGACTAGAGTGTGGCGGCATCGAGGAGTCAGACTAGAGTGTGGCTGCAGCGAGGAGTCAGGCTAGAGTTTGGCTGCAGCGAGAAGTAAGGCTAGAGTGTGGTTGCGAGGAGTCAGGCTAGGGTGTGGCGGCAGCGAGGAGTCAGGCTAGAGTTTGGCTGCAGCGAGGAGTAAGGTTAGAGTGTGGCTGCAGCGAGGAGTCAGACTAGAGTCTGGCTGTAGCGAGGAGTAAGGCAAGAGTTTGGCTGCAGCGAGGACTAAGGCTAGAGTGTGGCTGCGAGGAGTCAGGCTAGAGTGTGGCGGTAGCAATGAGTCAGGCTAGAGTGTGGTGGCAGCAAGAAGTCAGGCTAGAGTGTGGCGGCAGCGAGGAGTCAGGCTAGAGTTTGGCTGCAGCGAGGAGTAAGGCTAGAGTGTGGCTGCTAGGAGTCCGGCTAGAGTATGGCTGCAGCAAGGAGTCAGACTAGAGTGTGGCTACAGCGAGGAGACAGTCTAGAGTGTGGCGACAGCAAAGAGTCAGGCTAGAGTGTGGCGGCAGCGAGGGGTCAAGCTAGAGTGTGACTGCAGCGAGGAATCAGCCTAGAGTGTGGCGGCAGGGAGGAGTCAGGCTAGAGCATGGTGGCAGCGAGGAGTGAGGTTAGAGTGTGGGGCAAGCGAGGAGTCAGTCTAGAGTGTGGCGGCAGCGAGGAGTTAGGCTAGTGTGTGGCGACAGCGAGGAGTCAGGCTCCAGCGTGGCGGCAGCGGGAAGTTAGGCTAGGCGTGGCGGCAGCGAAGAGTGTGGCGGCAGCGAGGAGTTAGGCTAGGGCTTGGCGGCAGCGAGGAGTGAGGCTAGAGTGTGGCGGCAGCGAAGAGTCAGGCTAGGGCGTGGAACAAGCTAGGAGTCAGGCTAGTGCGTGGCGACAGCGAAGAATAAGGCTAGAGTGTGGCAGTAGCGAGGAGTCAGGCTAGGGCTTGGCGGCAGCGACTAGTCAGGCTAGGGCGTGGCGGCAGCGAGTAGTCAGGCTAGAGCGTGGTGGCAGCGAGGAGTCAGTCTGGGGCGTGGAGCAAGCGTGGAGTCAGTCTAGGGCTTGGAACATGCGAGGAGTCAGGCAAGGGCGTGGCGGCATCGATGAGTAAGGCTAGGGCGTGTCGGCAACGTAGACAGGCTAAAGTGTGGCGGCAGCGAGGAGTCAGGCTAGGGCGCGGCGGCAGCGAGTAATCAGGCTAGGGCGTGGCGGCAGCGAGGAGTCAGGCTAGGGCGTGGCGGCAGCGAGGAGTCAGGCTAGTGCGGTGTGGCAGCGAGGAGTGAGGCTACAGTGTGGTGGCAACGAGGCGTCAGGCTAGGGCGTGGCAGAAGCGAGTAGTCAGGCTAGAGCGTGGCGGCAGCGATGAGTCAGGCTAGTTTGGGTGGCAGCGAGGAGTTAGGCTAGGGCGTGACGGCAGCGAGAAGACAGGCTTAAGCGTGGCGGCAGCGAGTAGTCAGGCTAGAGTTTGGCGGCATTGAGGAGTCAGGCTTGAGTTTGGCTGCAGCGAGGAGTAAGGTATGAGCGTGGCTGCAGCGAGGAGTCATACTAGAGTGTGGCTGTAGCGAGGAGTCAGGCTAGAGTTTGGCTGCAGCGAGGACTAAGGCTAGAGTGTGGCTGCGAGGAGTCAGGCTAGAGTGTGGCGGCAGCAATGAGTCAGGCTAGAGTGTGGCGGCAGCAATGAGTCAGGCTAGAGTGTGGCGGTAGCGAGAAGTCGGGCTAGAGTGTGGCGGCAGCGAGGAGTCAGGCTAGAGTTTGGCTGCAGCGAGGAGTAAGGCTCGAGTGTGGCTGCGAGGAGTCCGGCTAGAGTGTGGCAACAGCAAAGAGTCAGTCTAGAGTGTGGCTGCAGCGAGGAGTCAGACTAGAGTGTGGCGGCAGCGAGGAATCAGACTAGAGTGTGGCGGCAGCGAGGAGTCAGCCTAGAGTGTGGCGGCAGCGAGGAGTCAGGCTAGAGCGTGGTGGCAGCGATGAGTGAGGTTAGAGTGTGGGGCAAGCGAGGAGTCAGTCTAGAGTGTGGCGGCAGCGAGGAGTCAGTCTAGAGTGTGGCGACGAGGAGTCAAGCTAGAGTATGGCTGCAGCGAGGAGTCAGGCTAGAGTGTGGCGGCAACAAGGATCAGGCTATCATCAACTCTGTGGAGTTTGGTGTCAATTGATCCCCAGAACTAATCATATGCGTTATCGGTGCGTAGTTTCCTTAATGTAGGCACGGTCACATGGGTAAGGTCGTGACCTTCAGAACGGCTGACATGTCTTTGTGTTGAAGAGCCTTGCTAAGGTGATCGCTGTGCTTCAACAGTTCATAACCAAGTGTCACACCATAGAGAAAGTCAAGTGAGGCCATCTGACTCTTCACAACAACAATGCGAGCTCTGGTCTCACTATCTTTTGTAGTCTCATATAGGTGGTATCCCATACTTTCTGCAGAACGGAATAATTGTCGAAGACACCTTTTTTAAACACTCCGCCCTAACAGTCACAGCACTCTAAATCCATGTGTGTAGGGGCTCATCTAACAGTTCTTCAAATTGTCCGTCACGTTTGGGTGAATCTGCACACGCTTAGATATCTCGCGTACTGCGTCCAGTGAGTCCCGCAGAACCTTACTGCCTCGTTTTGTATCTTAGTTCACTACATGTGATTCAAAACTTTAAATGTTTCACTATATGTTACGTAAGAATTTGTTATTGCCCCGAATAGCGGCCTACCGTTATCAGAACGTATGTCCGTCCATCCGTCCACACGGTCTCCGATCTATAACTGAAGAACGCTTAGACACAGGGACCTCAGACTTTTTGTAGGTAGGTTGGTCATGATCAGCAAATGATTCCTTTTGATTTTGATGTGAGTGTGTCAACGTCATGATCGTGGAGACCTAAAGGTGAAACCCCGTTTCCGATTTATAACTCGAGAAAACTGGTTCCAATGGATTTCAAGAACGCTCGATCACAGGGACGTCAAACTTGGTGAGCAGGTTGGTCATGACAAGCAGATGAACACAAACGCTTATGCGGTCAGGGGGTCACATGATCCCTATTGTCAGTGGGTCAAAGATTAAGGTAAATAACTGATGAAGACTTTGTCCTTGGAACCTCATACTTGATAGGCAGTTTGAACACTACCTGCGGATGACCCCTTTTAATAGTAAATACCAGGGTTATAATACAGTACACATGATCAAGCCATTTACCCTACATCACTCACCTTAAGTTATCCAATGGTAGTTCTTTTGTTTCTTAGTTCTTTCAATTCCAGGTTTTCATTAAAAAAATGAATCAAGAAAAATGACTAACATTATATGAATTGTTCACATACATATTTAATATTCAACTTATAATAACATCCGCTCAATCTTGAAGTTACTTATTATATATGTGTTATACTTAGCTTTTAAACATGTTAGCAATCAATAGTTTCAAACTGCATGGGAAGGTTGTCATGAAAATACATGTATGTTAGATGCTTAAGGCTACCAGCCAATAATATAGGTCATCTGTCCAACACAACGCCTTCAGGGGGCATTTGTCACATCTCCTACCCCAAATATTTCATGCAAATATTTTGTTGTATTCCCAACCCTACAAAACTCCACTGTCATGTTATATGTTATTACGTACACCAACTTACTGAATAAATGATAAAGCAGATTTAATACAGTGTATCAAAACAGTTTTATGTATGACTTCGAAGTGTTACATATACTGTATAATAAGATTATTGCATCAAACCAGTGACCTTTGTAAAATATATGAAAAATGCAAGCATGGTAACCATCATATATTTGAAAATAAAAATGTTGTTGAATGACCACTTTAAAATTGAACTGTTGTATAACAAGAAGTGAATAAAGGTTTTATAACTTTTAAAAACAGAAACATATTTGAGCTTGAATATTGACAAAGATGCCAATGTAAAATAGGCAAATTAACATACTGAGCTAATTAATTTATAAGCTCATACAAATTGCTTGCTTCATACTTGGCCGATATATTTAGTTTTGCATTCACTGATACATGTTAGGGCCAGTGAGAGGTCGAGTACTGGTTTACCAGTCTTACAGATAATCCAAGGCCAACACTTATTGGTTGTTATATTTGAATATCTATATAATCTGTGTGTATAGTCTTGTGTGGGCCGTACATTCCTTATTGAGAGTCTCTCTACACAGAGATTTTTAGGCTACCGGGCTTGTTCCCGTTTATTTTCTAGTCAGCAAAATGAGGATTTTGACAGTATCTATAACTTACTGTATTTAAAACAGGTTCATACATAATTATACTAAAGCACAATGGATTAAGGCAAACAGATGATTAAACAGTGATAAAAAAACACTCATCAGGTTCATCTGTCTTCGTTTCAGACAAAAAACTTTAATTTAATATAACATTTTATTTTGCAATTCAAATCACAATGTCACATGTTTTTCATCCATAGTTCACAATTTCTTACTTAAGTGTCATTTCCATTCTATACACAATATTGAATAGAAGATATAGAAGTTTCCTTACTTTAAATAAATTTAAATTCTCACAATAGGTTCTCTTCCTTGTAAATAATTGTGAATCTCCAAAGTATTAAAGTTGATAGTTATTTATAATAATTAAACATATATATATATATGCAACCACTCAAACCATGACTTTAAATCACCATTTTACTGTTTTTCAAGAACTATATGAACCACAATGAGAATGTTTACAGATAAAGTCCCTCTGGGGAGCCCTCGTTTTTCCTGTAGAGGACGTTTTCCTTTGCGTTCTTGAAATCTTCGTTAGTGACTTTCATACGACGCTCACGTAAGGCAAGCAGACCGGCTTCTGTACAGATTGCCTAGTAATGATAAGACACAGTATTTTTTATACTTAATTCATCAATACAATGTCATTTTCATGGATAAAATTTGGTTGATTGAAATCAAATATATTCTTCAAAATTCCATGGACTAAGGTATATCAATATATTCATACAAATACATTTTCATTACCATAAGCAAAAAATGTTAATAATCATGAGAATATTTGTTTTCATTTCTTTCAAAGTTTTTTATATTTTTATTCTACATCATGCTTCAATTTGTAAAAAAATCTGTCCCTTATAACAGTATCGAGCTTAGCTTACGGATTCTGTTTTTGTATAAATTATGTAATTTTCACATTCCGAGACTATTTAAGAAATTCTCTTTATGATAATCGCCAATAATTAATTTTTAATTTGTAAACTGAAGAACAAGTAAGTAAATTGTTTAGATGAATTAAGAGACTTAAGTTTGTTACATTGAAGACTGTTCAAGAAATTGCGTCCTGGCGCAAACTTTTATTATAAAAGCCAAATAAAATTGTCGGCATAATTAAATCACATAGGAGGATCAATAATTTCAAAGATCTCCATCAAAACGTTTTTGGTAACCATGGTGTGACATTTGTATACCTTGATATCAGCCCCAGATAGGTCATCTTTGGCCATTACGTAATCATCAATTTTCACATCATCAGCAAGGGTCATACGGCTGGTGTGGATGGTAAAGATTCGCCGCTTGGTCTTCTCGTCCGGTAGAGGGAACTCAATTTTCCGGTCAATACGGCCAGGTCGAATGAGGGCAGGATCCAGAGTCTCTATTCTGTTTGTGGCCATAATCACCTGAGGTAACCGGAATATTAAATCATAAAGAATCTTCAGCATATTAAACACAAATCTTGGATATAGAATAGTTTTAGCACTATATTTATTACTTTTCTTTTTTATTTGTCTGTCTTGGTTCTATGCCTTGAGACATTAGCATTTATAACTATTATTTAAAAGTCCATGAACTTATTGATCAAAACTGAACTTCAGTCCTGTCAAAACGAAGTGAAGAGTAGTTCACAGTGTCTGATAAGGTATCTATAGATATAACGGCAGCAGTAAGGACTGCATGTTTTTACTCCTGTATTATGAAAAAAGAAGACTAGGATTTACAGAGACTGGTCATCTGCAGAATGGTTAAGGTATATGTTCAGAAAACACTGTTGTACCCACCTTGACGTCTCCGCGTGAATCGAAGCCGTCGAGCTGGTTAAGAAGCTCCAACATTGTCCTCTGTATTTCTCTCTCACCTCCAGAGTTGGAGTCATATCTGTAAATGTAGCATTTCGTAAATAGAATGGCTTTGAACATTTCCACAAACATTTTTCTTTATACTACATGTAATTTGGTTGTATAGAAAGGCCACACAAGGCACATTACTAACTTTTGCAAGTGTGAAAACTGATTAAATACCAATTGTTCAGTGTCTGTGTATCACTATATGTACACAGTTTTCTTAAATTTTATAAATCATGAATAAAAGACCCTAAAATTAAATCATTAAACTATTTTTGTTTAAATATTATTTGAACAGGACGCATATCACATAATTGTAATGTAACTTATCTCACAAATAATTAATAGTATATGTTTAACTGCAATATAATTTCAATAGCTGAACACACGAACGAGTATCTATAGGCTGTAGGATAAACATTTGCCAGTTAAAAGCTGATTTTACTTGTAACCTTTTGAAGTAAACTACTTCTTGAGGTAAACATTTAACAAGACGAGCTACTTCTTGAAGTAAACATTTAACAAGAAGTGTTTCCTCTTTAAGTAAACATTTAACAAGAGTTTCACTTAACAAAATGAGCTACTTCTTGAAGTAAACATTTAGCAAGACGAGTTAATGGTTTCAGTAAATTTCTATCAAGACGAGAATCTTATAACAAGACAAGTTACTTTTGGTAGTAAATATTTAAGAAACTGTTCAGAACAACAACGTTAAGTTCCATACAGACCTTTTAGTACCAATAGCATCTATTTCATCAATGAACACTATAGATGGGGCATGCTCCTCTGCCACTCGGAACAGTTCACGAACCAACTTGGGACCATCACCCTGAATAAAAATAACACAGTTTCTTTAACTAATGTGAACTGTTTAAACTAATAATCAATTTTAATGAAATGCCATCACCCTAATCCCTGTAAAACTTGTCCTAACAAACATTTTTGAAAGTTTTAGAGGGACTTGCTAATGTTTTGGCCCAATTTTTTGTCCCGGTAATGCATATAATAACACGTATCAGTATATTACATCTATTTCATGTTTTAATTATTCTGCTCTTAGTGGGTTTGTGAACCCACACTGGTACACTCAAGGAAAATTAGAAAACTGACAACAACCTCTAGCCCACAAGGACTCATGGATAACTTAACCTTTAAGCCTTTTGTTGAATCTCACATTACTCATGCTTTACAAAAACAATGTGGATTTCAAAGATAGTATTTGAGCATATATCAACATTTTTTGAATGGTTCCAGTTGTCAATATCTTAGTTTTAACACTCCTAGTGATTTGCCACACTTTATTTCGTCATGCAAAAGAAACTGAAAGTGCATTTTACAAAAACATGAGCAACCCCTTCAACACATTTGGTCTGATCATTTTCAAAATTTTCATTGTTTGATATTCATTATGCATTATTGAAGCTAGATTTATTCTGAAAAATCCCCTAATAAAATAGACTTATAGGCACTAGTGTATTTTGTTGAAAACCATTACATATTTCTCAAAACAGTACATGTCAAATATAAAAAGGTTTAACACATTTCAACCTTTTTTTAAATAACATTTGAATTTTTGTTTTTCAAAAACCTTGGTTCTACAGTTAGTGAATCATACAATAATATAATAAGCAGTGGTCGATATTAACACAAGCCCGCAAGCCCTGCACTTCTAGTCTTGCTTTAATTCTGAATTTTATATTGCAGGGCAAGTTGATGCCAAGCAATAGTATAAGAACTTGTTCATCGAAAGGTTGATTTCAATGACAGAATTAGGTGTATAAATATCTTACCAGATATTTTTGAATAAGTTCAGATCCAACAACTCTTAAAAATGTAGCACTTGTTTGATTCGCCACAGCTTTTGCCAATAAAGTTTTGCCTGAAACAAACAATTAAATGTAAGAACAACGAATTATGGAGTTTTTGATAAGCATGTGCAGATATCATTTATGAAGGAAAAAAGGTGATGGTAACTCATGTATCTT
Source organism: Mya arenaria (assembly GCF_026914265.1). Classification (NCBI taxonomy): domain Eukaryota; kingdom Metazoa; phylum Mollusca; class Bivalvia; order Myida; family Myidae; genus Mya; species Mya arenaria. The sequence continues at coordinate 23,273,760 of NC_069132.1, read as the reverse complement.
TAAAACATTCCTAAAAATGCTTAATAATCAACTTTATCACACCACAATAAATGTTAGGAGACACTATGACAGGGTCAGCATCATTTTCTTGGAAGGATAGGATAACTCAATACAAGGAAATCAGATTTCAGGCCAGAGCATGCAACTTGAAGTCATCATGAAAGTAAACCCACCTGTGCCTGGCGCACCATACAATATAACACCTTTTGGAGGTTTGATCCCCATCTCTTCATAATATTCTGGATGGGTAAGAGGCAACTCCACTGACTCCTGGAATAGGCAATATGTAAAACAGTTGAAGTGTGTCACTTTGTGTTAACAGGTGTAAAACATAAACTGTCTTGCTGCTCTAATTATCTTTCCATCACACGCAATAAATGACATTGTTCATTGAATAAATCTAAAAATTATAATCAAAATCAATAATGCTTTCTCCAAGTATTTCAAGTGTTATTCAATATTACAGAAAATTCCTTAAAATTGAAATCAACTACTGCAGAATTTAAATTTATTTTCAATACTTTTGTTTAATACAATGATTAACACTTAATCAACTACTGTTGAGGCTTTATAAACAAGTTGTATGACAATGGGTGTATTTACCTTGATTTCCTGAATCTGAGTGTCGAGCCCCCCAATATCAGCATATGTCTCCTGTGGAGCCTTTTCCAACTTCATGACTGTTACCATAGGGTCTGTGTCATCTCCCAACACTCCGACAACGGCATGCACCTGCAGACATATGTACAGCATGTTTTATCCCACATTAGCTTATAAGTATCTATCATGTGTTTCCGGTACGGATAAAAAAATCTGACCCGAGTGCACACGCGTAAGCCGGTAACAAAGCTTGCCGAGTTACCGGTCACGCAGCGTGCCCGAGGAAAACATGATATATTTTCTTCCATACCTAAAATTATGAATTTGTGGAAAAATTGACGTAAAAAACGAACTTTTGTACATTTCACCAAAAAGCGCGTGCAATGTTGTGTACTGACATCATAAATCGCAGTAATTTTAATCACCATCGAGGTCAAATAGTTCCTTTAAAAATCGGGCTTTTACAATTATTTATTTTCAATTTTAATTAAAAGTATTGTATACTCAAAAACCATATAATAAAAGAAATAAGAAGTGGCGCGTTGTTGCACATGACTCATCTTACATGGGGGGTGTAAGATGAGCTTTTCCAGCACCAGTCACATGACCAGAAACACACGTCTGGTATGCGAGAATTACATCTAATCACTACAACATCACTGAAATCACTTTCTAGTTTTTGTTGTAACATATGTCCACAAACATAATAGACATTATTAAATTATAAGACTTCTCAGAGGTGGTTATTTATGCAATACCCATACTTTACACTAGGCTATGTTAAGAAAGTCACAACTCTTATTTGGAGTTTGAACCCAAGAATCTGTTGCACTCACAAACATGAACAATGATCCACCAAGAGAACAAACATTCATCTGTGTCTTCTCAAAGGAACTAAAACTATAACTCAACAATTATTAAAGTCAGGCCATGCTATACATGTGCAGCCACTTGCAACATGTTAACCAAGTTCCATTCACATTCATTCAATGGTTTCAGGAATATCTTTCAAGGTTCAGGTTCTAGCTTAACAATGCCAGACATGAAATACATTCACTTTCTCTCATCCAAAAATAGACAAGCTAAATAATATGAGTTTGAATCATACTCTTGAAATCTAGGACTCCTAAACTACTGTCTTTTACACAGCTTGTTTGATACCTTGTGATTAAGTAGAACAGAGCATCCAGGCTCCAGCTGGTCCTTGTCAACAAATGAGAGAATGGATACATAGTGCTCACTGCCCACAGAGGTGGACACGATGGCGTGGTTGTCGTCAATTATCTCCTCCAGATTTCCCACGGACATTGGAGACCCACGCAGCTCATCAACCTTTGTCCTCTCTTCCTGTTGAAAGAGACAAAAAATAGTGAGGCAAGACAAACCTTAGAATTGTGCAAATCCTATTCATTCAGTCATGGCCAAACATGTATACAGCTTCAAAAAACATCTTTTCTTTAGACATTGCTAGAAACAGCCCTTGACTTTCACAAATTCTTATAATACTATAACTTTTTATTTATGCTTATAAATCTACTAAGGCTTTTCTCCAAGTATTTATATATAAGCCTGAATGATTACTCTAGCCTGTGTTACCTCATGTTTCTCCTCCTGGGGCTTAAGTCTTTCCTGGTTTCGGATGAACTCTTCCTCCATCAGCAGATAATCTTTGATCCGCTCCAGCTTCAGCAGTTTCAAACGACACCGGGTGTGCGGTGTCACTGTGAACAAGGGTGTTTATTAATTTCGGGATATACATTGGTAAATGCTCAAAACAACTGCAATCTAAAGACATAATCTGAAAAGTTAATTTCTAATGCATGGAATTCTACTTGTACTGACTTCATCCAATATTTATACAAAAAAAATGTTAAGTTTACTCTAAATATTTAATAAAATGACATTTTCAATAGGAACAAGAGTAGTCATGGACATATCTCCCCAAATTGAAGTACAGAAAATGAGTCATGGTCTTATTATATTTTAGTAAGTTATGTGGTTATCAATTCTGACAGTAACTTGTATTTTGGAACTTTACATTAAAAGTTTATGGAGCAATATGATATGGGTATGCGAAAATAGCATTTACTATGAGTATAAAGATAAACAAAGGGTTATTACTCAAAAACATTGTTCCTGTGCACTGCACTTCTCCTAAATATGACCTATCTATGAAAGAAAATTTGAAAGTCAATTCATAAAAGACTTTTGGAGTTATGCTCTGGACATAAATAAAGTATTAAATGTAAAGAACAAAGGGCATTTGTTCAAAGCATATTGCTGCTAAAGTTATGGTTCTTGTTCACTGCACTTCTCCTCAATATGATCTATCAATATATGAAGTAGGAAGCCAAAATCTCAGAGACTTCTGGAGTTATGCTCCAGACAAAAATGCTAGGAGCTCATGCACACTCACCTACCCTTTCTATGCCCTTTTCACATTTCCCTTGGGGATAATAATAATATATATATATATATATATATATATATATATATATATATATATATATATATATATATATATATATATATATATATATATATATAAAGAAATAGCAAATACCTTGTGGTAATTTGCTTGCTGCATCTGGCCCCTTCATTTTCTTCTTTTTCTTGCCAACACGTGTTGGAATTGGTGGTTCATATTTCTTCTTCTTTTCCTGCAAAAGATTACATTAGATATTTGTAATTCACAAAACGAAAGTTTATTTTATGGAAGGAGCCATTAGTTTTAGTATAGAGAAAGCTTTAAACTACAGGGCACTTTTTAATGCCCTTTTTGAAAAAGTATATTCATTTCTCAAAACAGTTGAAAATTCCCTTTCCCAAACACATAAATTCTACAACAAATTTTTTGTCAAATACCCCTCTTGTAAGATGGAAAGTTAAAAGCCAATATTTATAAAGCTTTAACAGAGACCTGAAATAATACTGTCAGATATATAATGCATTCTATACTGAGCAAAAAAATTTGAAGTGTAACCTTTATCTATGAAATGCCTGAGACAGCTTTTGAGGCACAAATAGTTTTTGGAGTTATATAGAAATTTCTTTTATGGTTATGGAGAAACAAAGGTATTGCTAAGAAATCAAAAAAGGCAAGTATGACCTTCACCTTTCAGATGAGGGCATGGATTATGTAAGACACAACTTCCCACAGTTATCAACTATTCTGTGAAATCCCATTAGTTTACATACTTAAATTATGACTATGAAACATGATTGAAAGGACAGCTGAAACACAGTCAAAGTCAAAAATTATTGGGATACATTGACCACTCAAGATGTCTTTGACCTTCAAGTACAAAGCTGACACCTTACCATGCTGCTTTACAATTCTTTGGAATTTGAAAAAAATACCATTGAAGTTAAAAAGTTTTGGCTGAGACTGTATGTCACATTATGTATAGTCCACCATGCGCATTTCATACACATGTTTAAGCAGGCAGATGGAAGCAATCCAAATACATATGCTGAAACTAATCCTATTTTGACTTACTTTATCATCTTTCTTCTCCCCTCCTCCTCCAGAACCACCAGACTGTTGCTGACCCTGTAAAATAGGATGATTATATGATGCAAAAATTAAGAGATGTAAAAAAGAGTTCACGAAAACCTGCCCCACCAACCAACCCTGATAAAATTTGGTCAAACCTTAGTTATATTTCCTAAAAATATATAAAACTTCACACAGTTTGACAGCTCGACATTTACATGGTTCATACAGACTTGTCATCATCTAATTCCAGGACTTTTCCAGGACTTAAAAATATTTTTTCCAGGAGTGTATACCGTGTTCGATATAAAGGTGCTAGTGTTGGTTACTTTCCCTGCCTGACATTGTTTAAGAGCTGAAACATTGTTATTTTGATCCCTCGACATGTTATTTACATGCTTATCTCCCTTCGCATGCGATTTCAGTGCAGCTTCTCCCATATTTGATATGTCAAACAGCTTATCGCAAACAATACAAAGCGCTTTTGTCTTGTCGGCCTTAAATGGACGAAGCCATCGTCTATAGTTTTCATTCGCCTCCCATTCACTTCTAAACACATTTTCCTCGCGAAGACATTTTTATCGGATTATCGGAAGTAAACAACCGGAAACATGCTATTCTGCGCGCGGCACTATAAAGGCAGTGTTAAAAAACGGGTTTAAGACCGGGAAATTACAGCGCTTTTTACGGCGTCTATTTCGTCCGATGGTCAGCAATGTAAATATTCATGATTATTTTGAATAGACAGTGTTTGTCCGACCAATTTCAAGGAGAATTATAAATTTTCATGGGAAATTTTTATTATTCAAGGACATTTCAAGGATATTTCTGACAATGTCATTTTCAAGGAGTTTTCCAGGACTGATGCCGAATTCAAGGAGTTTTCCAGGACTTTTCCTATCCTGTGCAGACCTTGATTTATCAATGCACCAAAACAATTGTGTACTGTTTTTGATATTCACAGTAATAGAATACTCACATTAATAAAGACTTAAAAAATGGACAAACAATAATGCACAAATCAATTGTAACCCCCCCCCCCCCCCCCAGGTCCAGGGGTATACCAGGGATTGCAGAGGAAATGGGCTGTGTTTTTAACTTCCAGAAGGCCCCACTGTGCCGGGTGAATGTGGTGGTTTTATCTTCGCGCCAACAATAGGGGGGAATGGGCCTTACCTAGTGTCCCTGGGATGAAGGGGCATTTGGCAGGATTTTACCAGCAGTTAGTCCCCATAGGACAGGGATTTTATCCGAGCTTGGGTGGACCGCATATCAAAGTCCTTGCTGGTGGGGGCATGTTTACAATTGACTGATGTTTAACTGTATCAGTATTATACTCAGTATTTCACAATTTGTGCAGATAAAATATATGTTCAAAACTTTAAAAAATGAAAAATGCAGCTATGATGTCTGAATAATGAACATAACAATTAAACGATATAGGATACCATCCAAAACTTGAAATAAATTCATCATGACTTAGCAAAACCGGCGTCGCCTATTGTCACAACGTATATACTGAGAGTATGACATTCACATACTGCAAATTGTATCGATCTTAAGAATGAAACTATTATGTGTTCGTTTTATGTGTTTTGTTATGTTTTTAAAGCGTTAGGTGAAGACGGAATATCATTCGTAGTTAAACAGTTTGCTCACCATTTTTGTAACCGGAAGTTACTTTATTCTCTTAAGAACCGAAAGTAAAACCAAAGAAAAGTTAGACCTTCATTACATTGAACCTGACTGGCGGAAAATGAATTCTAACCAATGATTTCCACTTTTTCAGCATTGTACGTTAAGAGAGCTTTGTGAATTTCTTCATTATTATTTTCATAAAATGTATAAAAATGACCAATAACTGACACTACCTACTTTCAATGTTTTCAGTATATTCATGAACTGGTACACGTCCTAGGCTGCTCAATTTAACGTCGGTGTTGGAGGTTTGCGTCGAGCAGGTATGTCTAAAGCCGACGTATAACAAGTTAATAGTGGAAAAATGCTACTTTAACTGATTGTCTTGAAAGGTACACTCACACGTCAACGCGTGATATGTATATTAGTGCGTGTGGGCGCAGTATGAAATGCATACAACAAAGAAATAGAGTAATGCATACAACATATGCAAAGAAGGGTTTTCACATTTGCATACAACATACACAAAGAAGGATGTTGAGAAACGCATACAATATAGAATAAGAACAAAAATATTGACATTGAAATATTATTGTTTAAATCAATAAATTATTATGTTTATGAGGTTAGTCAAGTGAGAAATATTTTATTAACTTTATATTTGAATTTTGCTTTTAAAACTAAAACATAAACTTTTTGTTTTGTTTGAATAGGGATAAGATCCTTATATGAAATCATTAAAATTGGTTTAATAGCTTGAAGGAAACAAACAGTTTATGAAAACTTTGCAATTGGATAAAATAAAGATTGTATTCATTGTGTATACTACAAGTATATAAGTACATTTAGGAAACAGAAACATATCATGTCACACTGATTACAATACATCAGAAACTTGTAAAATAAATCTATATAAATAATTTCTCATAAGTTTAGTAAAGCACCTGGTACTTGATAAAAGACATACATGTATTTTTAAGAATTATTGTAAATTATATGTAACAATTATAAACTGTATCCGAAATGAACAACACATTTGCATAAATATATTATATAAAAAATAATGAATACAACAGAGAGGCATGTGGGATGTAAAGAGTTTACACATGATAAATGTACATTCATTTGTTTACTTTAATGAGTAATTTTTTACTTAAATATTGCATGAAAAACACAGAAATTCCTCAGTGGTTGTTGAATTATCTGAAGGTGTGTTAACACAATATTTGTTGGTCTTTACGGGTGTGGTGAATTTGACATGCAGGCGAAATTGTTGGGTCCATTTTAAAATTATATTTCCACCGTTCTTCATCCTCATCGAAAAGTGGGAGACATTATATAGTATTACGTACTAAGTAAATGTGTTCTATACAAAATATGTGCTGCTTCCATATGTTTCAAAGAAAGCCTTTTGTTAAGTTTTTGTCATTAACAGTCAAATTAAGGTTGACCAGTAAGAAACATTTCTGAAACTAGTTCATTATAATTTCTTATGTTTTCAAGATATACAAAGCTTTCACATTTTTCTTTTTCTGGTAATGGTTCTATTTTAGGGATTTTATTAATTCAATTTGCCTCAAACTTTAATTTAAAAAATCTTTTTTCCTGCTTTGTAGTCCTTGATGTTTAATTAGTAATTTTGGCGTTAATGCAGAGTAAAAAAGTGTTTTTTGCTTTCCCGGGATTTTGTGTTTTCTTTGGCGTTAAACTTAATGTGTTGTCTAGATTTACAAAATCATCAAATTCAATAAAGATTAAGATCAATACACAGAAACTGTGTACTATATACAGATTGGTAGGGGTCACTTATCCAATAAAATTAAGGGTCACTTGTCCAGTAAAATACCAGTTATTGGAGATTACTTATGTGTATTGTCTGCCATAAGGTGTCCAAATGACATAATCATGATTCATTATATATTTTTCATTTGTCACCTAACACCTATCTTTATGGCATCCCTTAAATTAACGATGTGTGAATAAAGAACAAACAAACGATTGCATAGCACCTGCTATCATGGATAATTGGAGTATTGTCTCAGAATTTTGGGGAGTTTATAATAAGGAAGTCAATAAATGAAATCAAAGGATTGTTATTTCTCGACTCATTTTATTGGAAAGAAAACACTATAACACGATTTATCCAAGCACTCTGACAAATATTTTGTCTGACTATGTCCTATCACTAAAGCCATTGTTTATAAAAAAAAGATAAATTTATTCCAATCACAAATATTGCAATCAATATAATATGCACATGTAATAACTACAAATTTAATCTAACAGAATAACCAAATTTACTACACGAAATATATATACCTACCCTTTTTACTCATTTTTCCTTTCAATTTATAATTTCAAAAGGATCATTTTATATATTTGGGATTGTTTGTTCTGATGAATGTATTGGATACGGAAAGATCAAATGTTGTTGTTTTTTTGCATTAAAAGTTAAACTATTAAACAAATTTAACATCTGAGGTTTATCCCTTTACAAAATATATTAATAATTGTCTATATTTCTCATTTTTCAATAATGTAAGAACTTTTAAATCCTATTTTCACCTATTACAATACAATTCATCAATTCAGACATTTTTACAACTACCAAAAATGGTTTAGTTTTTCATCATATGATGAAATGAAAGTTATTAAAAGTAATTCTGTGTTTGGTTTTAGGTTTTAATTCTAAAAGCAAAATTCAAAAATAAAGTGAATTAACTATTTTTCACTTGACTTAACTTCATAAACATAATAATTTATTGATTTTAACAATAAAATTTCACTGTCAATATTTTTGTTCTTATTCTATATTGTATGCGTTTCTCAACATCCTTCTTTGTGTATGTTGTATGCAAATGTGAAAACCCTTCTTTGCCTATGTTGTATGCGTTACACAATTTCTTTGTTGTATGCATTTCATACCGCCCCGTGCGTGTGCCGATGTAAACAAACAACTACAATGTAAGTAGTATTAAATATATATAATGGTAAAACGTCATCAAACGGATGACAATTAGTATCTACTTATATACGATTTAAATAAAAATGTGAAAGAACATGTCTCATATCGCCGGAAAACTTTCCTATAAAATTGGAAGATTTTAGGATTGGGCTGAAAAAAATATGCTTAATTGAGAAGCTGACTCAGGTTTTGGAGTCAGTTAATTGTTCATACACATAAATCTGAAAAGACTCTGAAGAAGTAAAATTTAAAAAATCGCCACTGAAGGGCAAAACATCATCATCAACAACAACAGCAGCAACAACAATAACATCAAGAACTATGAGAGTTGTCTCTAAATTGTTGAACCCGTGCGAGTTCCACACTGGAACCGTATTGTACCACAATGGCAATCACCAAAATGACGGTTATACGTTTGTGATAAAGTATATGCGACTATTGTTTACAGTACAGTTAGTTTGTATTCTGCAATCTTCCAATATAAAAAACAATTTTTGCAATACCGTCTTTTCCGTATACATTCAACATAATTCTTCTCGACTAATCGGCAAGCCATTGAATTCAAATGCCCAGAAAGAACGGCTTCAGCAGGCACCCACAATTCACGGATATCTTAATGGAACTTTAGTCACGTGTACTTATCAAGGCGACTTGCAGAACCCATTTTGGAAACTCACTGGTCAACGTCATGGCAAACATACTATGCTTTCATCCTTTATTTCACACCCACTCTATCTCCGACACAAATTACGCTTGATATATTGAAGTATATTGACCGACATCACATGTTTCACCCATCAATGGCGTGTGCAGACTCGCAAAGGTTAAGGTCATACTATTTGGTCATGTGTTCAGCCTTTATTTCATGTCTGCATCTATTGAAGCTTAATTATAATTGAGTCTAGTGAAATGCTCTACCATGATAACGCCGACATGCGTTGCCGTTGTGTGTTCTTATGATGTCGCTGGACAAATAAAGCACATTACTCTTTGGTAAATTAAATCAGTATATTCTAATATCTGCCTACCAAGTTTGAGGTCCCCGGGCCATATCGTTCTTCAGTTATTGATCGGCAACGGAATTTCACCTCGGTCACCACGACCATGACCTCCGACCCACTGAAGTCAACATCAATATGGTTACGCGATAGCTGCTGCTAAATACCAGTCTGCCTACCAAGTAAAGGGTTCCTGAGCCATAGCGTTCTTCAGTGTTTGATCAGAAACCGTGGTGGGGACGGACGGACGGTCCGATTATTATATGCATCCCTTCGATCGGTACCATAAAATAAAAGTCGGCATCAAGTAAAAGCAATGTACTTTATTTTTGCACTCTGAGAGAAGAGATTTTGAAAATGTTTGACATACATAAAGGTTAATATATGCAAACTGAATGTTCCATATACAGAGTCAACGTCATTTTATATTTATTGACCCTCGTTCAAATGACTGGAACTGGAAATATTACTAATCGAGGCGACCTACAACTGAAACAGCTCAACGTCAATGTCCTAGCACTGGGTACATGTTCCATATTTCATACACCCGTTTACCATGGTTTACGGATATTGAAGATTCTCGAACCATGTGTTTTACTCATCACAATTAGGGTTTCACAAGAACCCGGACCGCCGTTCACCGTAAAGAACACTGTTCATTTGAGGTTTTGAACTGTTTGACCTATTGTTTTCAAATGTTTGTCGATTAATTACAATTATCATGTCGCCTCTTTGACCTTTTGCCTCCAAAGGCAGTATGGATAATCTGCTGATCATGATAATGTGCATATTAAGTTTGAATACTACACCAAAGCGTTCAAATGTAATTTATTGGAAACAAAAGCGCATGGTATACTTCTAGAAAAGGTCACCATGAGTCATGACCTTGCCTTTTGACATACTGACCCAAAAAACAATATTGCAGGGGCAATATACTGACCTTAACAAATGTGAATAAAAGTCGTTTAAAAGTAATTGATCAGAAACATCCGTATTTTTACTAGTAAAAGCCCACTTATAGGGCTCATCTCTTGACCAAGAACTTTTTTTTATAGATCAGAAACGAAAGAGTGATGCCGACGACGACACAGACAACGACGCCACCGGGCAAAGTAACCACTCGTTCTCAATTAGTATGTATATTTACGAGTAAATCTATGTATATACATGTATCACCACTCGTTGCATGATTATCGGCGTTCATATATATATATATATATTCCATATTCTCTGAAACAAACTACATTCGAGTTTAAAAACCTTTTATTTCTTGTGAATCTGAATAATAAAGTTAGCATGTTCTGTTATTAAAATGATGTAATTAAAGAGAAAGCCACACATTCTATTATGAAACATTAATTGTAAAAGCTCCTAATGAACACAGGTATAACATTGCACAATATATATATCAAAGATCACATGGTTTATCTTCATCTCATGATGAGCATGTGTTTTACAGAAAAAGACTCTGACAGTACACTTTCAAATAATTGACATTTAACCTTGTAGACTCGCTGATATCCCCATACATCACATTGATTCCCAGTGCTATTTTACAGGTAATTCTGAACTGATACAACACACACAAACACCTGTATGACATAGTGTACACAAAGTAGACAAAACGTTCCTAGGTAGTATTTCTTACGATTGATAGATATATTTATTTCAGTAAGAAATGCACATTCATGGACAATTAAAATAAACAACATGTATAGTAAATAAAATAATACATACATGATATTATCAATAGCTATGACAGGCACACCAAACCAAGGATGACACAAAAAAGAGAAAACTCTTATTTCCATTGTGGTCCTTTGATAAGAATAAAGCCAATGTTGTTTGTGTAACTATGCATGCAATGTTTTGTAAGTACACAGTACTTAATTAAGACCTTATTAGTATAAGCATCGAAAACAATGATTAAATTAAGAACATTTTTGTGTTTGAAAATGCAAAAAACTCTTGATGGGTCCCTCGAGGCATAAATTGGCAATAAGGTTTTCTTAGCCTGAATCCAAGTATATTGAATATTGAACAGAAGAAACTCAAAGTTAAGCTTGGAAATTGCTACAAAATGTTTAAATCTTGTGCTTGAATTTGATGATTTTAAACTGCGTTCAGATTGTAATAATTCATGCTGAATTAGGTTTCCCAATCATTGCTATATTTTGGCCGGATAACTTGCTAAATATATCCATTTGAAGTGATCCATTGTTGATATACTGGATATATATATATATTGATATATTGATAGTGAGACACTTGTATTTTAGTTACATATTGACGACATTGATTTAAAAAGAATACTGATGAAACAAATACTGATGTGCTGAACAAATCAAAAAGCATGAGTTCAAAAGAATGGAAAAACGTAAATATATACCAGCAGTGAGTAGATCTTGGATGGGAGTAGACCTTGGATAGGAGTTGATCTCAGACAGTCAAGAGCTTTGCATTGTTATAAAAGACATATCAAGTGCATCTTCAAAATCAATCAGCCTATTTTGGAACCATAGAAAACAAAGATAAAATATTTGATTTCAGATAATTTTGTTTGTTTATAACTGACAGAGAGTTTAAGTTTACTGTTTTGAAGTTTTCTATTATATCACAACCGATCAGAAAGGAATCGTGAGCAAATTTCAAAAAGTGTCCAAAATCTATTCTCCTTCTGGTATTGCTATCAACATAATAAAAGCATTTCTAAGTGCTATGGTCTTTAAAAAATAAAAACAAGCACTCTAGAAAAAATGAATTGCACATTAACATTCAAAAATACTGTACAGTTACATTTCTATGTGATATATCCATAACATAACGCTAAAGTAATAACTATATGTAAATCAAAATATAAATAGTAAATTACATTTTAACAATGCTGCTCAATATTGAAACTGAATACTGGAAAATAAGTACGCCAACATTGAACCAAGAGCTCCTTTCAGGCCTTTTTTTTTTTTTAATTAAAACAAAATGAAATAGGAAAAATAATAGATCAATACATTTGGGTCTAAACTGTGTGAATTACACAGTGTTTCTAACAAGTGATAATTGTCAATAGTGAAAAATAGCCAGGGATCTGTTTGAAAATGAGAGGTTTATACAAAAAGCAGGGTAAAGGTGTCCCTTTTCAAATTGTTTCAAAAGTCAATTATATAAATTTATATTCATTTTAAAGTACATCCTTTTGTTTTTGATACAAATGTCCGAACGAAAACCAATCTTTACAATTGACCAATAGTGTACCAGTAATGTTAAACCTCTCAATCCTAATTTCAAGACTAAACCTGACTCTCAGAACCACAGTTATCGCAAAATGCTGATAATAATTTAAGATGGCCTTATTAACAAAAAGTTGTTAATTATTTTACTATACATTTTACTGATTATTGTTCACCAATTATTGTAAATCTGGCAACCAATGGTGATAATTATTGATAACATAGTCCGGGCTAAACAATATGAAATAAGCAACATGTATGTAAAATTCAAGATTTAAGCAAGTCAGACAAGTTTTACCAGAGCAGGACATGCAGGCTTTTTGAGAATTTCTATCACTGCCCCATTAACTTGTATACTGCAGCAGTCAATCATTTAAAGGAACCCACTCATGAATTTATATGTTTGCAGACATTGAAAAATATTATTGTTATTAAATGCTCTATTTGCTGAAAAGGTTTGGTAATGCTTTTTAAAATTGATTGACTTCATGCTTGAACTTACAAAATTTGGTTCAAAAGGATATCTACCAGTTGCTGTTTGTTAATAAAAATAAGTAAAATAACTCAATACGAAAAAGCATAAAAAAATGTTGTCAACATAAAACACTTTCTAACAGTGTTTGGAATGTTATTGCTGGGTACTTAAATATTGTTTCAACAAAATAAAACCAACAGATTAACAATACATCAAAAACATTTGGCATCTAAAATCACAAGAAACTAAACTTAAGCATCGGAACACAAAAAAATATGAAAGTATAAATAGATTTAAAAAAGACAAGAGCCCCAACTATCACAAAATACGCCCATACTTTTTTAGGACACGGAATTTGGTGATGAATGGGTGTAAGTAAAGCCAAATTTATTGAACGTATGTTTATACATTTTTTTGCCAATTCTAGGGTCAATAACTTTGGACTATAGGAGATGGCTGGTTATTGAAGCTGACTGAAATATTCTGCCCATCCACATTCTGACCAAATTTGGTGATGATTGGACAAAGGCTTCTAGTAATTGATCAGTCAAGACCGATTTTAGGTAATTTCTATAATTAAAGGACGATAAAAGCTCATGACTTGAGCAATATTGACAAACTTTTCCAAGATATTTTATCATTCACATTCTGACCAAATAATGCTTCATACGCCATTGATTGGACAATACGAAATTACGATTATTTCTTTCTATCGAGTGACTAAAGACTGATTATCAAAATGGTCCAGATACTATTCCTCTACATTATCTGGACCAACTTTGGTAATGATCTGATCTGACAAAGTTATTGATCAGACAAGACCAATTTTAGGAAATTTCTATGATTAAAGGGCTATTACTCTCGAGTTCCTAGAGCAATATAGCTGGTTATTAACCCTTTGGCTGCTGATGGCGATTTTAAAGGCTTTGCAAACAGCTTGGAACCAGACCAGACGCCGAGTAACTCGGCGCCTGGTCAGGTTCCAAGCTGTTTGCCACTCAGTCAATATATCCCCAAAGTTTTAAGTAAATTGAAAGAAATTTAGAATAAACCAGACGACATTTTAGAGCAGACGACAATTTACCCAGCATGCAAAGGGTTAAACTTGTCTGAGATATTATGCACATTCACTTTCTGACCAAACTTGATGATAATTGACAAAGGCTTCTAAAGTTACTGATGGGACAAAATACTAGCGCTGACCGCATGGCTGCAACCCCACCTTCCCAGGATCTATTTTAAATAAAATCATTGAAAGTTTTAAAGTCAACATGTCAGACTTTCTTTAAATACTTTTAAATGATATTGTACAATAATAATATATATATAATCATTATATGTGAAACGTAAAAATATGACACCCAAACCTAATATATTGCACGCATCCTTTCAAATAATAGCAACAACAACAAAAATAATCCAACTTCCTACACTGATTAAGTTCTGTAGAGTGCTTAAGTTTGTGTGGTCCCTTTCTTGCAATTGTTTGGTTTGGGCCATTTTTTTTAGCAAGGTATACAATTTGCGTTGCTATTGTCTAATCATCGAATAGGAATGAGAAATTGAAATTGTTGAATGATTTATGTTATTGAACAGATGACTTCACAAAAATTACAGTCTAGCAAAGTTAACACAATTTGCAGAACCTATGTTTACATTATTACTTTGGCTAGGAAATTGGCAAAACAGTTTTATACAGTATAAATACACTTCACTCAGTGATATAATGGTTATTGTCATAGTTACTAAACTGTTAAATAACGAAACTGACTAGACCAGATATAACACTCAATAATGGGCTATACACAAATATCCAAAATATGTAGGCAGAAACGGCATAAAATGCATAGGCAATCATAAACCACACTTTATCAAACGGGACTTCATGTGATATCACACGAGGTAGCATTCTTGGTTTTCCTGGCTCATTTTCTGGGAATTCCCCATGTTTGTAGAAATGCTCTAAAAGCTGTTCTTTCTCCGTGTATCTGTCATAAAGCCAGGACAGCTGGTCATCAATGGTGTTAGGAATATCGGATACGGGGTAGGCGCGGTAGTTCACATGCATATTACAGGGTTTCCACCAGCCGATGCATATCCCATGCATGTCGAGGGCTTCCCCTCCAGGATATGCTAGCGTCATGTCTACCACCCACTGCAAACCACCCTCTTTTTTGCCATCTGGGTGAAAAACAATCGACATCATAATTGGATGATATACAGGCAAGATCACCATATAAATGTAGTCGAGGACAGAGTCATATCATTGAACATGAAACAAGCAAATTGAATGATATCCCTTGCTAAAAATTCATAGTCTGAGAGCCAAACATCTTGAAATTATGGAAGTTAAATTGTAGAGTATGAGATTTGCCACTATGGGCTCACAATTGCTTTTAATATATGGTTGAATATTGTCTTCACAAACTTATATTACAACATTGGATGCCTTTGAGGCAGTTTTAAGGTTATGACCATTCAAAGTATGAGGATGGTAGGTAGAGTTTTTAATCATGTTCAGATGATGACTGATATTTGCAGATAAACATGTATCCTCTTAGCAGCAGGGAATAAGTAAATATGACGTAAAATTTAATGACCAATATGAATTGTGACCTTGACCTTTGACTCTATAAATTTAAAATCCATAGAGGTCATCTACTGGTCATCCCTAACCTTAATGTCAAGTTTAAGGGCTATGGGTGCAGGCATTGTCAAGTTATCACTGGGACAATCTTTTAGCATTCAAGGTCACTGTGACCTTGACCTTTGACCCCTAAAATCAATAGGGGTCATCAACTGGTCAGGACCAGCCTCCATGTCAAGTCTGATTACCATAGGTCCAGGCATTGTTGATTTATCACTTGGACAAGCTTTGACAAACCTTTTCCTGTTAAAGGTCATTTTGATCATAGGTCCAGGAAGCTTTGGTCTACCGACAGGCTGACCGACCTACTACTTTAAAGGGGGGCATAATTACTTAGTTCTAGCTGTAGTGAGCAGTCATTGGAATAAGACTTTTGGATGAACGAGCCCAAATTCTTATACTATTGCTTGGCATTACATTTTTGAAAAAACCCTGCTATATAAAATTCAGAATTTGAGCAAGCCCGAAAGACATTTTACCAGTGCACGGCTTGCAGGCTTGTGTTAATTTCGATCACTGTAGTGTTGACAAAAAATGTTTTTATCAATTAAAAGGCAATTATGCTTGTGACACCAATAATAATCTGATCGACACCAAACTTGTGAGCAAACAACCACCATACTATTGCTGTACAGTGTACACACATCATGTAAGTTTCGTTAATTTCTGTTGATAAGTTACAGTTATTGCTCCAAACCAATACCTTTTTTTAATCAATCAAATGGCAATCATTTTTGTTAAGATGACTTGCAGGTGCACAATTGCACATGATTATACACACTTCATCAAGTTTCATCAAAATATGTCTATATATGTTAATATAATATAATATGATACATAGTAATGACTCCAGCCGGACAGAGGTAAAGATGAACAGCGCCAAAACTATATCCCTCTGCCTAAACCTACAGTGGCTGGAAGTATAATAAAGCTGGAAGTATAATTACATTTGGAAATATATGAAGCAATATGAAGCATTACCTTTTATCGAGCCCAGTGTATCCATGATGGTATTCATTGCTCCCACCCTGGGTAAAGCCACATGGTTGAGAATAGGCAGATTATTCTTCTCTGCAAACCTACAATGATAATATCATGTACCTTTGGTTCTAAAATGAAGAATGCAAACATTTTTCCACTTAATTTGGTTGGTTGTTGACAAGCTGGCCAGTATTTCTTGCCATACTCTTCTCAACATTACAAGGCCATACGGTAATTTTGAGCAACAGTTTGCCAACAAATATGATTATTTTTGAAATACGTATTTGATCTGTCATACATTTGTTGTAAACTAGTATGTTCATATAATAAGTATAATTGTTTTCTCGCTGTTATAAAGACAGATATCGGTATATTCTGGAAATCTCCTCCATCACCTAGATTAATTATGTGCATAAATGATTTTCTAATAAAGCTTAAATGATCTGTTTACAAACTATATAACTCACTGGAAAATGAAGATTTCAAACATTGGCATCATCTGTTTCAATACCCCTGGTGTGGTTTAACTGGTGTGGTTCAAACCCACAACCTCTTTAGAGAGAGGCTTGGAGAAGTGCCCCTTGTGTGGCTCAAACCTACAACTTCTTTAGTGGGAGGCCAGGAGAGTGCCCCTGGTGTGGCACAAACCCACAACCGCTTAAATGAAAGGCCAGGAGAGTGTAAGTGAGAGGCCTGCAGAGTGCCCCTGGTGTGGTTCAAACCCTAAACCCCTTAAATGAAAGGCCAGGAGTGTGTAAGTGAGAGGCCAGCAGAGTGCCCCTGGTGCGGATCGAACCCACTACCTTTACGCCTGAGGCCTGGAAAGTGCCCCTGGTGTGGCTCGAACCAACTACCCCTTAAGTGAGAGGCCAGCAGAGTGCCCCTGGTGCGGATCGAACCCACTACCTTTACGCCTGAGGCCTGGAAAGTGCCCCTGGTGTGGCTCAAACCCACTTCCCCTAAAGTGACAGGCCAGGAGAGTGCCCTTGGTGCAGCTCAAACCCACTATCCCTTAAGTGAGAGGCCTGGAGAGTGCCCCTGGTGCGGATCGAACCCACTACCTTTACGCCTGAGGCCTGGAAAGTGCCCCTGGTGTGGCTCGAACCCACTACCCCTTAAGTGAGAGGCCAGCAGAGTGCCCCTGGTGTGGATCGAACCCACTACCTTTACGCCTGAGGCCTGGAAAGTGCCCCTGGTGTGGCTCAAACCCACTTCCCCTTAAGTGACAGGCCAGGAGAGTGCCCCTGGTGCAGCTCAAACCCACTATCCCTTAAGTGAGAGGCCTGGAGAGTGCCCCTGGTGCGGCTCGAACCCACAACCCTTAAGTGAGAGGCCAGTAGAGTGCCCCTTGTGCTGCTTGAACCCACAACCCTTAAGTGAGAGGCCAGGAGAGTGCCCCTGGTGCAGCTCTAACCCACAACCCTTAAGTGAGAGGCCAGGACAGTGCCCCTTGTGTTGCTCGAACCCACAACCCTTAAGTGAGAGGCTAGGACAGTGCCCCTGGTGCAGCTCTAACCCACAACCCTTAAGTGAGAGGCCAGGACAGTGCCCCTTGTGTTGCTCGAACCCACAACCCTTAAGTGAGAGGCTAGGACAGTGCCCCTTGTGCTGCTCGAACCCACAACCCTTAAGTGAGAGGCCAGGACAGTGCCCCTTGTGCTGCTTAAACACACAACTGCTTTAATGTGAAGCTTACACATTTGATGAGATAAGTTGAACAGAAAGTCATCGAAATTAGGACTTCCGTGAACGACCCTGAATTTTATAACAAAGAGACGAAATATATAAACTAAAAAAATATCAAGATTCTTTTAGACATTTTGATCAGATGGTAATATTTACTTTTGACTGCTGATTCTGCGCTTGTAGAGAAAACCGCCCTCTGGGAAGAGCACTATCCACCGTTTATCAGATGTCAGGTAGCGCTGTAATAGGTGGTTATTTAGTAGGTCTAGCTGGGACTCCCTGTACTCCTTGCCCTGTAACCAGTATTGTTATTCTTTAAATGATCAAATTATTTAACGAAAGCAAAATAAAGAAGGTAAAGATACTGTTTTGAAGAGAAAAAAATAATTCTTTTTTCTTGAATTAGTAGAGCAGCATTTAAGTTCTAAAAATCACATGCACACATTTATCCTCTGACAAAAATAACAGCTTCAACTTTGTTTTATTGGGTTTCAGCTAGTGTTGTGCCGATGATTGATTATAATCGACAATTGAGCGGAAAGGCCTACGTCGACGATAATCGATAGTGAAATTTGAAAAATCGATTATAGAAACAAGGGACGTAACGCTACCGACTAATTTACATATTTCTGGTTAATGCTAGTTAATGTTGAAATGCTAAGGTGTTACTATGTTAAGTTATCTACTCATATTCTTATCAAGTCAGTTAGTCACAACATCTTCTTACAAATTTTCTTTGTAATTTAACTTCTCATGTTTGTTGTTTAAAAGTGATTTTTAAAACATGTTACCATTTACTTCTTACCATGTAAGAAATTAGTTTCCTCAGTTTTCTGAAAGAAACTGTTCTTGTAAAACATATAAAATATTCAACTGCTTGTTGTACTAGTTACTGAATGATTATTAAACAGAAATTGATATCTTTCTTTGCGTTAATTTTACACAAGTATACAAAACTAAATGTAAGTCAAAACTTAGAGCCTGTGGTCTCATGTTCTGTAATAGTAACTTTTAAACACTAAAAGATAGTCCCGTTCTGAATAAATAATGTAATTTATACAAAGAAATCTACAAACAATATTGTAAGGGAACATTACGGGTAGTGCTTAAAACTGGTGCATGCACTGTATCTGTATGCCTTAAATATGATGACCAAAGATATTTAAATAATGATTATAATCGATTAATAATCGATCACTGATGGGTTTCATAAACCGATTATCGATAGTAATTTTTCTGTCCGATTCCCAACACTAGTGTCAGCAATTACCTGCACAGAACTAAACACTAGTTATTGAAAACAGAATGCTAAGGAAGTTTCATATGATTAAACACAAATATATACTGGTAGGATTAATTGTTTTCATGTAGTATGACAGTTTTAAAACAAACAAGAAACGCCGCAATGCGACGAAACCAGGTTTTCAATGATTGACAGAAGAACTTCAGCCTGTGTCTGTTTTTCTATTTTTAGTAACAGTGACCTTGACCCTAGGGACCCCAAACGCAATCCCATGAAAGGTATCAATAAACTCTTCCTTTATACCAAGTAGGGTCAAGATATGTCAACCCTAACTAAAGTTATTCAGTTTAAACCGTTTTTTGTTTTTTTAGTAACAGTGACCTTGACCCTAGGGACCCCAAATGCAATCCCATGAAAGGTATCCATAAACTCTTCCTTTATACCAAGTTGGGTCAAGATATGTCAACCCTAACTAAAGTTATTCAGTTTCAACCGTTTTTCTATTTTTAGTAACAGTGACCTTGACCCTAGGGACCCCAAACGCAATCCCATGAAAGGTATCCATAAACTCTTCCTTTATACCAAGTTGGGTCAAGATATGTCAACCCTAACTAAAGTTATTAAGTTTCAACCATTTATCTATTTTTAGTAATAGTGACCTTGACCATGACCCTAGGGACCTCAAACGCAGCCCCATGAAAGGTCTCCATATACCAAGTTGGGTCAAGATATGCCAACCCATATTAAAGTTATTCAGTTTCAACCGTTTTTCTATTTTTAGTAACAGTGACCTTGACCTTGACCCTAGGGACCCCAAACGCAATCCCATGAAAGGTCTTCATAAAATATTCCTTTATACCAAGTTGGGTCAAGATATGTCAACCCTAACTAAATTTATTCAGTTTCATAGGTGAGATTGCCGCCCGGCCACCCAGCCACCTGCCTGGCCGCCCACCCACCCGAACAACGACGTTCGTCATTCTAATAACCAGGTTTCACTTTGTGAAAACCTGGTTAAAAAACACTTTGCCATCAAGTTGAAAGCAATAGCACTGGTATAATTCAAATGGTGTTGAATGAGATTTATCACTTGCTTCTTGATTTTATCAAACATTAACACTTCCTACAGTAGTTTGAAAGTTATTTTAAAAATATCAAGTAACGTAGAAAAGAGCTTCATGTTTGAACATGAAATATGGAGTATCTTTATCAGACGGCAGTGCATCATTAGAACCTATGCTATACAGTCAAAACCTGTTGGCTCCATATTGCTTGGCTTGAATTTCTTGTTGGCTTGAACTTGATGTATAGGACTGATTCTTTTTACACTAAGAAGGCATTCCCACATGGCTTGATATTCAGGAGGCTTAAAGTATTTTGGCTGGTCCCTGGTTTATCAAAGCCAACGGGTTTAGACTGTATTATCCTTATTACTTTATGGACTACATGTTTATAGTAGGGTAAAAGTCTAGTGAGACTTTATGTCATATGAATATTCAATTTCTCAGTTACATGTAGTTTCATTTTGCCTGAGGTGTTTATCAGTTCAGGAATTAATTAATTATTCATCACAACAAGGTTACTGCAGTGGGTTCGCCCAAGATATACAATGGTCTTACATTTGATTGCACATTTGAGACACACCACAGGCAATATGAACTACGAGAAGTTATTGTTGAACATAAATATTAATGCATAATTCAATATTGTTAGCTTATTTTCCAATGGTATATTCCACAGAGTAATATTCTGTAGTGTCTTAAATAAAATATGGGTATTAACTTTGAGGGTAATGAAGCCAAGTGATGGTCGGGAAAAATAGACCCAAGTTTGTAAACATCAAATCAATGTTGAAATTTGAAAAGCGTATTTGATCGACAGTTGTAACAGTGAGTGCCAAGTGATAAATTGTGTCATAAAAGCTTCATCTGAAGGCAATATTCTGCTATGAATGAAGACTTTAAACAAAGGTAACTACCATTTCTTCATCATTTCAAATGAAAAATTGCTCAGTCTACAAGGACCATAGAGCCTTGCCTTTGCTATTTTACCAGAGTTTGATTAAACTACGGCAATAAAACTACATGTAATGCAGGGCTCTTTAAGAAGCAAAATTTGCCCGTTGTTTCGTTTAAAATGGTGAAGAAAAAAAAAGTTACCTTTGTTATAAGTCTTCATTCAAAGTAAAATGCTGCCTTCCATTGTAGCATTTATGATGTAATTTATCACGTGGTTTAAACACACTGTGTGATAAAGGAACCAAACCTGCTGTATAAAGAAGTCCCCGTGAAGCAGGGCAGCCCAGCCAAAGTTGGTGTACATGAAGATATAGTCCATAATCCACATGATCTGGCCGATAACGTGGGATTTGGGCAGCAGGGCAGACATGACACATGGAATGTCGGCCGTTGACTGATGGTTTACTAACAACAGTACTCGGTTGTCATAGAGACTACTAAGGTCATCTCCAGATTCTATAACTGCAAATTAAACATTAAAATATATAAACAATTTCATTGGAGATCTTTTTCAAAACATGTTTGTGCTATCATTAGTCTTTTATACATGTGCTTATTTCATTTTAAAACAGAGCTAATAACAAGAAAAGTTATTTTTTCTAAATAATTAGAGAATAATTGATTATTTCAGTGTAAAATAGCAATATATTTCACTGATTGAGCACTTAGAGCCACATTTCACAATTTGTATACCCACAAGTAAAGTATTTACTTTTGGTGTTCAGAAATATTTTGCAACTAACACTGAAACAAACACCATATAGAATGTAACAAGAGATGTTTGTCCAACATTATGCCCCCCCGCCTCCTCTGTGCGCCATGTTGTCAGGATTATTTGGACAATTGAATGAAATATGCATGGACTGAAATGAAAGCTGATTTGTCATTGACATTGGATGCTTTTGAGGCAGTTTTAAGATAATGACCATTCAAAGTGTGATAAAAAGTAGGTACAGATTTTAATCATGTTCAGATGATGACTGATATTTGTAGATAAAACAGTATCCTCTTAGAAGCACTGTGACCTTGACCTTTTAACCAATGACCCCTAAATCAAAAGGAGTAACCTACAGGTCAGGCCAAACCCCAAAGCCAAGTTTGAGGGCCATGGGTGCAGGCATTGTTGATTTATCACATGAACAACATTTTCAAGGTCACTGTGACCTTGACCCGATGACTCCTTAAATCAATAGGTGTCATCTACTGGTCAGGCCCAGTCCCATATCAAGTTTGATGACCATAGGTCCAGAAATCGTCGAGTTTGTCTTCAAGGTCACTCTGACCTTGACCTTTGACCCGATGATCCCTAAAATTATTAGAGGTCATCTACTGCTCAGGCCCAGCTTCCAAGTCAAGTTTGAGGGCCATGGGTGCAGGCATCATTGAGTTATCTCTCAGACAACCTTTTATCATTCAAGGTCACTCTGACCTTGACCTTTAGCCTGATGACTCCCAAAATCAATAGGGGTCATCTACTGGTCAGGCCCAACCTTCATGTCAGGTTTGATAAATATATGTCAAGGAATTGTTGAGTTATCACTCGGACAAGCTTTGGTCTACCAACGGACCGACCGACCGACCTACCAACCGACCAACCGACTGACGGTCATGTGCAAAGCAATATACCCCTCTTCTTTGAAGTTGGGCATAATTAGATAGACAACTGCGGGAAATAAATGTTTTTTTATAAACAATCAATTAAAAACAAGAGCTGTTACAGAGACAGCGCGCTCGACTATTCCGCCGCTTTTCATTGTAAGAATTGAATAGTATTGGCGAAACATGCATGGATCACTGTATTAAGTCTAAATTCGATAAATCAAGTAGTTGGCGAGATATTAACTTATACGTACTTACATGCAAAACCTTGAACAGAATTTCTAAGTTGAATAATAAAGGGGCAAAATTTACATTAAATGCATGTTGCATTATCTAACTTGATTAATTTAGAAAGTTGAATGGCTGCAGCCCTAAAGTTTCAATGCAATACATGTTGTATATGCTGAGATATTAAATGTGGTTACATGCAAAACCTTAATCAGGTTTGAATAAAAAAGGGTAATTATTTGAATTCAAGGCAAAATAGAGTTATCTGACTTGGTTATTTAAGTAGATTGGATGGTTGAGTACCATTGTATAAAGTCTCAATGCAATACGTCAAGTAGTTGCTGAGATATTAACCTATGTGTGCTTACATGCAAAACCTTAACCAGAATTTCTAAGTCAAATAATAAAGTCCCATAATTTGCATTATATTCAAAAAAGTGTTATCTAACTTCATTAATTTAGTAGAATAGATAGTTGGAAATACATATCTAAAGTTTCAATGCAATACATGATGTATTTGCTGAGATATTGACTTAAATGTGGTTACATGCAAAACCTTAACAAGAATTTCTAAGTCTAATAATAAAGGGCAATTATTTTGCATTAAATGCAAACTTTAGTTATCTAACTTGGTTAATTAAGAATGTTGGATGGTTGAGTACGATTGTATAAAGACTCAATGCAATACATCTTGTAGTTGCTGTGATATTAATCTATGTGTGCTTACATGCAAAACCTTAACCAGAATTTCTAAGTCAAATAATGAAGGGCAATTATTTGCATTAAATGCAAAGTAAAGTTATCTAACTTGGTTAATTAAGTAAGTTTGATAGTTGGGAATAGATATCTAAAGTTTCAATGCAATACATAATGCATTTGCTGAGATAATGACCAAAAGGTGCTTACATGCAAAACCTTAACCAAGGTGTGACGCTAATGCCGACGCTCGAGTGAAAAGTATAGCTCTCCTTATTCTTCGAAAAGTCGAGCTAATAACATTGCCAAGATTGGCTTCACGATCTATTTTCACAGTTTTAAATCAAGAAACTTACACACTGGCTCAATGATGACTAACGTGTATTGCTTGTGTATAAAGTTACATGTGGACATCTTTTACAATTCCAGAGACTTGTTGCCCAACATTTAAGTTTTTGCACAACGCCAATGACAATTATATACGAAACCGAAGACCATACCTTGTTTTGTTCTCTAAACAGAAAAGAGTACCGGTACTAAGACTTCTTCTGTGGTTGATACCTACTTTTGTATCCTCCAGAGTTGGTCCACATCACAACGAAACTTATCAGCGCTTTAAAGAGGACTCTCTCGATCTGCCAGTAAATGGCTGGGCAGAGATGCCGGAGGGGCGTGAGAAAAAACAACCACACTGTGTACGCTGGAATAGCCATCAGGTTGTTGACAATCAGGTGGAGCACCCTCAACACATAATACATCAGTTGCCTTAGGCTCACCATCCTGCTGCACAATTCTGTGTTATTAAAAAAAATTGGGTAAACTAGGGTAATAATTGCGGGAATAACCACAAAGACTTTTATTTCATTTATTCAAATCCATCCTACCAGATACTATAAGTTACAGGGTTTGTAGGTGCCTCTAACATATATTTCATGTCAACAACATGTTTACATTGATCAAGACACCAACACTATCACAATATATTTATGACTGGAAATAAATTCTGGTACTGGTTAGTAACCTTTTATTTGCCAAAACCAATTATACGCAACCTCCTATGAAAAGCCAGTAAAGATGATATAATTTTAGAAGAAAAATTTCACCTTTTATTGAAATGACTGGTAATGACTAATATAATCATTTTATGGATATTGATTCCAATAAGTTTCATTGATCATTATCAAAAAATAATGAAAAACATCCTACACTTTTCAGGCAGATTTACCAATAAGCCCCGCCCCTTTAATGATGAAGTCACTGGTACTTGCGGCGGTGATATGCCTTATTTGCCTGTAGAAAATATTGGTCATTTTGTGCCGTTGTAGTCTGTAAATGCAGTCAAAATACCAGCAATTTTTTTAAATACCCAACAAGGAAAAATGGCCATAGATTTTAATGCTGATCAAATATTTACAAAGCATCTTGCAATCACTAAAAGGTACCAGTGACTTTATAGTGGTACCCCATTATGCATTGTTAAACAGAGGGGACCCCGGTTTTCAGATCCTATAACTAATAAGCTCTTTATATAAATCTGTAAATGATAATCTCTGTTTGGTGTAAAATAATGACCTTTTCTTCCTTATATCTCATGAAACCAGTTGATTTATATTTTAAAGCAATATCACCTTTAAAGAAACAAGTCTGGCTTTCTGTTGAGGCATCATTTTTTGACAGATTTCAACTGTATTCTGTTTACCTGTGCATTAATTTTCCTTATCCTCCACCTCCATATTCAATAGTATAGGTTTGTTATTTTAAGGTGGTTAAAGAAGGAAAATTGATGTGCACATGTCCTTATCCAAAATCATTTTAGTTCATTATGTATTTAAGATGAATTTGATCCGACCCCCCCCCCCTCAAATCGTCCCAAGTTTAATTTTATTACTGTATTTCATATTACAGTATAGGGTATTTTTGAATTTTGTTAAATCTCATTTTTTGTTTATGGCGATGTATTATATTGATGATATACATGTTCAAGTATGTATCAAATATAATTTTGGCTAGTTGAAATTATTTATTGTGACTTTAATGAGCCTTTGTCATCAAGCCACTGTGAAACCACTCTACCAACATTTTAAACCAAAAATAAATTTCTATTCGGAGGGAGAGGCTCAAGTCAAAAGGTTATGCCCCTAAGTAATGTAAAATCCTTGATTCAGACCTGCTGATGCATAAAGATTTAACTGTGAATGCCATTATTTAACATTTGCTAACTAATACCAAATGAGAAAATTTCATTATTAATTCCACTAGCACTTCATTATCATACATGCACACAAGCTTCAATATTACCATTGGAATAAATATTGAACCTTTTAAATGCATTATTGAAATATTTACTTGGTACAAAAGTTAGAACATGTGGACATGTTATTCACCGTAAACTGAAAACTCTGTTGAGACTGACTAAAATTTTTGTCTGACAAGAAATTTTGAGGTTTGGCGGTGTCTGGCCAATGCATGTGATATCGGATCCTGCTCACTTTTCAATGAGAAAAAAAGTCAAACTACATGTTTTGGAGAAACCTACCTATTTGTGTATTAAGTTTCATTCAAATAGCTTTCTTGTATCAATAGTAATAACGTTAAAACTGATTCACAGGCAAAAAGGGGTTGCTAGTAATAATATGTATGGTTGTATTAATATTTGAATCAGAAAGTCTCTTTAGCCCAATATTTATAATTCGAAATTATTAATTCAACAAATTATTAACATAATGAAACAACTGGCTTGTTTATTATCGAACAGTATCATTATATACATTTTGTGGTCTTATATATTTATCTTATCCGAAATGTATCGTCCGAATTTGATGTGAAATAGTAAACACGGCCAGTACACCTTCTAAAAGTGGTTCTGCGACACAAAAAATATAGCAAATGTGATCTATGTACATATTTTACTCATAAATCTTAATTATATAACTCAGTCGTAATATTAAATCATAGCATAATTACATTTCATACAAATATTCTGTCAGCCCAATTCCAGCAGCTAGGTAGCAGGCAACGGTTTTTTATCTAAATATACTTGCAGCACTGCATTTTATCTTGAACCTACATGTACTTACAATATATTCACAGTCCAAAGTTTGAATATGTACGCTTGGTATTTGATATTTTATATGTCAATCCTGCAGAAGAGCATGAGTAACCGAAGTGATTATTATCTTATCTACAATACTCTAACACCACAATAGACAATGGATTACATTGTATAACTTCCCTTTTAATAACCATAAACTCTATTGGCTTTTGCATGTATTATATCATGTATATGCTGATGATGTACACTTTGATAGCGCTTGTTAATCGGACTTCAAACAGTAAACATGTAATTTAAAACTTTGCGTCTTTATACATCTCACGCCTATTACAACAGTCTTAACATGATACAGTTTATCTTGACTTCCACTGTTGCTCGTGTAAGATCATCAGTTTCTTCCATAACCGCCTGTGAAAGATAGGATCATCCCAACCCGAGCGTATCTAGGGAAACGACGTTTTCTGAATTTCCGTAGTGAAATTAATTCGCGTAAAGATATGTGATACTTGGTGCATGGTTGTCATAGATATGAACGAAGTGTGATTCAAAATATCAGATCGTTCTTTAATGGTTCGGAGGAGAGAGCAGCATTATTTCTTATATGCAGCGTGTATTTTTTTTTGGTGCCATTTGAAGCGAGAAATGTTGTATTTAATTTTAAATAATGCCACAAGACAGGGTTTGCATGGTGCTACAGACGATGGTCTTCAACAAGAGAGGTAATTGACAGATACTTTTTTGTCTTTGCCCATGGGCAAGATAATAATTTCTTGCATACCGGACGTGTATTTCCGGTTATGTGACCAGTGCTGGAAAAACCCATCTTACATACCCCATGTAAGATGAGTCACGCGCAACAACGCGCCACTTCTTATTTCTTTTATTGTATGATTTATGAATAGTATATTATGCCATTTCAATTAAGCGCAGTCAAATATATATGTTTGCAAGACTTTTAATTAAAATTGAAAATAAATAATCGTAAAAAACGCTAGTTTTAGTTATTTAAAATTACTGCGCTCTATGACGTCAGAAAACAACGTCGCACGCGCTTTTTGGTGTAATTGTACAAAAGTTCGTTTTCAACGTCATTTTTTCCACAAATTGATAAATAAAGATATGCAAGAAAAAATATCAATCATGTGTTTCTGGTACGGATAGAAAATCCGACCCTCGGGTACGCTGCGTGGCCGGTAACTCGGCAAGCTTCGTTACCGGCTTACGCACGTGCCCTCGGGTCGGATTTTTCTATCCGTACCGGTAACACATGATAGATACTTATAATCCAGCATGGCCAAATATTTGAAGCATATGAAGCGATGAAATTCAAATTGTAGGGTGCTACATCCAAATTAACGGCCGTGTGTGATGTATCTGACTCCTTCCGCTGCCTCTGCCGAGTGACAAATGTTACCCACTTTAAAGTATCAATAGACACACCAAGTTATTTATCCTTTTTAGAAAAAATGCACCCATTACATGACCATTGCATTTATTTTGACAACGCATTGATGTTATTGATTTACTTTTACGTTTGAGTCCAATATTTGGGTGTTCATATATACGAGCTCAGTTTTCCCCAGATATAACGTTATTTTGAAATCATTGAAACCAATTATCCTTCTAAAACTTGACAACATATGAAAACAGGTACATTTGTGGCCATGGGGACTATACAACAATACGGTCGACAGCATAATTATAAAACTGTTCTCGTAATAATGCCCGACGTAACAGATGAATAATACGTGCCTAAGAGTACTCCATATTTTACAGCATTAGTTTGAGATGAAGTTTCGCCAAAATGAAACCGACATGACTCCAACCAGATGTAGTTAGACATGCATATATTGCTTTGTATACTATATTGTGACAGACATATCAAAGGCTTTCTATTGATCAAACATGGTCATTCAAGTTAACAAGCTTTTTTATAATTTTGAATTATAGGTCTTTAAAAATATGACCGGAAATCGTGACATTACAGATAAAGTAATGGCGAGTCGTTTCTTTTTTAAAACTGAAATCGAAATGACCGATTTCAATCTTTCGGGGTTAACAGCGTAATTTAATATTTTTATCGTATTCACATTTACATATTCTTCCTTTTAAAATCCTTTCAACAGAATCGCAAATAATATGGTTTCACAGGGCAACATAATTTCACAGTTTAATGTATCGGATATCGATATACATTGTATATTGATATCGGTGTACGCTCAAACATCGGCTAATTATCGGGAGAAAGGAGGAGCACAGCTAGGAGTTTCCATCATATGTCTTTATTTGTCTGACGATTTCCGCAAACATGTGACAATAGAAATATACTGATTGGCATTGCTAAGTGGCTTAGCTCTTGTGTTATTACATAAAAAATGTTTCTTAACAATTTGTTTGATAGTTTAAAGGAATATCGTTAAAATCACTTTAACGAACGGAAACTCATCGATGTATATTTAAGTTCAATCTAATTTGAAAAAGTCGTACTTTTTTTCTTTGTAAACCACATGGCAATGTCAAAACTTTAATGTAAAGAAAAATATACAATGAAGAAAAATTGAACTTTCTGAAAAAAGCAAAATCATATGCAACTTGTACAGTTTTTCTGATATTTATTACAGAACAATCATAATAATATCAGTTCGTTTCATTGGTAGAACTACTTCATATGCGCCAGCATAATATGGCATCCACTTACTTGTTTATTGTTGTAAAACCTAGGCTATTGAGCAAGAACTTTATAAACTGTATAAATACAATCTCATGCTATCAATTCAGTAGGTACCAAAGAACACAAAAGAAATACTGTAACAGTAGCATTAATTTTCACTTCATCATAAATATCATAAATAGGTTTAAATTATATTATTGAGAGCTGCAAGTTGACGCTGTCTACGGTTACATCATAGCTCTAGGTGTAGTGTTGTATTCACCTGGGCAGGGTATGTATCTGAAAATAGGAAGAAAGGACATGCATCAGAGTGAAGGGATTGACGTATACCACAAAAAAACAAGGGACTTATCTATTTACATCGTCGGATACCCTCGATACACTCTACGTTAGGCTTCGTATGTATGAAGTGTAACGGAAGAAAGTACCGTGGTTGCCGACGATGACCTAGTTTTAGTCAGAAGTAAGGTCTTGCCAAACACGCGCGGATAGGTGTTACATATATATGTGCCAAGTTAGATAATGACATTTGGAATAATGTTCATGCTATGATTAGCTATACTTGAATTTGAACATCAAGTTCTAGTTTATTTTTGGGATCTACAGAAAATGGAGCGAGGCCGCACATACACAACACATATACATGGTGAAGCACAGGGCGTTACCAAGTAACGGTTTTCTTAGACAGCTCAATCCGGAAATTTCCTAAGTTTATTTGAATAAATCGTACACTCGACAAACATAAAACCATTAAACTAATCTACTGGTTCGTAGCGTTCAAATCGTATGAAAGCAAGAAAATGAAATTCAATCCGAAAACAAAACTGTATCGTTGACTTACTTGATGTCAATCTCGACCTTGCCAAGCGGCCGTCTCTCGCAACAGCACTCCAGGGGATCCTCGGTCGTCGACATGTCCGTACTACCCATGGTGTTCTACACGAAATACAAGCGAGTTTACACTTTCTATGATAGACACAAATGAGAAGTGTGGGTGAGAATATTAATGCTGCACTCTCACAGATTACCCGTTTTAACAGCTTTAAAAATATTGTCTTGGATTCAGCCCATTTTTTATGTAAATATCATAAAACCAGTAGTATAAGTCTGCTGACAAAATATCACATCGCAGTTTTTCATATTTCCGTTCAAAAATAAATGTTTTATGGCTATAAGCGTTACTAACGCTTTAAAGTACATATAACATCATTTTTTGAACATAAATATGAAACTCTGTGACCTGATTTTTGTAAGCAGTCTTATGTCACTTGTTTAAAGACAATTACCCCAAAATTGGCTCATTCCTAGACAAAATAGTTGTCAAAACGCTCGATCTGTGAGAGAGCAGCTTTAAAGAAAGGTCTATCAGTATAAATGCCTGTCCTATACCTATGTTGTTCTACACTAATACACTTGAGTGCTTATATATATATATATATATATATATATATATATATATATATATATATATATATATATATATATATAATAGTAAATATTTTAACGTTCTAGCCTAAAGTGAGGGCGGAGCCCGAGTAAGTCACTCTATCATATGTAGTGAATGCAATTCGCCAACTCGGTGCTATATATAGAGGATAATTGTTTGTTTCAGTGTACAATCACAATAAACGTCTCAAAATGAGCACCAAAAGCTAATTTTACGTTTGGTTTTAACAAGATGAACACTATTTTTCTTATTGTATGCGTTAAAAGGATATACAATGATAGTTAATAATTGTAATTGGTTTTTAAGTATCAAAACACATGCGTGGTCAATCTCTCAATCGTGACTAATGTATTCCTGACACATGGCTGATACTCTTTCGGACCCCCAAAGCTGTCCCTTTAAAGACACTATCAATAGATTGGTAAATAAATAATTGGGATGGGATTCTTGCTCTTAACCCATGAGACCAATCAAAAACAAGTTTCATTGAAAAGTACATATTGATTAGTACAGATATCAAGATCAACGAGAGAGGGTTAGAGTGTGAGTGCTATAGTGGTACAGATATCCAGATCGATGAGAGGGTTTGAGTGTGAGTGCTATAGTGGTACAGATATCCAGATCGATGAGAGAGGGTTTGAGTGTGAGTGATATAGTAGTACAGATATCAAGATAAACGAGAGAGGGTTTGAGTGTGAGTGATATAGTGGTACAGATATCCAGATCGATGAGAGAGGGTTTGAGTGTGAGTGATATAGTAGTACAGATATCAAGATCAACGAGAGAGAGTTTGAGTGTGAGTGATATAGTGGTACAGATATCCAGATCGATGAGAGAGGGTTTGAGTGTGAGTGATATAGTGGTACAGATATCCAGATCGATGAGAGAGGGTTTGAGTGTGAGTGCTATAGTGGTACAGATATCCAGATCGATGAGAGAGGGTCAGAGTGTGAGTGATATAGTAGTACAGATATCCAGATCGATGAGAGAGGGTTTGAGTGTGAGTGCTATAGTGGTACAGATATCCAGATCGATGAGAGAGGGTTTGAGTGTGAGTAATATAGTGGTACAGATATCCAGATCGATGAGAGAGGGTTTGAGTGTGAGTGCTATAGTAGTACAGATATCCAGATCGATGAGAGAGGGTTTGAGTGTCAGTGATATAGTGGTACAGATATCCAGATCGATGAGAGAGGGTTGGAGTGTGAGTGATATAGTGGTACAGATATCCAGATCGATGAGAGAGGGTTTGAGTGTGAGTGATATAGTAGTACAGATATACAGATCGATGAGAGAGGGTTTGAGTGTGAGTGATATAGTAGTACAGATATCCAGATCGATGAGAGAGGGTCAGAGTGTGAGTGATATAGTGGTACAGAGGTACAGATATCCAGAGCGATGAGAGAGGGTTTGAGTGTGAGTGCTATAGTGGTACAGATATCCAGATCGATGAGAGAGGGTTTGAGTGTGAGTGATATAGTAGTACAGATATCAAGATCAACGAGAGAGGGTTTAAGTGTGTGTGCTATAGTGGTACAGATATCAAGATCAACGAGAGAGGGTTTGAGTGTGAGTGATATAGTAGTACAGATATCAAGATCAACGAGAGAGGGTTTGAGTGTGAGTGCTATAGTGGTACAGATATCAAGATCGACGAGAGAGGGTTTGAGTGTGAGTGCTATAGTGGTACAGATATCCAGATCGATGAGAGAGGGTTTGAGTGTGAGTGATATAGTAGTACAGATATCAAGATCAACGAGGGAGGGTTTGAGTGTGAGTGATATAGTAGTATAGACATCCAGATCGATGAGAGAGGGTCAGAGTGTGAGTGATATAGTAGCACAGATATCCAGATCGATGAGAGAGGGTCAGAGTGTGAGTGATATAGTAGTATAGACATCCAGATCGATGAAAGAGGGTTTGAGTGTGAGTGATATAGTAGTACAGATATCAAGATCAACGATAGAGGGTTTGAGTGTGAGTGATATAGTAGTATAGACATCCAGATCGATGAGAGAGGGTCAGAGTGTGAGTGATATAGTAGTACAGATATCCAGATCGATGAGAGAGGGTCAGAGTGTGAGTGATATGGTAGTATAGATATCAAGATCAACGAGAGAGGGTTTGAGTGTGAGTGATATAGTAGTACAGATATCCAGATCGATGAGAGAGGGTTTGAGTGTGAGTGATATAGTAGTAAAGACATCAAGATCAACGAGAGAGGGTTTGAGTGTGAGTGATATAGTAGTACAGATATCAAGATCAACGAGAGAGGGTTTGAGTGTGAGTGATATAGTAGTACAGATATCCAGATCGATGAGAGAGGGTTTGAGTGTGAGTGATATAGTAGTACAGACATCCAGATCGATGAGAGAGGGTTTGAGTGTGAGTGATATAGTAGTACAGATATCAAGATCAACGAGAGAGGGTCAGAGTGTGAGTGATATAGTAGTACAGATATCAAGATCAACGAGAGAGGGTTTGAGTGTGAGTGATATAGTAGTACAGATATCCAGATCGATGAGAGAGGGTTTGAGTGTGAGTGATATAGTGGTACAGATATCCAGATCGATGAGAGAGGGTTTGAGTGTGAGTGATATAGTGGTACAGATATCCAGATCGATGAGAGAGGGTTTGAGTGTGAGTGATATAGTAGTACAGATATCAAGATCAACGAGAGAGGGTTTGAGTGTGAGTGATATAGTGGTACAGATATCCAGATCGATGAGAGAGGGTTTGAGTGTGAGTGATATAGTGGTACAGATATCCAGATCGATGAGAGAGGGTTTGAGTGTGAGTGATATAGTAGTACAGATATCCAGATCGATGAGAGAGGGTTTGAGTGTGAGTGATATAGTGGTACAGATATCCAGATCGATGAGAGAGGGTTTGAGTGTGAGTGATATAGTAGTACAGATATCAAGATCAACAAGAGAGGGTTTGAGTGTGAGTGATATAGTGGTACAGATATCCAGATCGATGAGAGAGGGTTTGAGTGTGAGTGATATAGTAGTACAGATATCAAGATCAACGATAGAGGGTTTGAGTGTGAGTGATATAGTAGTACAGATATCCAGATCGATGAGAGAGGGTCAGAGTGTGAGTGATATAGTAGTAAAGACATCCAGATCGATGAGAGAGGGTTTGAGTGTGAGTGATATAGTAGTACAGATATCAAGATCGATGAGAGAGGGTCAGAGTGTGAGTGATATAGTAGTATAGACATTCAGATCGATGAGAGAGGGTCAGAGTGTGAGTGATATAGTACTAAAGACATCCAGATCGATGAGAGAGGGTTTGAGTGTGAGTGATATAGTAGTACAGACATCCAGATCGATGAGAGAGGGTCAGAGTGTGAGTGATATAGTAGTTCAGACATCCAAATCGATGAGAGAGGGTTTGAGTGTGAGTGATATAGTAGTATAGACATCCAGATCGATGAGAGAGGGTTAGAGTGTGAGTGATATAGTAGTTCAGACTTCCAGATCGACGAGAGAGGGTCAGAGTGTGAGTGATATAGTAGTATAGACATCCAGATCGATGAGAGAGGGTTTGAGTGTGAGTGATATAGTAGTATAGACATCCAGATCGACGAGAGAGGGTCAGAGTGTGAGTGTTATAGTAGTATAGACATCCAGATCGATGAGAGAGGGTTTGAGTGTGAGTGATATAGTAGTACAGACATCCAGATCGATGAGAGAGGGTTTGAGTGTGAGTGATATAGTAGTAAAGATATCCAGATCGATGAGAGAGGGTCAGAGTGTGAGTGATATAGTAGTACAGACATCCAGATCGATGAGAGAGGGTTTGAGTGTGAGTGATATAGTAGTACAGTTATCCAAATCGATGAGAGAGGGTCAGAGTGTGAGTGATATAGTAGTAAAGACATCCAGATCGATGAGAGAGGGTCAGAGTGTGAGTGATATAGTAGTACAGATATCCAGATCGATGAGAGAGGGTTTGAGTGTGAGTGATATAGTAGTACAGACATCCAGATCGATGAGAGAGGGTCAGAGTGTGAGTGATATAGTAGTACAGATATCAAGATCAACGAGAGAGGGTTTGAGTGTGAGTGATATAGTAGTACAGATATCCAGATCGATGAGAGAGGGTCAGAGTGTGAGTGATATAGTAGTACAGATATCAAGATCGATAAGAGAGGGTCAGAGTGTGAGTGATATAGTAGTACAGATATCCAGATCGATGAGAGAGGGTTTGAGTGTGAGTGATATTGTAGTACAGACATCCAGATCGATGAGAGAGGGTCAGAGTGTGAGTGATATAGTAGTAAAGACATCCAGATCGATGAGAGAGGGTTTGAGTGTGAGTGATATAGTAGTACAGATATCCAGATCGATGAGAGAGGGTTTGAGTGATATTTCAAATTCGAAATTCTGTTATATTTTAATAAAAAGGTAATCTCGGTTTTCGACCAACCGGGGAGTAGATCCCCTAATTTGATAATTTCATATTAAATCCACACGTTTATTGCATATTGCCCGCTCGGTAGTAATGAAGAGCAATACCCTAACGCATTATTATATTTCTTATAAAGCATGCCTACCGGAACAGGAGTCGTCGTTGCTGCTGTCCTAAAACAAGAAATAAAACAGTGTTACGTTATAATAATACTATATGGTCCGTATGCAAAACTTAAACTATATATATATATATATATATATATATATATATATATATATATATATATATACAGACATTTGATAAGCAAGTATTAAGACATAACGCATCCAAAGCTATAGATTCCATTTCCTTTACAATGTTGGGAAAACAACAACATTATATAAAAAGGCAATAACAAAGTAATTGAAAAAAATGGGACTAGACCATAAGGTAATTATCGAATGTCCTGTGGATATATTTATAGCAACACATATATCTTACGTTGACGTCGTAGTTGATGTTGTTGTTGATGTGGTTGATGTTGTTGTTGATGTGGTTGACGTCGTCGTTGATGTAGTTGATGTCGTCGTTGATGTAGTTGACGTCGTCGTTGATGTAGTTGACGTCGTTGTTGATGTTGTTGAGGTTGTAGTTGAACTGTAATGCACAAATACATGTCACAGATGTATCAGAGGTGACTATGAGCCGATCATTACATGTAGGTAATACAGAGTAACAGGGTCCAATTTCAGTCTTTTTAAAACTACCAATATAATTTAACCGATTACCGATCAAGACAATAAAATAATTATAATCACAAAGAAAACACCTACTTTGGTTGGTATCCACATCCGCCAAGACGGCAAGCCTGAAAAAGGGCAAACAGAACATGTACATACTAGATTATAACAAGATGGTTTGAGGTTACCAGGCGTCAACAACTTATAATCTTTTATTGATGGGAAATCCGGATATACGTTAAAGATGCACTCTGACTCCCAAATAAGATTTACCACAATTAATAATATAGTTTTAATTTTCCAAAAAGGATGGATAAATGTCGAAAACAATGGTTTTTATGAATGATATTGAGATTAATTTGAAAAAAAAATGAGCATAAAACTCAGTATTTCTTTCCCATGAGACTACAGTAGACCACAGTAAATCTTTTAGCATTCACCAATCATTTAATACTTTTGCGCTTTCTGCTATTAAATACACGGTTAAAGTATTGTTATCAATAATTAATATTTTCCATAAATGCATTATTTAGTAAGTAGTCAAAGGTTTCTCAGTCAAACTTGATGTTTGTTATACATGTGTATGTATTGATTTTGAATAAGAGTGTCACGTTAAATTGATGAGGAATCCGCATATGGGTTAACTAAATAACTTAATATATTATGTGAATACCTTTACTACAGGAGAGTTCATGTACACGAATGTAGGTCACAAGTGGCTTTTTTTAGCCTAATACCTTTTATAACGTGCAATATATACGTACAGAATAACACTTATCTGTAACTTACAGGCTTTCGTAACATCCCGATCATTTCCGTCGAAAAGACAACAACACTTGTATGGAGAAGCAGGTCGTAAAACATTGCATTAAAACCTATGAAATATTTCTTAGCAAAGCTATATTTATGTTGACAGCTCTTTCTATCATGTTATAGGTTAATGGTTAAGCATTCAATGGCCTTATTCGGCCTGCTATTTACTTCTTTATATAGTCCTGCTTTAAACTCACCAGTGCAACTTTGAGATCCGGGTTACACACGGTGGAGTCGGCCATGATAATTCCCAGGTCACAGTTTCCATCAACGTCCAGGCAATTGACGTTCCTGAAGCATCGTTGGTTGTAGTTGCCGTCTAATCCCTGTGGAGCAATAGAAAAAAGTTGTTACTAAGTTTGAATTGGCTTAGTAGAACTTACTTAAACTATATACTGATATTCTGATGAGATTTAATCGCTGATTCGCGAAGGGTGTATACCTCCAAAAGAAATGTCCAGCATCATTGTCTACATTGCAATGAATTCATAAGGTTATGGCTCTAAGGCTGGATAAATACTGGACAACTATATACAAATCAATAAATACTTGAACAATCCAAAAAAAAATAACGAGTTGTATACTATTGGCGACTGTTCCATTTACCAAATGTCTTTATTAGAGATTGATTTTTTTAGGCTTTTTTAAGTTAGAACAATTCTGTTCAAATTAGTAGATTTTTGGATTATTATTAATTGGGTTTAATTAAATTCATGAACTGAATACATTTGAACAAATTTTTCGACAGTTTTGTCAACAGTATATGTATGAGAGAGTGTTTTAAATAGAAACTTAAAATAACTGCCACGAAAGTCTTACGGAGCAAGTAGCTGAGAAGTCCCCATATATGTATTGACATTGCTGATCCGGGGTCGCGAATTCACCGTAGTATTTTGATGTGGAAAAAGCCTCGAAGTCATACCCAGCTGTATCTTCAGTTAACATACAGTGACTGCCTCTGTAAAAAAATAATTGGTCATTTTAGTCATTAACTTTTTTAAAACTAAATGTTTTGGTATTGTAATGATAAATTTTGAATGGCATTGTCAGCGGAAAACAAGGCTCATAGTGGCTTCTGTTATATTATAAACGTTTTATTTTACTTTAATTAGAAATTAGGATCGAGTTTATATAAACAAAACGACACATACTGTAAACGTAAAATTAAACCCTGCGAGTTTGCTGATACTTTATTTTAACTACAGCGCGTTGAATATCTATGAATTGACGACACAATACTTTTAATATTAATACATTTAATATTAATATATGTTAACTGTTACATATCCCATATCGTATACATGTCTTAGGCGTTACTCCAATTGCAACAAATCGAAAATTTCAGAATTGGTTCGTAAATTGAACTCTATCTTCGGTATGGTCATTTTAATTGTATCTTATATTTCATACCTTAAAAAACTCACGTTTACATCTGATAAACAAGTAGTGTTTATAAAACAGTTCACATAAAACGTCATAAACACTAAGAATTCCCTTTTCCAAAACTAACCAATCGTCAACCGATTGGTCTTATCCTTTACCCTAAGCCGGAGATGTAGCTGGCTATTGCGGCTTCATTGGCGCTTTCGAACGACCACAATTCCGCGCCCAAGCCGG
This sequence comes from Mya arenaria, assembly GCF_026914265.1. Lineage (NCBI taxonomy): Eukaryota > Metazoa > Mollusca > Bivalvia > Myida > Myidae > Mya > Mya arenaria. The sequence goes on along the minus strand of NC_069132.1, from coordinate 23,234,522 downwards.
TCGGGATGGGAAGTGCAGGCTGTACCTTTGACATTATGTAGTTATCGCTTGAGGCCGAGTAGTCGGCGCCTAACCTGCAAACACCCATGATTGTATCAATATATAGTTATATTCAAATATACGTTATTTACAGTTATCTCTGTCTAACACATCGGCATTCGGAACTCCTCGGCCATTTTATCGAAAACAACCTCGGATGTATTTGGACGGTTTACATACTCAAAAAGTGGTACGTTTAAGTCCGCTGCAAATAGATCGCGTAGTAATCTGAATTAGTTGTTAAACTTTATGACTTAACTCTTGGGAATCTTAATCATGTTTGCAATAATACACTTCACTGGCAATCAATTTAAACTGAGAGCAATGAATACAACTCTTAAACACTACATTTAATTAATGATATTATTCAAAAACTTACGGACTACTTCAACTGATGTACCGGCATACATCCGAGGTTGTTTTTGAAAATAATGGCCGAGGAGCTCCGAATGACACATCGGTTAATTGTCGTATTAACAAGGTTATCAAATACTGTTATTGTCTGTTGAACTGGTGAAGGTCGAGGTCTGAAAAACTCATTCCTTAAATCTAGGTGTTTCCTGTGAAGTGGCGTGTTCTTAGTAACTCGAATATGCGACTCGCCCGGAACACATTTTACATGTATTAACACAAACACATTCCAAAGTCTTACCCAAACCCTATGGCTTGTGAAATAGCCTTTCGATAGTAGAAATTAGCATCGCCCACTTCTGCAAGGCCGACCCGTGAACCGGCGGCGCCTCCACATATTGTTCCTGTCGCAGCCGCTGTAATGAAAAAGGGTGTGCACATTTATTTACGATGTCGCTTGACTATCTATATGGAGACTCAGTCATGATAGGTTATGAGGCATAGCACAGTCGTATGTATATGCGCGGCATATTGCAGTCGTGTTAGGTTATGAGGCATAGCACAGTTGTATATATATGACGTGCATATTGCAGTCATGCTAGGTTATACGACATAGCACAGTCGTATGTATATGTGGGGCATAGCACAGTCGTATGTATATGTGGGGCATAGCACAGTCGTATGTATATGACGTGCATATTGCAGTCATGCTAGGTTATACGACATAGCACAGTCATATGTATATGTGGGGCATAGCACAGTCGTATGTATATGTTGGGAATATTGCAGTCATGCTAGGTTATGAGGCATAGCACAGTCGTATGTATATGTGGGGCATAGCACAGTCGTATGTATATGTTGGGCATATTGCAGTCATGCTAGGTTATGAGGCATAGCACAGTCGTATGTATATGTGGGGCATAGCACAGTCGTACGTATATGTTGGGCATATTGCAGTCATGCTAGGTTATGCGGCATTGCCATAAAATGGCCAAGGCTACATTAGTATCTTATTTATACAAAGATTATTTAATATAAGACATAAAAGAGCAAATTACCGATTCTCCATGCTCTGGCTCCACCCGTGCTTGTTGCAATGTCGGCCCTGAAAGTAATGGGCGATTAGGTTAAATTTATTTTAATACGCAAAACAGTACGCAAATAATTTATATAGCAATCAAATATATGTTAACTAGTTTAATGATAGGTAGTTCTATACATAAAACGCAAATCTGTACCAAGCAATCATACGTTTAATCTCCTACCAATAGGCAAATTGGTACCAACCAAATAGTCTTTTAAAAGTACGCAAATCTGTACCAATCAATTACATATTAAATCTTCAAAAATACCCATACTTCTACCACGCAGATATATGATAAAACCTTTAATAATACGCAGATATGTACCGAGTAAATAAATGTTGTGTCTTCTAATGTTACATAAATCTGAACAAAGCAGTTATTTGTTAAAACTCTTACGATAAATAATCTGAAGCAGGCACTAATTCCAAAAACTATACCAATCATCTTTACGTTAATTATTCATATACTACGCAATTGTTCCGAGTAAATAGTGAAATCTAATGATGCCACGCAAATCTTTACCAAGTAGTTAAATGGTAAACTTTTTTATATAACCATTTTATAGAACGTACTTTTTATATTCACAAATACGTACCTGACCAAAGCAATAGCGAAATCGTAGGCAACGGCAGTTGATGCGGTGTATTGCGTATTCAAATATACGGTGACGTCAGTCAGCGTGTCCGCTTGGATCTGGAAATCGTTTATATTGTTGTCTGCGAACCAAGCTGTACTTAATTGCTGAAAAGAGAACACATCTTGACATTAATTTCTTGTGACTTGTACAAATACTTGTAAAAATATACGACCAAAAGTGGATTTTTTGTTTATTATGTGTATCATAGAGTTTAAGAACACATTTCTTTTTTATAATTCTCAGTCCAAGAGATCACTAAAGGGAATGAACCGCTCCAATCAGATAGCTCGACTGGCCAAAACATGCAGTCCAAATACCAGGTAACTGTGCTTTTGACATATTATTTATTATTGTAATAAAAAGTGAAATTCTGCAGGCAAGTTCAGTAGAGTGAACTGTATCAGCACAATATGCTTGAATCGAATAGCATGAGTTGTTTTTACAAAAAATCATCTTGATTTTTTTTTACCTCCGGATAGGAAATTGGCCTATCCATATATGGTAATACAATATTCTCATCAGGTGCAGAGTCATTTGAAGGGAATTAACTCCTGCTTTAGTGTCATATGACCTGTATTTGGTTCAGTGACATTTAACTTTTTTCTTCAGATTTATCAAAGGGATCACTCCTACCAACTATCTAGCATAAAAGCATAAATAACTATGAATAACTGCAGTTTAACAATGTCAGAAAAACTCGAAAGGCCTTAGTCATTTGACACCATAGCAGGAGTTCATTCCCTTCAAATGCCTGTGGTTAGTGCATAATATGTAATTAATTAATACCTGCAAAAAAACTTGACAAACAAATGAAAACAACATCGAGAAATCGACCGAACCTTGAATACTGTTACAAGCAATCATTCATGGTGTTTGAAAACTGAAGCGAATATTTCCGCAGTCATTTTTGCATTTTGGATTTTCAATATGTTCACAATTTTAAACGAATTCCGAGATATTAAAGGTACAAAATCATTTGAAACTGTTTTTTCAATACAAATGTATCCTTGATTTTTCACAACCCCTAATTGATAAAGTTACCTTTTCAATGAAGTAAAGAAAATAATGAATTCCCTTTTTTTAAATCCCGCTGATATAGTAATTTGCGTTTCCATATGAACATCGTTTGTTGTTTTCATTACTTATGAAATATGCTCTTTAAAACAAATGATGTTAGTTTTCCATTGTTCATTTGATTTACATGTATATTGTTTTCATGTACTCTGCCGATGTTTCCTGCATAGCAGCACTCTGCGATTAATCGAGTTGAGTAGAAGAAAATTAAAGCCTTAAATTGAAAAAAATATTCCTGCTATATTTGCGTATTTTTGTAACATAAATGAGAGAATTGGACTTTAGTCAGAATTAAAAATTCATGTAAAAAACATGTATGTAACAAGAACATCACGGTGTTGACATTCTTTTTATAATTTTACAGATTCCAGATTGTTGAAGTAGCGTCAAATCAAGTAATTGCTAAAGACGTACACAATAAACAGTTTTATGCGACGCATATTTTGTGTGAGATCATCCTAACAATCTATATCAATTTAGTGGTCTACATAATATTTTCTAAACTACTCTTTAACTGGGCCAGCCACTGTGTATATCTACTACTTCACTTGATTAAAATCAACAACGCTGACTGCTGATTTACTGAAATAAATGTATTTGAAAACTTGTGAAATACTGTCTTCTCAATAGACAAAATATTATGTTGACCACTTACAACCTTTAAAGCTGCACTCTCACAGATTGAACGGTTTGATAACTTTTTGTTTTGCCCTGGAACTAGCCAATTTTTGCGAAAATCCATGGAAACCAATTAGGTAAGACTGCTGACGAAAAATAGAACGCAGATTTTTATATTTAAGTTCAAAAATGATGCTTTATGCATTTTTTTTAAACCGTTAGGCCATAAAACATTCATTTTCGAACGGAAATATGAAAATCTACGATCTGATCGACGCTAAAATTTGCTCTTTCCAAAACATTTTTTTTTTTTAAAGTTGTAAAAATGGATAATCTGTGAGTGTGCAGCTTTAATGAAACGGGCGTTGGGTAGAGTGTGTACTAACCCTGTCGTTTCCATGATCAGCAAAGTAAATTCTCACACCAAGCTGCCTGAATGTAACATCAACCTGTAAAAGAGGAACGAATGTCGAATTTGTAAAATGTCAATGAGACAATTAATTAAAAATTAATAATAATAATAATAATAATAATAATAATAATAATAATAATAATAATAATAATTAATGATAATTATGATAATAATAATAATAATAATAATAATAATAATAATAATAATAATAATAATAATAATAATAATAATAATAATTATGAAAATGAACATTTTAAGTGAAATGTGACAACGGATTGTTGTATTAAAGTTATTTATTAAATTGTTTTTTTCAAAACTTTTAGTGTAATTGTGACAATTAAATAGTGTTTTTTAGCTACTGTTGAAACTTTAAAGGGGAACAATAATTAACTCTTGATTGATGCATCTTTTTAATTTAAATGCATTATTATCTTTAGCTCATTTGACTTAAATTATAAAAGAAAACACACAAATTGTGATTTGTGTATAGACAAAAAATATTAATTAAGGCTAATTGTTTTGACCGTTAGGGTCTAATTAGTTAAATATAATTATGCATTAAATAAGAAGTGTAAACCTACAAGGTGACTCTCAAGAATGAATTAGTGTAATGGAAACTCACATCTCTGGTGATTGCCTTTGCCCAGTCAAACAGGAACGCCTCCGTGTTAGCGTTGTTAAATCCCAGAGTTGACTTAAAGCTAAACCACGTAAAGAAACAAATACGAATGATAATATAATTACATGTACTTGTTTGTAGGTACAAAACGGGTCAGACGTTCGCTAAGGTATCCGCTCTGCAGAATCGCCATTGGCGATAAGGTAAAAGATGCACTTTTACTCAAATATACCAGTACCACAATTAATACATTTTTTTTTCGAATTAAGCTTAAAGGATGATGAATAAATATGAAACACAATGGTTCTTATGAAGGATACCTTGTTAAATTTGAAAGAAATGTGCAGAAAACGCGGTATTTCTACCTTTTCAGACGATAGTTGATCACTGTAAAGTTCAAATCTCTTAAGACCCACTATATTTAATGGTTGAGCGTTTTCAGCTATTAAATACACAATTACAATCATGGTATAAGTAATTAATATTTTCCCTAAATGTAAAACTAGTATTAAGTAAGTAGTTAAAGGTTTATCACCCAATATTTATGTTTGTTATACATGTGTATGTATTGAATTTAAATACGAGTGTCACTTCAAATGGTGATCCCCGGTGAACCCATATAATTTCGGCATCATTTGTAAACGAGTGTCACTTCAAATGGTGATCCCCGGTGAACCCATATAATTTCGGCATCATTTGTAAGTGTTTTGCTTATGCATCAGTCAATTGTTTCAACGCCCCCCCCCCCTCGGTCCGTGGAAACGCGGGGGCTTTGACTTTCGTTCCAGCCAATCCCGGGTAAAATCCCCCCCTTCCGGGACGAACTGCTGGTTAAATCCCCACCAAAACCCCAGCACCCCGGGGACATCCTAGGTAAGGCCCATTTTCGGAGCATAACACCCGCATTCACTCAGCACTGCGTGGCCACATGGAAGGTAAAACACGGCCCATTTACAACCGCTATCCCCGGTATATCCCCGGACGTTTTTTAATGATTTGATCGGATTAATATAAATCCTTTTTTAATAGCTAGTATACAAAATAATGTTGGATTACCACGCATAAAAAATGCTCATACTTGTACATCGAATACATTTAGACTTTTGTGACTATTAATGTACATCGTCTACACAGGCACCGGATTTTCAAAATTAATCATTTTTTTAAAAAATCAAAAAAAATCTTATAATTCCTTACTAAATTTTATAATACCGAATCGTTGAAAAAATATTGAATTTTTTTTTTTTAAAATATGCACTTTGTACTGTATAATATTAGTATATTATACAGTACAACGTGCATGTTTAAAAAAATATTTTTTAAATATTTTTTACATATTCGGTATTATAATTTTTAGTAAAAAAATGATTGAGTTTGAAAATCCGGTGCCAGTGATCGTCTAAACACATATGAAATCATCAGGAATATGTTAAGTTTCTTTTTAAAATGGTTAGTGCAAACATAAGCATATATTTTGTATTGCATCATCACGATATATATAAGTGTGTTTGTATACTAAGTAGGTCTGTGTATAGGTCTTGTTGGAAAAACTTACGGCGATATATTGCGACATTTCCGTTGCGTTTTGGTGTATCGCGATATATCGTTCGAAAAAGAAAGCAATGAACTTGTGTGATTTTTTTCGACATCCGTATCTCCCCTTTGGCCACTGTATTTCATGTTGGACAATGGATACTAGTAATTTAAAGAACTATTGTTTGTCTTTGTCAAACTCGCCCTTTTAAGGCCAATCAAAAATAATAAATCATGACGTTTTATATGCCATACAATACTAATAAACGGGAGTTTATTGTTTGTTAAATATTTCAGAAGGCATCCAGGAATCTTGATTCCAAACAATATCAAAATACCTTTACAGTATGATACAAAAAAACAAGCAGTAAAATCACGAATTCGCTGAAGCGCATCGATTCGTATCACTTTTATTCGCAACATATCGAATTATCGATTATATATCGTGCATCCCTTATATCAATTAAGGAGCTCAATTAAGGTATGAACATATACATACTCGTAAAACAACAATATGATAGTATGAGAAACACGTGGCTGTAAACAAAACATGTTCATTCTGGTAAAACCCCCACCGTATTATTCTTAAGCAGAATTTTGATTAACATGTAGATATAAACGGAAAATGTTTTATGATTAACATGTAGATATAAACGGAAAATGTTTTATGATTAACATGTAGATTTAAACGGAAAATGTTTTATGATTAACATGTAGATATAAACGGAAAATGTTTTATGATTAACATGTAGATATAAACGGAAAATGTTTTTTTAAAGATATATCACATAAATAATTGTACAGAGTTATGTTATTTATGAAATCCTACTCGCTGATATTCAGAGCTTGGATACTTACAACTGGAATACGTCTGGACCGGACCACAACAGAAGCTCCACAACGGGGGTAGAAACGGCCCTCCTCACACGGTTGTGCTCTGTCAACAGTTATATCAAACATACATTTTAATAAAATAAGCAAGTGTTGAAGCTTAAAGAGAGAAACATTTGTGTGTTTTTTACTAAAATTCATACTGTTTATTTAGTTCGATTGGGACAAAACGTGACAGCCTAGAAATAGAATGACGCTCGGGTCCGTTTCGCGAGTAATAACCCGTTCACCTCTCGGAATCTCCATGTTTTAAATGACCTTGAATGTCATTGAAGCCAGGCCAATGACGTTTAAATAGCTATTTAATACCAAACTCGACGAATCCAAGTGCTTCTCGTTAAAGACACATGTCTGACCTACTTAGGCTATCGTAAAACACCATGTAAATGACATAGGAGAACATCCAACAAATAGTTCAGGTTTTGGACACGGTTTAATAAAGCAAATAATACGGAATTTTAGATTAAAACACCGTTATAAAACTTGAATGTTCAATGTTCAATCTGTTTAGGTTTTTTAGTATTTAGAACTTATAGCTTAATGTTCAAAAAAAGGATAATCATTGCTTCAAATACATGAGCTAGTATCACAAATTAGAAGGTCAACAAGAAAGGCAGAAAATACACCCGCACCCCAAACCCAACAGAAAAGACCATTGTACTCGCTTGGAAATATTTCGTTATAATTCAAATACATGTAATGTAACATTTTCATACCCCTCAAGATATATCCCTCACACAAAACATGTTTTATATAAATAACATATATTAACACTAGTTGAAAGATAAAGTAAACGTTGTTCATAGTTTACCGTATTCCGTATCCCTAGTAACGCGGTGAAGGCCATTTCCAGCAGGTTCCACCAAATATTTCGCCCCGTTAAGCGTAACCTCGCCGAACTAATAATAAATAAACAACAACAATGATTATTATTATTATTATTATTATTATTATTATTATTATTATTATTATTATAATTATATTTTATATAAATGCTACTACAAGTACTCTACTACTCCCGAATTTTTTACATTCTCCTTCCATTAGAACCGAAATTTAGATGGTGTAAAATGTTGGAAGGGGCGGGGTAGTGGTACTCCCTCTTGATTTAAAAAAATATAATTTCTAGTCTGAAATGTTGCATTTTGAGCGTAATTTATTACTTTGTATGCTCCGATATTGACAAAAAGAAAATTTGGACGATTTTAGCGGGACGCGCGCCTGGTGCGCCCCGCCCTAAAATCGCTAGTGAGGTCATGCTACTACTTGTACTACTAGTACTATTTATAGTATGTGAAATCATAATTTAAGAGAAGTTATCACTGCTCGTGCATTTTTCAAAAACTGGTTCGTGACTCCGTGATATACAGCTTAAGTAAAACGAGGAACTTACACACTCAGCCGCGACATCAGTACTGGGGCGACGCAAGACGAAGTGGACACGGCTGTCTGAGAATCTGTCTTCTCCGTTACTGTAAAACGCGAACTCCTGAAATATACGTACATCAGCCTTGACCCTTCTCCTCAAATTTATTCATACCTTTTCCACACCTGACATTTATTATTTGTGTTATGCTTATAATTCAAAATATTGAATGTACGATTTTAGCGATATTCGTTTGGATACCCAACATTATTGTGGCATAATTTGAACGTGTGATGAGTAGGGGAATAATATGTGAAATTTATAAAAAATATATGTCATTTTTACAAAAGAACAGTTTTAGTATCAAATAAAAAACAGAATAGGCATTTTTCCGGTTTCATTTAAAATAAAGCACAAATTACATATTACAATAACTTTATCTTTAGTGAATATTTAGTTTTCACACCAGTTATCAGCAAGTAACACGCCTTTACGAATATACCAGATTTCATGCATGAGATGATAAATCTACTATATAGCTACATGTGTTAGAAATTTTAAGGAAATTTATCACGCATCTTATTTCTATTTTATCTTGATCGGATTTGAATATCATACTGTATATGTTTATTGAACGATATAACTATTTGGAAAGGAATTTACATGAGTTATTAGTAACTTTTTTTTCAATCTTTATTATTTTTGTTGTTGTTAAAAAACCTTGTTTATGTAAATTTGAAATAAATACTGTTTAAACTAAATATATATATATATATATATATATATATATATCTCAATAAAAATTCGGCGCCCAAGACCGTAAAGACTGTTGACCAGATATTCGACAAAAAAAAAAGAGAAATATTTTCAGATTTATTTATTTTTTCCCCACATATATTCGTATTGCTGTGAGGATTGGGAAAACAAACACAAACGCGCTTATCTGAGGTCCAATATAAATCAAATGGTCTGTAGAAGTGCATTGTCAATGAATACGCAACAAAAAAGAATACTCGGGATATCGTCTCCTTGTGAAAATATACTCGCACAATTATAAGTGCTCAGTAACACTGCGTACTCAAAATAACACATTATATGCGTATATGCAACACAATTTTGAACAACATATAGACATTCGGAGCTCCTCGGCCATTTTCATCGAAAACAACCTCGGATGTATGCCGGTACATCAGTTGAAGTAGTTCGTAAAATTTTGAATTATATCATTAATGAAATGTAGTGTTTTAGAATTGTATGTATTGATCAAAGTTTAAATTGAGTGTCAGTGAAGTATATTATTGCGAACATAATTAAGATTCCCAAGAGTAAAGTCATAAAGTTTAACTGCTAAATAAAATTACTACGCGATCTACTTGCAGCGGACTTAAACGTACCTCTTTTTGAGTATGTAAACCGTCCAAATACATCCGAGGTTGTTTTCGATAAAAATGGCCGAGGAGCTCCGAATGACATATAGATTGACGTGGTTTCCATTTATGATTTTTTTTATTTTACCCTAATAGCGATCGGCTGATAGTCTAAACGAAATTCACAGTCGCTCATTGAGTTTCAAATTAAGACTCAACAGAATAAAGAAACGAGCGTTTTCTGGTACAAGCCCCCTATATTTTTGGCTGGCCACTCACTGTAAAGGGAAATAATCGTTGCGTGGAGTTCCGTTCAAACTTATCAATCGCGTTTCCCGGCAATTTTCGCATTGATTTCTAAATATAGTCTAGCGTGATCAGATTGCACCCTTATAAATATCAATATCGATCTCAAGCTTACCTCCATGTTGTCATCCGTCATGAGCTCATCCGGGAGGAATTTGGCCATCCGAAAGATGCTTGGGTTGAGAGAGTTCGACATGTCCTCGTCCTTGTCTAGGTCAAGAGTGATCGGGTAGCCGTCGATCACGAGCGACAGTGAGTACTTGTCCGGAAACACCTCGTCATTGCCTCCAGGATATTGGTCCACTCGATGGGGATCTGGTGTTTTAAATTGATTAATAATTCAATTATATTCAATGCATTTCACGATGTTTTTTTTATAAAAATAAATCCTCAAACTCAAAATTTGATTTTTGATAAAAAAAAGAGTAAAATTAAGTTCTTATAATACCATTAAAATTGTTAATATAGCTACTTCGTCAGTCCTGAAGTTCGAAACTTAACATTTATAGAATTAGTAAGAGCAAATCGCAGTTTTCAAACGATAGATGAAATTCAAACTGAAGAAGGCTCGCTATATCTCTTCGAGTTGACATTGATGACTAACTTTTAAGCTGCCCGGGTTACGTACACGTTTCTTTATTAGATACCTCTAAGAACTAAGGTTCCACTGAACCCATGTTCCAATGTTTGTCAAAACTGTTAACTAGTGAGAGTGCAGCTTTAAAAGCACTCTTCTGTAACCATAAGTAGTTTGCGTATACATTTTTATCATAAAACAACATACTTTTAATTTTTAAGTTAAGTTGGGAGTAAGAAACTTTGAATTAGTTTATATAAGAAATTTGTAATTTTGAACGTTTTGCCATTATAAAAAAATACAATCATATTTACAAATAACATAATTCCAGTTTTAAGTTAACTCGCGAGTAACAAACTTTGAATTAGTCTATATATATATTTTTTATTGTTAAACGTTTTGCCTTTATAACTAATATTACAATCGTATTAATAAACAACATACTTTTAATTTTAAAGTTAACTTGCGAGTTTCATTTTTTATTTAGTCTTTATAAGAAATTTCTAATGTTATTTTTAACGTTTTGCCATTATAATTAATATTACAATCATATTGATAAACAACATTCTTTCAAATTTTAAGTTAACTCGCGAGTTAGATACTTTGAATTAGTCTTATAAGAAATTTGTAATGTTAAACGTTTTGCCATTATAATAAATATTACAGTCATATTAAGTAAACTTATTTGAAGAAAAAAAACAACAACACACATATGAAAACAAAATTACCTGTGTTGCCGTTGCCATAGTTGACAATAGGTCTGTAGTCAGCCTCACAGTTAACATAAAGTAAGAACGCTAAAAGTAATTTAAATATCATTTCTAAAGTCAAGTTTTTTTTAATCTTAAAAAAATGATTATATTTAAAAACGTCGTCCTCAGGAGAGAACTTGTGTTACTATGCCAAACTGGCTGCCTTCCAGTTGTATTTATTATAACTACGATGTTCGTAAAATAGCTAAAGGCAAATTTTCAACGATAATTAATTTTCATATCAAAATTAAAATCATTTGTTTTTAAATTTAATAATTAATTGTTTTACTCCTGGCTATACAGACTACATCTTAATTTGGACACGCGCCCAAAGTCTTGCAGGCATTTTTCGGGGATTTGATTGGCCGACACAGCAGTGACGTTTTGGAATGGTTACGCAGTTGAATTAAAAATATACTAGCGGAATAATGAAACTGCATGCAAAAAATACTAATCTGAAAAAAATCAATAACAAATAGAAAATAGCATTTTTTTAAAGATGACTCAATTCTGAACATGGTCAAAATATTGGGTAGTACTCGTCTTTATTACATTTACAGTTATGCCTTAAAGCTGCATTCTCACAGATATACCGTTTTTACAAATTTTTTTATTATTTGTCTTGGAAAGAGCAAATTTTTGCGTAAATATCTGCAAACCAATGATAAAAGATGGCTGACAAAAGATCAGAGCGCAGATTTTCATATTTCTGTTCGAAAAATACTAGTAATGTTTTATAGCTTAAACCGTTACTAACGGTTTAAGGAAAATGCATAAAACATCAATTTTTGAACTTGAATATAAAAATATGTGATCTTATCTTTTGTCATCAGTCTTATATAACTGGTATCCATGTATTTTCACAAAAATTTGCTCGTTCCAAGACAAAAAATAAAAAAGTTGTCAAAACGTTTAATCTGTGAGAGTGCAGCTTTAAAGTGACTAGCTTTTTTGGACGAAAAAAAGGTTTTCCCGATAATTCATCAGAAAATTATTTACGGCTAACATGAAGTAAAGCGATAGATTTGTCAAAAGCCGTGTACTTTGCCTTAGATTTCAACTCTGAGAAATCAGTTGGTCAAGATTTTCAGCAAAACTTTAGGATATTAGAGAAAGTTCTTTATTACCGTGGATAGAGCTCTTAAATGCGGGGTTTATGGTCTTTATTTCACAAAAATTCTCCAAATATTAAGAAAGTTATCTTTAAAAACCTTACCTGAATCGAAACTTGTTGACATTTGTCGCCATGCACTTTACCAAATAAGTCACGTGGGTTCTCCACCGTGCTTCATACTTGTTTTCTCTCTCTAGAAACTGTGCCCTTCAATGTAATGTTTACAGGACAACGCATCTACGGGCATTTTCCCCGGGGGAGCATGAGCTCGTACCACACCCCACCCTACTCCATTCTGCCTTACAAGGCATATTTGGCACGAAGATCAGTATAGAGACTTTTATTGATTATACAATTTTGCAGCAAAGTAGTGCGCTAAACTGTAAACGAAAACAAATTTAAGCAATAATAATGAACATTTAAAAGAAGTACATAATTATATTAGAAAAATGCTTTAAACATTAAAACTTTAAGTCACCATTAAAATTACTTTAAATGATAGTGTATTGTAAACAAGTTGGCGTTAGTAGTATCAGATAAAAATGTACCATTACACATTATCGATAAATTATATCAGAAACATCTATGACCATATCTCAAACAATAAAACTGCCTGCGGAATTATTTTATTCACATACAATTAATTACTGATCGTTATATTGTTTTCCATTGAATTCTTACATATTGTCTCGTTCTTTCTAACAATTATATGAGTAGGCTGTAAAAAGTAATTACATTTTTCAACTTTGATACTAGATTGTTTATGAGAAATACTTATTCCACGCTAATGCGCACACAAATCATATTTGTTTCCACTAACCGTGACTGACCCTTAATTGTCCTCCCGATCCTACTCTTTTTTGAGTTTTGATCGATATGTGGATGTTCTATTAATTTCCTTAATTAAACCAATTACGTGAGAAAACATATTTAAATTTGACCATATTTTTTTAAAAAACCTACAAAAGTGATATACTCTGATATAGGTCGTTTTGGTTAATGTTATTTTTAGTATTTTTTACACATTTGTCTACATTTTTAAACTCTTCTTAATTAAATAGGTTTATAAAATTCAATAATAACCCAATTCAGTGACGAAATCCCTTTCAATTTTCGAACACTTCTAAAAACTATACAGCCATTTAGTTTTCAGGGGCACATATCTCCACTTTCACCTAAGGGTGTTATGTAAACAGGGGGTCAGAGGTCATGTTCAGTTACAAACCCAGATTTAGCTTATATTTATTTGTAGAATCTGAGAGTTATTGTCGGGAACTTATTGGCCGATAGACTGAATGCAATCATTGAGGCATGTCTTGTTTGTTTGTTTGGGTTTATCAAGGTCTGCCCACGCCCATTGGCTGCATTATAGCTTGACCCCGCCGTGACGCCATCACGACTTAAATTGTGTTTAAATGCCATAAGTAACATAAGATGGAAGTGACAGCAATTCGCAGTCATATCCAGACCTTGACTTGGAGAAACAGTGAAGGACAAGAGATCCGGGTGCGATACCTTAGCTCTTTGCGAAGAGACCTCTTGGTTCTTTAACGTGCTCGGTGTAAAGCACCAATACACGGGAAACAACTTTCCTGAGTTAAACTAGTACTGAGTACACCACTTTTCCAAGCACAACCATTTTAAATGCCGAGCACCAGGCAAGGGAGCTACTTGTACCAACTTTTTACGCCTTCGGTATGACGCGGCCAGGGATCGAACCCACGACCTCCCGCTCCGTAGACGGATGCCTTAACCACTCGGCCTCGGAGATGCATATCTTAGGATGAGGATGAGATTTTAATTGAAACAGGCCCTCAGCCCCATATCTCGGAGTTACAGAAGCATTAACTCGACCGAGATCATTATTCAAATCTTGAGTCTAATCTAAATTTCGCATTTAATTTGGTATTTATCCTTATCCATCCATATAATATATGCATTTAACATTAATGTACATTTTTGTATTACTCCAGTACATACATTTTCTCTAAAATGTATGTAATAAATTAACACGACGCTGTCAACCATTCTATGTGCTGAAGGAATTGTATTTGGTGATTAAATGATAGCACATTGTTATGTAAACCAACGTTTTACTCTCAGTCAGACCGCAGGTTCGATTCCCCGTCGGATTTAACAATTTTAATTAATATTGTGTTGTTAGATTGTCCTTACACAATATAAATGGTTATGCGACTGTGTCGCATCAAACCATTTTATTGTGTAAATACATACTCACAACCTGAAACCATTACTTAATGCATATTATACACATTTACAATTAAAATCAAACCGCTTAATGCGTATGACTTGCTACAATATATAAGTATAGTAAGGTCTTTGATTGTGTCGCGAATGAAAATGGTTCGTCTCTCAGGGCGACTGAAATTATCAAAATACACTTTTATAAAGATATGAAACAATAAAGTTTCCAAATTTATCCAACGATGTTTACGTCTCCATCGACAAAATATGAGTGCCAATACATCAAATTACACAAAAGACAAATTCACACAATGCCAACATGAATATTATAGTAATAAATCATACCTGGAATTATCCAAATACACTTTTATAAAGAAATGAAACAATAAAGTTTCCAAATTTATCCAACGATGTTTACATCTCCATCGACAAAATATGAGTGCGCTGTGCACGAGGAAAATACCGCCACCAGCTGTGCACGAGGCGAACTACTTTAATAAAAATAGAAAGTGAAAGCGAAAATGAAAGTGAAATTAGTATATGAAATGATAGGAATGACTAAAAGGAATGGAAGAATAGGAAAATGGATTATCACAAGAAAGATGGACTTGGAAAGTACGTGTACTGGATAAACATACATGTAGACATATGACACTAACACAAACATATAGAGCAGGGCAAATTGACCCCGCGACAATTGTGTTCCAGTCTTATCATTACAAAATCAAAAGATATAACTTATTAAATTGACATCGTTTAAGGGCCGCATTCGTTCCATTCTTTTCGAGTGTGTTTTACTTGCCCTAGAACTTTAAACTGACCCCACGTGCCCTAAAACTTGGACATAAGTTCCTTAGTCAATCAGGAACCATAATTTGTACATGTATATGTTTAATTGAATTAATCGTTTGATCATGTGATAAGGGATAAGTTTATGTTCAAATTACTTAATCAAAGTGTTGAATATGAATCCTCTTCCCAAATGATAACATTTTGGTTTAGGTGCGGTTTAAATAATTATGCATTACTTTATAAATCTCACTTCGAAATGTCTTAAGCGCGTTTTTTTCCAGATCCAGTGCGTGTTTCGTCAGTTGCATGTACTTTTTATATGTTAAGTTGTTACTGCTTTTGTGATTGTCTGTCGTAACTTATAATCTGGGAGTAGGATTCACTTTTAAAGCTCGCCAATCTTACTTTACATATAAAAATGTCATGTTTTCCCCGAGTAATTGGGGTAACGGCAACATTATGGAGGAAACCAATTATACTTAATGAAAGGGAAATAACTCTTGTGTCTCGATCCATGCGAAACTTACACACGTATCACTCCTTCTTTATTTTACACACTTCTTCCAGTTTTTATGACATACACATTTTTTATTTTGTAATTGATAAAACGGCAATAACTCTGGAATTACTGAATGATGTAGAAAATAGTCTGATACAATCCATATAAGGTTCATTCTTGTATATTTCTTTCTAATTAACCATCAACTTCTTATTAAAGCTGCACTCTCACTTGTCACTTTCGTCTAGAAATGAGCCATTTTTTGCGTAATTATCTGGAAATCAGTCATATAGGACAGCTGATAAAGACCAAATTATTAAAGTTAGAAAATTTATGTTTTGTGGATAAAAGCGTTACTTATGCTTTAAAGCTGCACTCTCACAGTTATACCGTTTATACAACTTTTTAATCGTTTGTCTTGAAAAGAGCAAATTTTTGCGTAAATATCTGCAAACAGATGATTAAAGATTGCTGACAAAAGATCAGATCACAGTTTCGTTCAAAAATCAATGTTTTATGGATTAAAGCGTTGCAAATGGTTTAAGAAAAATGCATAAACAGCAATTTTTGAACTTAAATTTAAAACATTCGATCTGTGAGAGAGCAGCTTAAAAAGGTGTTTCGGCAGTTTTCCAAACAATGGAGATCTGTTTTATTGTTAGTTTTCTTATATGACTCAATGGAAAGCATTGATGCCTAAACCAGCTGATTTTGAGACAAAACAATAAAATAAAAGTCAAAGTTGTCAATTTGTGAGGGTGCAACTTTAAATAAATCTTGTGCTACTGATCCAATCCAAACTTGTTCGTGCAATACCACACTAAAGTTACACAAATGACATATACGTTACATAAATTGTCGATAAGTTACTTCAGTGTGCACCGGCCCACCACACGTAAATCATTTTATTCAATAAAATCAGCCTAACAATTACATATAGTAATTGCTCCCGATGGACAAATTTACTGAAATGATCCAGACGAAAATTGCGCGTGCGTCGACATTCCATGGTTATATACACTTAACGTAAGTTTCATTAATTTCCGTCTGCTCTTGCTGGAGCAACGGTCGGACAGACGGAAAAAGCCAAATTTATATCTCGCCGGCGTGGTTTAATAATAAATCAGTTCTGAATTGCGTACATAAATGAGTCTATATTTTAAGGCAGAGCGTCTGACATATTTGTTAAAAGTAAAAAACGATACAGGAACAATTGAAATACTTCTGTAGACTTTTGATCCTAAGATTTTATTATGTGTGTTCAACCTATTTACTGCCGAAAACAGAATACTGTATATCGATCTCGGTGGTTTTTTTATTTTCATTTTAACACTATTATTTTTCTTGAGAGACGATTCTGTGTGCCCAACTCGCTCATGAACACGTTCGCCAACCAACTACTGGAGGTCCTCAGGGTCGTTCACCAGCACGGGCAATCTATATAAATAGATTTGAACCCATACAGAAATGTTCCACGTAATTAGAAAACCTTTTTCAGTTGCAACGGATGTATGAATTATGCATGCTGAATTTGAATCCCACAACTAAACAAACGATGAATTTGTTTTAAACATTTATGTTTTGGACCTTTAAACTTACTTTTGCACTGTGAAAGGCCCTTTACAATCGGTGTAAGGAGCTTATTTTCTCTCGATTTCTCTTTCTCTCACAAGTCTTTCTTACAACTTCCAGGTCTATGTTTTGTCACTGGAAACATACACTAGGTATAACACTTATTGATTTTGCTTATAAAACTCTTGCTTGGTATAGAATGTGACGTTTCGGGAGTAACTGATGTTGATAAAACTCGTGGCCCAATCCCTCTGTATGCTTGTACCGTCGGTTTTAATATTGTGTTAAACTTTGCATTGATATTCTCATTACAAAGTGTATTCATGCAACAAAATGTTAGTAAATTGGTGGTGGTGATGATGGTGGTGGTATTCGTGGTGGTGGTGGTGGTGGTGGTGACTTTGACTCTGACTACAATACCTCTTGATTGACCTGCCCCTTGGTTCCTCTGGCTAAAACTCTCTTTATCGATCTGCTCCTTGGCCACTCTGGCTACAGCGTTTCGTGATCGATCTGCTCCATTGTGACTTTTTCGACAACATCTCTTGATGGAACTGCCCCACAGTCACTCTGGTGATAACATTTCGTGATCGATGTGACTCTGGTTACAGCATCTTTTAATCTCCTCGATCTGCTCCATGGTCACTCTGGCTACAGTTTTTCGTTATCAATTCGATCTGCTCCATGGTCACTCCGGCTACAGGTTTTCGTTATCAATTCGATCTGCTCCATGGTCACTCTGGCTACAGTTTTTCGTTATAATCGATTCGATCTGCTCCATGGTCACTCCGGCTACAGATTTTCGTAATCAATTCGATCGGCTCCATGGTCACTCCGGCTACAGTTTTTCGTAATAAATTCGATCGGCTCCATGGTCACTCCGGCTACAGTTTTTCGTAATCAATTCGATCTGCTCCATGGTCACTCCGGCTACAGTTTTTTCGTAATCAATTCGATCGGCTCCATGGTCACTACGGCTACAGTTTTTCGTAATCAATTCGATCTGCTCCATGGTCACTCCGGCTACAGTTTTTCGTAATCGATTCGATCTTCTCCACGGTCACTCTGGCTACAGCATTTGTTTTCGATCTTCTCAATGGTCACTCTGGCTACAACATTTCTTGAACGATATGTTCAATGGTTACTCTGGCTACATAATTTCGTGATCGATATGTTTCATGGTCACTCTGGCTACAGCATTTGTTTTCGATCTGCTCAATGGTCACTCTGGCTACAACATTTCGTGAACGATCTGCTCAATGGTCACTCTGGCTACACCATTCCTTAAACAATCTGCTCAATGGTCACTCTGGCTACAACATTCCTTAAACAATCTGTTCAATGGTCACTCTGGCTACATCATTTCGTGAACGATCTGCTTAATGGTCACTCTGGCTACACCATTCCTTAAACAATCTGCTCAATGGTCACTCTGGCTACAACATTCCTTAAACAATCTGCTCAATGGTCACTCTGGCTACAACATTTCGTGAACGATCTGCTCAATGGTCACTCTGGCTACACCATTCCTTAAACAATCTGCTCAATGGTCACTCTGGCTACAACATTCCTTAAACAATCTGCTCAATGGTCACTCTGGCTACAACATTTCATGATCTGCTCAATGGTCACTCTGGCTACAACATTTCGTGAACGATCTGCTCAATGGTCACTCTGGCTACAACATTTCGTGAACATTCTGCTCAATGGTCACTCTGGCTACAACATTTCGTGAACGATCTGCTCAATGGTCACTCTGGCTACAACATTTCGTGAACGATCTGCTCAATGGTCACTCTGGCTACAACATTTCGTGAACGATCTGCTCAATGGTCACTCTGGCTACAACATTTCGTGAACGATCTGCTCAATGGTCACTCTGGCTACATGTGCATCATAGTCAGTTACTTGAACATGACGAGGGTAACGGCATCCGTTTACAGCGGGGCTTTTTGAACAGTAAAAACCATTGATGAAAACAGGAATAACTTCCTTGTTTTTGTACTTCAGTGAGAGTGCTGTTTTTTCACAACATATTCATTTACGACTCTAAAAATATAGTTCTGTGTGTATGCCATGAGTGATAACATCATCATGATTTTACAGTTTTGTTAATTTTTTCACCCCCTTACAATAGCGCGCATTATTCGCAACATTTCACAAATTATAATAACGTACTGACAAAAACACGCATTTCATGATGCCGCTTCCGACTGGTTTAGGATTCATGATTCACCACAGACACAATATTTGATAAGAAAATCCTGCAAAATCTATATTTTTGGGGATTAATAATCATGACTTATGTGAGGTTCCCGGAATTCAATATCCTCTTTGGGAGGAAATATTGGACAGACGATCCGGGATTTAGGATTAAAATAATAGAAAAAACAACCTTATGTTTAATAGTGTTTCTGATTTCCTTAGATTTAAATTGTTCCTTTCTTAAAACTGGAATATTCCTGTCTCACAGCACAACTTATTTTTACATCGGTTTTACAAAAACGAAATAGAAACTAAATTCAACAGTATTTTTACTGATTTCTACTGCTTTTTACTCAATACTGGGTACTTTTGTTTATTATACAATGTTGTAAAGGCGTGAAATTAGCAGAACAACAACACTTACTGGTTAATGTCCCTTACAGAAGAGTGTTTTCTTTGTTTTGTTTGGTATTAAACAATATTTATTTTAAAAAATACGTTTAAAGGAATACACAAGGTTAGAGCATAATCAATAATAAAAGGTTGTCTTTCATAATAAAACAGGCAAAGAAGCAAGTGATAAATGCACATAACAAAACCATCCCGACAGAATTGAAGAGGAAGCTTCTAAGCTTATACTATGCCCCGCTTCTGTCACACTTTCAAGCTGCTTGTTATGGTGTAATCGTTGTTATGATTTTTATATTTTCGGTACAGTTATACTTTTATGGATAAGATGAAAGGTGAATGACAAATTTTAGGAATTAGCAAAACGCGTTGGAAGTAGAATAAAAGCTAAAGATTCTATTCTTATAATATTGTTAAACCTAATGGTTTCCCTTTCTTGCCGTGCAATAATAGAATGCAGATAAACAACAATACTTCATTAAGCGCACGCTATTTATTGAACGATTTATGCTAAACAATATAGAACTAAACAGTTACCACACTCAGAATACAACCTACATTTTACTACGCCCACTCCACCCATTCTTCATCATTAAGAATTTACTTCACTTCATCTAGCTGTTACAAATCTATGGTTATAGAAGTTTATATAATAATACACAAAGCACACTTCGCGCCCACTGCTTGTAGTTTAAACCATTCGGCTGGTGGGTGCAGAATCTATTAATTATTTTTCTTATCACAGCCAATTATTTATTTTATATGTTTGAGATAACGTCTACTTATTTGTGACATGTGGGTGCCAAAAGAAAGGAGTGACTATGAATTATCGGGCAGCTGCTGTGCGGGGGAGTCATTTAGCTTTTGGTTTGTTAAACGACGGCACCCCTTGTGCTTGTTAAATTATTCTAACATGAGCCACGTCAAGCTGAAATGTGTCTTATAGTACTAGCTCATATAATGTTCAACCATTGGTTCTTTTTTAAATGTGATACTTTTATGAAGCGATTCTTTTTCTATTCAGATGAATGCAATCAGATCGCTTTGGCTTCATACATATACGACATTTTGGATTCCAAAGTCCCTTATAACAGGATTAAGCTAAGCTCGCTATTTCTGTTTTTACTTTAATTTGCGAAATATTTACTTCTGTAAGAGTTTTTAGGCATTAAATAGGAACAATCTTTATGATGATATCAGTCAACCATTCTTTTATGTTTCAAAATCAAATGTAAGTATGTATATCATTTTTTCTTTTCTTTAAGACAGTTCCTGAATTAGTTTTATTCCGAACTGAATTATACTGCGTAGGAAACACTGCTGATAAATTATAAATTTTTAAAATTTCAAGAAACGAACCATAACATAGAACTGTTTTATGTAGCAGGCATGTGCTGGGCCATCGTCGGCAATCACGGTACATTCTTTTGTTACACTTCACGCATACAGTTAGAAAATTGACTGACAACATTTCGTTTATATGAATATGTAAGATGCAGGGGCGACAACTCCTATTCCAATGAAATCGCTTGTTACAATTAAATACTCCTCAATAATTCTGTATTGTCTGTTTCTTCCACAGGCGAGTGGTCTAAGTGACTTTTTTGGGACAAAATGGAGTGATATGGCGCACTCGCCAAAATAATGGTTCTACGGATAGACAGTTAGTATGAGTGTCTGGGCATATTTTCACATTGGTCCTTTGCGGAGTCAATGAAACTGCTTCATTATTTATTGATGATTACGAGATATTCCTAGTCAAATCGTCCGAGGTACACAACGAATCATAGCGCAGTAGTGTATATGGGGTATCCGGCGATGGTGCTAGGTTCGAACTCACAAGGTAAAAATCAATACAATCATTATTTAAACATAGATGTTAGCGCGACACAAACTGAACTATTGAATCGGTCGATCTGCATTCAACGAGCAAAGCCTTTATGAATGACAATGATTTTGTTCTATTGTACCACGTACGTGTTTTATCGTAATGACCTGGTTTATATGTCGTAATATAATAATAGAGTTTAGCAGGAACTGGTCCATTTCCTTTGCGGATGGTCAAGTGAATTATTGCCCGAAGTCGGGGGTTGTGTCAGTGAACTATTGCCCGAGGTCGTGGAAGAATCCGCGCACTATTGCCCGAGGTTGTGGAAGAATCCGCGCATTATTGCCCGACTTAGGGGAAGGATCCGTGCACTATTGCCCGAGGTCGGGGAAGGGTCAGTGCACTATTGCCCGAGGTCGGGGAAGGTTCAGTGCACTATTGCCCGAGGTCGGGGAGGGTCAGTGCACTATTGCCCGAGGTCGGGGAGGGTCAGTGCACTATTGTCCGAGGTCAGGAAGGTTCAGTGCACTATTGCCCGAGGTCGGGGAAGGGTCAGTGCACTATTGCCCGAGGTCGGGGGAGGGTCAGTGCACTATTGTCCGAGGTCAGGAAGGTTCAGTGCACTATTGCCCGAGGTCGGGGAAGGGTCAGTGCACTATTGCCCGAGGTCGGGGAGGGTCAGTGCACATTGCCCGAGGTCGGGGAGGGTCAGTGCACTATTGTCCGAGGTCAGGAAGGTTCAGTGCACTATTGCCCGAGGTCGGGGAAGGGTCAGTGCACTATTGCCCGAGGTCGGGGAAGGCTCAGCGCACTTTTATCCAAGGTCGGGGAATGCTTAGCGCACTTTTGTACGAGGTCGGGGAAGGCTCAGCGCACTATTGTCCGAGGTCGGGGAATGCTCAGCGCAATATTGTCCGAGGTCGGGTAAGGCTCAGCGCACTATTGCTCGAGGTCGGGGAAGGCTCAGCGCACTATTGCCCGAGGTCGGGGAAGGCTCAGTGCACTATTGTCCGAGGTCGGGGATGGTTAAGTGCACTATTGGCCGGGGTAGGAGAAGAATATGTGCACCATTGCCCGAGGTCGGGGATGGATCAGTGCACTATTGGCCGGCATCGGTGAAGGCTCAGTGCACCATTGCCCTAGGTCAGGAAATTGCCCTGAGGGTTGGGAAGGATATGCAAATCAGGACGGTCGACATAAATGATGGAATGAGCCACTGCATAAGTAAAGCCTTTAAACTGGCATTGCATAGAAAAAGAAAATGACTATTCATAATATTTTATTTAATATTAAGGCCTATAAAATACAAACAAATAAAGGTGTTATACGTGAACTATATATACGACTTATAGTTTGCCGTTGAAACTCAGGAAATGAGATATTCAAGTATGACGCAAAGTCCCACAATAAGAAACCCTCTCAGTCATGAACACCAGTAGCCGAAATAGAGTGCAATAAATACTTATCTCTGACTTGACTGTTTAAAGCGATGGACTCACAATTATTTAACTCATACTATTCTACAAGCATTTGTATGCAGCTGTTCATGTCTCCGGTGGCAGTTTATGAGTGATATTGTATGCTATAATTATCTGCAAAAACTAGCAGAAGCGTGATAACTCTGTTAAAGAGACTCGTTCACGTGCTATACATGTACGACGTCGGAATATTTAATTTCGTTTGAAATATGAACAAAATCATCGTTTCAACGATGCACCATCATTCAACTGGTTCATTTAAGAGCTCCAGGGTTAAAGGGGCTTTACACCGTATGATGAAATAGCGAAAAAAGGAGAACATTGTCGAAAACTGACATATACTTGGTATCGATTTTTTTTTAAATTTTGGTATTTTTTTACAATTATGATATCAAAGAGTAAAACATTTTATTAAAAAATTGTCCTGAGATTCGTTACTGAAAAAAAAACGTTTTTTTGGTGTCAATCTGGTAAAGTCTCTTTAAGTTATTAACGATTCACTCTTACTCACAAATAAAATTTGCCACAATCAATAATTTTGTTTTTATATTCCATAAAGGATGAATAAATGTAGAAACAATGGTTCATATGAAGGATACCGAGTTTAATTTGAGAGAAATGAGCAACACAGTATTTCAACCTTATGAGACTATAGTAGAACACAGTAAATCTTTTAGCATTCAATCATTTAATATTGTTGCGCTTTCTGCTATTAAATACACGGTTACAATCTTGTTATCAGTAATTAATATGTTAAATAATTGCACTATTTAGTAAGTAGTTAAAGGTTTGTTAGTCAAAATTGATGTTTGTTACATGTGTATGTATTTATTTTGAATAAGAGTGTCACTTTAAAAAATGAAAGAAATGCTCTTTTTTTCGAAAAGTGTTAGCAACGGTATTAAAATTGAAATATTTTAGGCTTCGAAATGCAATGTCTGTTCAAGTGAATATCTGCCACTTGTTGTTTTGTGTTTGTTCATCAAAGTTGGTAAAACAACTTAATTTCGACAGAGTCTTTAAACAATCTGTGAACGCGTCTCTTTAAGTGCACTTCTAAGCCAGTGGTGAATATGTTTTTTGATCCCCGATTACAAGTTGCTGAACTGTGAAAGATATGACTCTGAGAATTATATTTGGGAAGGATTCTATAGATAAGTCATGGATGAGAACTACATGTCGACTTGCGCTATTTGCTGTATTCATGACAAGTCTTTCAATAGATGCTCTGTTTGTGAGATGTTTATCAAGATCCCTGTATTTTTCTTTTTGAATAGCTCTTGATTTTGGTCTTGTTCTTTGAAGTTGTATTGACTGTTTTATAGGAAGAATACTCCACTAACATTTTATTTCAAATTAATTGAAATCTGCTTGAAAAAAGGAAATATTGATTTACAGACCTGAGAAAATTGTACAAAAAAGAATGCAAATATTTATAAGACATGAAAAAACATGATTTAAAGACTAGACATATTAGTGAAAACTGCAAACAAATATATTAGTGATGCAGGAGGCCCATAAATGTTTTATGTTTTTGCTTCTGGGCGAATTGTCTGCTTCTAAAGAAATTGTCGTCTGCTACTACGGAATTGTTAAAGCGTAAGCGTCATGGAGGAGGAGATTAAAGAAAATCATTCATGATTGGTACCACAGTATTATTAAAACAAAATAATTTTTTTGTAAATGTGTACTTCACAATTGTTTGTTCAAGATGCTGTATGGAAATTACTGGAATTGTCGTTTGCTAGTATTGTGCAAATTGTCGGCTGCTACTGTACCACTCGGCAAACTGTCGTCTGCTACTGCTAAATTGTCGTCTGCTGGTGTCGAGTATTGATTGGCAAGCCATGTAGGGAATACAGGAGTTTCAGTCGGCATTGGCTAACCAATTTCTGTTCTCAGCTAGTTCTGCGCATAGACTATTGGGGAAACCCTTCTATTTCTCGTCCAATATCAGGGGAAAAACATCGATTTAATGGAGTTGGATGTATAGCTGTTACAAGAATGGTTCAGCTTCGAGATGGGTCTCGCAAGTGTAAATGGATTACTTCCAATGTTTTGATTCCAATTTGCATTACTGATTTTCTACGAATTGCCATTTACATATATAACGAGCGTCCGGAAAGATTAGCGTAATTAACCCAGAAAAGATGACCCCGGCGTGTTCTCAGTTATTGGTGAAAATATACAATTGATTGAAATGAATCTTATGTAGATTCACGAACGCTGTTTGATTATAGAAGAAAAAAACAATACAGTACAGAGCTAATATTTATGTAAGATAACATTGTGTATTCTGTACGTGAAGCAGTTCCGTGCTAGGAGAATCTCTATATAGAATGATGGTCATTGGTCACATTATCGGAGTTGTGAACAAACTGGAGTTGCAGCATGGATAGGTGCAGTCGACGTCTATTTTAACGATGCTCCGTGTCACAGCTCACTGGGAGAGATATGGATTTACATCTATTGGAATTTCCTTGTAAATAGATGTCGTTGTACACAAATAGTGAATGGATTCTTCGTCTATTGATTCATTATATTTGCTATAATGGAATTTAATACTCTCCGGATTTGAGAAATTTGTAGAGCACATCAGTGATCTGGAATTTAATATGACATCATTAATCATGGTGGCTTTACGGCAATGTTGGATGGTTGTGATTTTTAACATATTAGCGGTGTGCCGAGGTTTTCAATTTGAGGGATCTTCCACTAGTTTTTCTAAATTCTCTCCATGGACTCCCTGCCATAATGGGACGATAGAGTTCGAGTTTAAGACACAGCTTCCCAACGCTTTAATGTTTTATACGGACAGTGGTAATGCGCAGGCTAATGATGATTACTTTGAATTAAAACTTGTAGACGGTATTATGTATCTACTTTTTAAGCTCAACAAAGAAAATGATATGATGACCTCAGTTATGGGTAACCTAAATGACAACGAATGGCATTCAGTAAAATTGATGCGGGCTGGCAGACAGACAACGCTTATCGTTGATGAACAAACGTTAGTGAAAGAACATGTGAACTATGACAGCGAATATCAGACATTTGACGGGACATCAAGTAACTACATATTTGTAGGAGGTCTTCCATTGGAGTACAATACCCAATTAGAAAAATTGGCCCATTCACAGGTTATGTTCGAACCCCGACTTAGCGGTTCGGTGAGGAACCTTTTTTACAGCAACTGCGGGAAAGAGATGGTGACCCCTGACCTGGTGGACAGCGATGGGCTAGTTGTGGGGGAGGATCGTTGTCTCCGTGACAACCCCTGTCTCCACGGCGGCATCTGCGTGGTCAGGGATGACGGAATCAAGTGCGACTGCTCCTACACACAATTCAACGGAGAACACTGTCAAATGGGTGAGTGGATTTTTTCTTCCGATGTATACAAATAACTCAAATGATTTTTTAAATAAGCTTCAGAAAAGGTCAGCAATGGGTATGGAAAAATATGAATGGTGTGTGATATTCCATGACCATAATGATTAAAAAAACATGAACAATATAGTATATTGGTAAGGTATTAAAAGCATCATTTCGATCAACAATTAAAGGAAATACTAAACACTTTTCAGAAAATTAAATTCACTTGCAATCTAACCCACGTTATAGCCATTGCAGTCTCCCCCACGTTATAGTCATTGCGCCCTCCCCACGTTATAGCCATTGCGCCCTCCCCATGTTATAGCCATTGTGCCCTCCCCATGTTATAGCCATTGCGCCCTCCCCATGTTATAGCCATTGCGCCCTCCCCATGTTATAGCCATTGCGCCCTCCCCACGTTGTAGCCATTG